>NC_063046.1:12477305-13077305 GCF_018812025.1 Megalobrama amblycephala
CCCCAAAATAGGCAGTTAAAAAAATTAATTAAAATCTATGGGGTATTTTGAGCTGAAACTTCACAGACACATTCAGGGGACACCTTAGACTTATATTACATCTTGTGAAAAAATGTTGTAGGGCACCTTTAAATCATTCCAGATACCAATAAAACCAGTTAATCAAAGGAGCTCTCCAATACCTTCGGTTACACTTTATTTTAAGGTGTCTTTGTTACACTGTAATTATACATTTAAGTACTGAGTAATATTAAGTAACTTCATGTACTTACTATAGGGTTAGGATTAGGGTTTGGTTTGGATTAGGGTTAGTTGCATGTAATTATGCATAATTTATAGTTATTACTATAGTAACTACATGTAACATGCGTAACAATGACACTGTAAAATAAAATGTTACCATACCTTCTAATGCAGA
Source organism: Megalobrama amblycephala (assembly GCF_018812025.1). Classification (NCBI taxonomy): domain Eukaryota; kingdom Metazoa; phylum Chordata; class Actinopteri; order Cypriniformes; family Xenocyprididae; genus Megalobrama; species Megalobrama amblycephala. Next base: position 12,477,724 of record NC_063046.1, read on the forward strand.
ATCATTGCATTGTATTAACTGTTTGTTTAATCTGTCACAATCCAGCATTCAGTGCATTTATGAACTAAGTGTAATATTTTTAATGGTCATCACAGGTGTTTTTACAATTAAAGTACAAACCATTATTGTGTTTTTCTAGGCTTTACTTCAAGATCTGGAACTTCAGAAAGACACATTCATTGACTCCTGTGAGGCTGCACCACACAACGAGAGCTCTGAGGGTGACCACATTTCTGTTGTATCCATCTGTGACATCACACTCACGGACAACCAGCATTCTTACTACAACTCCCAAATCATGGGCAATGGGTATTACACAAGCCCCATCCTGCATGATCCAGACTGCATTGAGGAATCTGTGGAGTCTTTAGAGTTCGGCATAGAAGTCCAAAACGACGAGTTCCATCTGTTTCCATCACATCCGGCTCTAGAAGCAAAGCTGGGATGCTATCAGAATCAGTGTGAGGAGAATCCCAACATTCCTCTGAGCTCGGTGCAAGTGAAATGCACTCAACAGGACGAGATGTCAACTGAAGACTCAGAGTGGTATGGAGATGTTGAAATGTTTAAAACTGAATATGAGACCAATGAAAACGGGCCCGAGCAAATTCAAGCTACTGATGTTTCTTCCCAAAAGGCTGAATACATTTAGTTTTTTTTAGTCAGACTCTGAGCTATGGATTTGCTTTGAGTCTGATTTTTAATACCTGCTCTTTTAGAGCTATTAGTCTAGAGAAGTGTCATCTTGAGCTTCAGCCCCTTCGCCCGCTATTGCCATTATTGTCATAGTTGCGATGAAACAGAAGTAGGAACAGATCTTTTCTTCTGTATTGTGATGTACATTTGACTGCAACGGATTGTTGAAAAGAAAAAGTGTAGGGCAGGGACTTGGATTCTGGGATGTGGATGTGGACATTGCACTCAAAATGGAGGCAGATGAACGTGAGCTTGCGGGGAAAGGTTTAAACAGACTAAATGATTGGAGAAGTCTGCCATACGTCACCAGAGAAGGGTGCCGTTTAAAAATGTTTGACTAGATTTTAAATGAATACAGTAAACATACATGGATGAATCATTCACAATAAGATCTATAACATGCATTTATATAGTTTGAATTGTAATTTCATGTCGACTTTAATAGTATCATATCCTCCATTTTAGTCTAGATGGCTTCTAAAGTTCAAATGGAGTTAAGCACGTACTCCCTTTACTGTAGGGTGAAATGTGTCACTTCTTGCACGTTTTTCATGGTCAAACATCGTTGACCTGAATCTAGCAGTCATTATTATTGCCAACACACAATCCAGTGACTCACTCAAATCAGCAGAGCGCTATAAATCCTTATTCTGTCCCTATAAGCAGCAGTTATTTTCGGGTAACTGTGAGTAAGGTATGATTTCTGTATGGCTCGATTCATTGTTTTTTTGCTCCATAGTTTTCACTTCTGACTCAGAGTTGCCCCATTTTGACTCTCATTTTCTGTGGACCATGTCTCACAGCTAACCACGCTAAGGTGCACAATTTCTGCTGATGTTGCTGGTTCTCTGGAACATTTATGGAAACGCTCCCAGAAACCGAGTGTGACTTCTGGTGCTGGAAAATGTAGCTTGTATGTTGCAATGTATAGAATTATGCATGTTTTTTATTTTTTCCTTTTTGGGAAAGTGTACAGGTCTGTGGAGTTGTCATGTAGAATTCTGTGAGGTCTTATCAGTTCAGATTAATTTTGGAACCGTTAACAGTGAAGAGAAATTAGTTAATAAATACTGTAAGTTAGAAAGAGGGAAATTTGTTGTTTAACTGGTCTTTTCTTAAAGCCATAATAATGTGTGGCTAATAAACCGCCTCCAAACTGATTTCTAAAAGCACAGATATTTGCTGCCATTTCACTCAACAGATGACTCGTTTTAAATGTCAAGTTTCTTGTTGACCAAATGTAGCAGAGTGGAAAAAAGTTCAGCTTTAATAAACCACAGCCCACAAGCCTGAAAAACATGCATACAGTATCCATCGTAGCCTAACAAAAATATGAAGAAATGCACAATAAACCTGTACTGCCTTTCTTACCTAATATAATTTTGCAGTAGTTTTGTTTGTTTGCATGTAGTATCTTTCTTCAACAGTGGTATTGTTCATTAATTAAATGAATTTTATGACTATAAGGTTCAGTCTTTTAAATGCAGAAACAAAAAGACTGGGGACTTGCATTAAAGTTGCTCAGTAGACTAATGCTGTGCTAGGTTTAATCAATAGAACCAATGTAGTACAAAAATTGTATATTGATGTTTGAAGTTTGTATAAGCACAATCTCTTTCTAAGGCATTGGCAAATTATTATACATAGGCTGTGCAATAAAGTTGTATGAGAAAACTCATAGGAAATGTGACTCACTAGCTGACTCACACACACATCTCCATCCATAGAAACCTTTGAAACACCATATGCATCAGAACCATTCATTGTCATAGAAGGATGCCTAAAAAAAATACCTAACCCAAACCAAGGGTTTCATATACATACTGAATGGACTTTTTTTTTACCGTTCTATTGTTTAAAAAAAAAAAAAAAAAAAAAAACACCTGCTACTAATACAGACTATAAATGTTTTATGAGTGTTCAAATGAATATACTGTAAAATGAAAACTGACCAAACACAAATGCTAAAGTTGAAATTTTTATTTGGCTTTTTTTTTTACATATACAGTTAATTTTATATTATATATATACAAATATATTCAGTAGAGTCAAGACCTAGTGCATGAATGGTTCACGGTGAAAACATCATGTCATTAGTGTGGCCTTGGCACGTGTCCTTTTCTCTCGGCTATCATTCGGTTGTTGTTGCCGTCCATCTGTCTGTTGCTCACTGATTATGTGAGAACCAGGCTCCATGACCACCTCATCTGCGCCAATACTGTGGATTTTAAAAATAAAACATTAGTGAAAGTAATGTCAGCTATGCCAATTAAATGGGATCGCTATTTGGCCATTTATCAGTAGTATCTGTCAATAATCATAGCTGATTTACAGAAGTGGGAACTCTATTAAGGCTGGAATATGAATGCTAAAATGCAAAGAGTTTTAAACACTAGGCATCATACTTGAAATAGAAAAACTGGGCATCATGCGCTTTCAAGTTTGGTTACTCTTTATTTTGATTGTCCACTTTAGACATTCTACTAACTATAAGTAACTTTGAAACTACATATCAACTAACTCTCATTAATTTGCAACTACATGCAAAGTTTGCAAAGTTACTTGTAGTTAGTAGAATGTTTGCTGGGGAAGCATTAAAATAAGGTGTTAGATATTAAGCAGACAGAATACTAATACTCTAATGATTTCTACTTGACATGTAGTTCCAAAGTTACTTATAGTAAGTAGAATGTCTTAAGTACACTATCAAAATAAAGCCCAATTGTTTCGAACATAACATACTCAGAATGCAGAAATGTGCGTTTCATTGCTAGGAGACGCATAACAAATGAAAACAATATATGTTCCAAAATTGGCTCAAAATATCAAACATGTTTGATATCATCTGGATGGAATCAGCTGATTTTGTGTGAAATCTGTCAACCCTGACTGGCCCTGAACTTCGGCAACTAGCGTTAATTCATCCAGAGGGGAAATCTGTGCAAAGTTGTGTAGTGTTTTCCAGCATTTAGCAGCATAGGCTACCATCCATAGAAATGAGAAGAGTAACAGAACAAGCTAAAAACTAAGGAACATACACACCTGTGCAAATTTGTGTATCTGCTCAACCACTGCAGCAAACAACGCCCCCACACTCTCATCAATCAGACTCTGCATATAATGCACTGCTTCCTCATCTGAGAGGTCCAATCGAAACTTGTCCTGAACCTGCAGTGGGCAGGCAAAGAATAAACAGGTTAAAATCTCATTGCTCATTTTATTCTCGCTCTGAAATTTTGGGGCCAAACATCAGGATTGCACAAACCTTTTTTACGGTTTTGTCAGGCTCCAATGCAATGTCCGGAATATTCGCATCCACCATCAGAGAGAACAAATTCAGAATGAGATTGGAGTATCTGCATATGAGAACCAAACCAACAAAAAAAAAAAAAGGTTATGATTTCAGGTAGACATACAACATAGGAAGTAGGTCTCATTTAACGCACCTGCGTAGGTGCAGGAAGGCAGTGTAGCACTGTTTCCTGAATTCCTGGTATTGTTCGCTCTGCATGCCCCCCATCCCTTCCACCATTTCCTTGCTCAGCTTCATAGGGGGTGGCAGTGGTTTAGGGTCCCGACCCAAAATATACCCAAAATCGATATGAAACAGCTTCCCTGCGAGCCAGAGAGACATATCAGCACATCCGATCTGTGTTTTTAGTGCATAAAGTCATTGAAAGCTGTGGTGCGTTTATTGAGTGTACCAGTCTTTGTGAGAAGTAAATTGTCTAGATGTCTGTCTCCAACCCCTAGGATGTAGGTGATGACACAATAGCCCGCTGAAAAGTATATCATGATTTAGTACATGTAAATAATGATTTATAAAAAAGCAAATCATTAATAAAGCTAAATAAAGTACTACTGGAATCACAAACTGAAGCTCACCACAGCTTTTAACATATGTGTCCATGACTTCAGAGCTGATGCCATACGGACCCTTATCATTCGGAGCGTGCTTTCGAAAGAAACTCTGCGTGGAGACATAATTAACCAATAGAAAGCATTTACTATGTGCCAAAGCAACTTGCACCTACAATTCTATTATACTACAAATAGTAAAATAGTAAAATTTTATTCTAAAATATTAAAATAAAAAGTAATATTTTTATTTAAAGTCAGCATGAAACGGAAGCTGCGATAGTCTTTTCTTTCCTATTGTGACGTATATCCAAATGTAACGTTGCTAACTAAATGGATGCAGATGTGAATGTCAGTTTGCAGCCAGCTGTATAGTCCCAACCTCCGCTGAGACATACGTCATGAAGAGAAGAGATGTCGTTTTAAGGTGGTTAGGTTAATGTTTTTGATTATGATGGCATATGAATTTAAAGGTGCCCTAGAACGTTCTTTCACAAGATGTAATATAAGTCTAAGGTGTCCCCTGAATGTGTCTGTGAAGTTTCAGCTCAAAATACACCATAGATTTTTTTTAAATTAATTTTTAAGTGCCTATTTTGGGGCATCATTAACTATGCACCGATTCAGCGCGCGGCCCCTTTAAATCTCACGCTCCCTGCCCCCCCGAGCTCTTGACTCTATATACAGTGCATAAACAAAGTTCACACAGCTAATATAACCCTCAAATGGATCTTTACAAGATGTTCGTCATGCATGCATGGATTGGATCATGTGAGTATAGTATTTATTTGGATGATTTATTAGTTTGATAGTGCTCCGTGGCTAAAGCTAACATTACACACTGTTGGAGAGATTTATAAAGAATGAAGTTGTGTTTATGAATTATACAGACTAAAAGTGTTTAAAAATGAAAATAGCGACGGCTCTCGTCTCCGTTAATACAGTAATAAAAATAAATATCATGTTATCATGGATCATGTCAGTTATTATTGCTCCATCTGCCATTTTTCGCTATTGTTCTTGCTTGCTTACCTAGTCTGATGATTCAGCTGTGCACATCCAGATGTTTTGCCCTTGTCTAATGCCTTGAACATGAGCTGGCATATGCAAATATTGGGGGCGTACATATTAATGATCCCAAATGTTACGTAACAGTCGGTGTTATGTTGAGATTTATATAAGAAGGAGGAAACAATGGAGTTTGAGACTCACTGTATGTCATTTCCATGTACTGAACTCTTGTTATTCAACTATGCCAAGGTAAATTCAATTTTTGATTCTAGGGCACCTTTAAAAAAATAAAATAATGATGGGCATGGATAAATAATTTACAACAAGCACTGCAACAATCAAAAAAAAAATTGTCAATTGATTTAATGACAACTTTAAATAAATGACAGGCTTGTCCTATTCACTATCCGCGCTAGGCCGCATCACATTTTCAATTTTACTTCAAGTAATTGAAGTATCAAGTAAGAAGAATCAAGTAAGCCTTATTATGATCATGTAATGCAGGGGTGTCCAATCCTGCGTTCCTAAAGATCTTAGCTCCAACACACCTGCCTGGAAGTTTTGAGCAATACTGAAGACCTTTATTAGCTGGTTCAGGAGTGTTTAATTAGGCTTTAAAGGGTTAGTTCACCCAAAAATGAAAATTCTGTCATTTATTACTTACCCTCATGCCGTTCCACACCTGTATCAGTGTATCGAATCATGATTCGGATCGCGTGTCAAACTGCCAGCGGCTGAAATCACGTGACTTTGGCGCTCCCAGCAGATTCGATACACTGATTCATTTGTGCTCCGAATCTTCCTGAAGCAGTGTTTTGAAATCAGCCATCACTAAATAAGTCGTTATTTTAGTTTTTTTTTGGCGCACCAAAAATATTCTCGTCGCTTTATAATATTAATATTGAACCACTGTACTCACATGAACTGATTTAAATATGTTTTTAGTACCTTTGTGGATCTTGAGAGAGGAAGTGTCATTGCTCCCTATGCAGGCCTCACTGAGCTATCGGATTTCAACAAAAATATCTTAATTTGTGTTCCGAAGATTAACGGAGGTTTTACGGTTGTGGAACAGCATGAGGGTGAATAATAAATGACAGAATTTTCATTTTTGGGTGAACTAACCCTTTAACTAAACTTTGCAGGAAGGTGGCCCTCCAGAAGCAGGACTGCACAACTGGTTTGTATTGCATTACCTGAATGTTGCCTTCAGTCGCCAATACCTCAGCCACAGGCACTGACTGCACAAACTGCATAAAACCTGCAGACAAATCATATGCATCCAGTGTGAAACGTACATTGACTGGCTCATGGTTTTGCTCTGCACACAATAGGTGAAGCAGTACTGACCATGTTTGGTGCTGGTTGCCAGAACTTTGTATGGAGTCAACTTTAGGTCCAAATTCTCTTTCCTCAGCAACTGTTGAAGATAAGAATGTTGAGAAAGCTAACAATCAACTAAAAATTCTATTACAACTCATTTTTATTTTAGCGGTAGCATTATATAAAACAAAAGAAGACTACAAAGAAAATGTAAGATATGGATGAACTATGTGTCCTGTTGGTACACTGTGAGAAGATGTAATGCGATCTTCGGACCTTATCCATGAGTGAAATGATCTGCAGGATGAGCTGGTCCTGTCTCAGGTCATCTCCATGTTTAAAGATGACTGGATATTGCTCCCCATCCTCTGTCTTAAAGATGAGCTTTGCCGGCATCAGAGCACTCTGAAAAAGAGAAAAGCTGTAGTCAGGTGTGGATGGATGCATGTGAGACGTAATGGATATAAATGATGCACAATACCTTAAAGAGCGTTGCAGTCTCAGGTATGATGCCTTTGATGCGGATTTGTGGTTCCAGAGGGAGAGGGATGGGCTCGATCTCTGACAGATTCACCTTCTCATTATCAGCCAACAGGCTCTGTAACCGTTCTGTCTGTCAGAGACAGAAAAAAAGAAATGTCACAACTAACTTTACAAGTGAACCGATTCCTCGTGATCTACAGCAGTTATTCTGTGTGACGTTCCATACCTTTTTCTTGCGGTTTCCGCTCTCTCTCTGAACGGCCTTCATGAGCTGCACTAGTCTGTCTACAAACGTCTGCTGGGAGGCCAGAAGGGAGCGCATCACTCTTACACTCTTATCACCCTGGAAATAGACACAAACATCACATATTATTTGAAATATCTTTTATTTAAACACTTAACATCTATTTACTTTTATCAACCAATCATATGTATGAGGCATTCATTTGTAATTTAATCAGATAAAATCACTTTTTATAATGGCATACAATTTATAATGTTATAAAAAATGTTTTCAACATTGATATTACTAATAAATGTTTCTTGAGCACCAAATCAGCATATTAGAATGATTTCTATAGGACCATGTGACTGAAGACTGGAGTAATGATGCTGAAAATTCAGCTTTGCCTTCACAGGAATAAATTACATTTTTAAACATACTAAAATAAAATAGAAAAGCTATTTTAAATTGTAATAATATTTCATGTATTTTCAAATATTTGCTGTATTTTGATCAAGTAAATGCTGCCTTGGTGATCATAAACATTACAAAGTCATACAGACTCTTCTGAACAGTAGTGTATATCATCAAATCAGTTTGTTTTCAGTCATGTGGGTTCAGATTGTGAAGGTACCTTGAGCAGAGCCTGACTGAACCGCCTCATTACATTGAGGTACATGTCATGGGTTTTTGGGTCTCTCTGCTGGGTGTCCTGATCCTCACACTCCACAATTACATACCTGCAGTAGAAGATAATGTCCAAACATTTTCTTTTAATTTTAAATTTTACATATGTAGTCGGTGGAACTGGCAAATTGTTGTTAGTCATGCAAGAACAGAACTGCAAAACACCTTGTTGCATTACTCACCAGTATAAATAGTTTGCCAGTGTGGAGTTTTTGCAGGCACGTGATATAAGGAAGGTGCACAGATCTTGCTGTGGAACACAGGAAATGCACACCGTTACATAATCTCCACATCCACTTTATCTAAAATTAACTGGTTTTTTTTTACACTTACCTCTAGATTTTCACCATCTGTTCCTTCTTTGCCTTTCTGTCCACTGGGCATCACGGTGATGGTCGATGCCATCTGGGAACTGGGAAAAAATAAATCAGTAAGTGGAACCCTCACGGTTTTTTGTTTTTCAATGTTTAATTGTTTAGAAATCTGACTACACATATTGAGAATCTCTGGAAATTGTACATTCAAAGATGTTGATTCTAGGAAAAGAAATGTAAAAAATGTTTTGGGGGGAAATTTTCACATAGACACATGTTCTGTGAGGTTGCAGCTGACCTGTCTAGATCTATTGTTGAGCTCTCCACCAGAACCCCCTGACTGTCTCTCTTACTGGCAGGCTCCAAACCACCCTGGATATCATTGAAGTTCTCATATTTCAATGCCTGTACCAGCTGGAGCAAGTACATTAGCAGATCCTGCAAGGAATTACAAAGAGAGATAAGGTGTACATGGTATGGTTATGGTACGTCAGATAAAAAAAAAAAAAAAAATCAGAATTAAATGTTTTTCTACAGAAATCAGATTCCTTTAATGCATGAATCTTTTAGTTGTCCCAAAAGATTCCCATTGGTACTGGTGTGCGTAATTAAGTATAGTTAACACTGCACTAGAAAGTATAAAATCATTAGTAGCACTTTAATTTACTGTCCTGTACCCCATGTACATACAATATTACAGTAATTACAATGGGTAATAACTAGGTACTAAGGAGCTACAGAGGATTTTTTCGTCAACTGAGAAACCAAAGACTGTTAGTGAGTTTGTGAAATGAGCGCATGCGTAAGAACAACCCCCCTCCTTCACAACTCATTTCGAAGGAACGTCTCCCAAAACTCGTGCACGAGTATTGGAACACGAGTGTTTACCACCGGCATTCGCTGTTAGTGGATTCATTATGTCGGACTCACCGCAGGTAACTCATAATCTGCAGTTGTTACTCCTGACAAAAACATTGCATGCGGCACCTGTGGAAAATGGAGCGCACACGTCTCTCACAAGGAACGTAATGGCAGTGATTGACAAGCCAGAGGACCAATCGTTTACGCGATGATCGCGTAAACGATTGGCTGATGTTTTTTAGGCCCTACCTCGTGCACAGATGATGTATATTAATATTATTCCTTTCAGTGCACCTAATAAATAGTCTTTTATCAGTTAGTAAAGACAGTTTCAAGTAATATTGCAAAAATGTATAAAACAAAACATCCTCTATAGCACCTTTAAAGGGTTAGTTCACCCAAAATGAAATTTCTATCAAGTACTCAAAAAAAAAAATAGTCGTTCATGTCGTTCCAAATTTGTAAGTCAAATGTCGTAAGATCTTCAGAACACAAATTAAGATATTTTTGATGAAATCCGAGAGGTTTTTTTTTATCTCCTGTAGAAAGCAACGAAATTACCATATTCAAGGACCAGAAAAGTTGTAAAGACATCATTAAAATAGTGAACGTGAGTACAGAGGTTTAACCTTAATGTTATGAAGCGACGAGACTACTTTTTGTGCGCAAAAACAAAACAAAGTGACTTTATTCAACAATTTCTTCTACACAGTTGATGCATTGAGTGCAGTTCAGCGCTTCCATTGTTCTACATCAGAATGTTGACACGCGTGCGTAGTGCTGCTCACATGAACAGCGACGGGCAATACTAAGCCTGCGTTCAGACGTAATAACACTGAAGCGCTGCACTGCGTCAACTGCGTAGAAGATTGACAGGGTAGAGAATAAATTGTTGAATAAAGTCGTTATTTTTGTTTTGTTTTTGCACACAAAAAGTATTCTCATCACTTCATAACATTAAGGTTGAACCACTGCAGTCACACTGACTATTTTAACGTCTTTACTACTTTTCTGGTCCCTGAATGTGGTAATTTCATTGCTTTCTATGGGAGATTTAAAAAAAAAAACCTCTCGGATTTCATCAAAAATATCTTAATTTGTGTTCCGAAGATGAACGAAGCTCTTACAGGTTTGCAATGACATGAGGGTGAGTACTTAATGACAGAATTTTCATTTTGGGGAGAACTAACCCTTTAACCTACCCCTAAACATAACCGTAGCGACCTCATATTACCCAGTATTTTCTTAGGTACGTACACTGTGGGTACACATATTGTAAAATAAAGTGCAACTAAATCATTTGACACAAAGATTTGTTACAAATATCTACACCATTGACAATGTGACTAACGTGCACACAAACACATATAGACTTTACCTCATCGTCAGCCTGCTGCAGCCTTGCGACAGCGTAGCGTCTGACCGTGGGATTGGTGAATTGAGAGGACAGCAGTTCCAGGGAATCCTCCACATCCATCGGCCGCCACTTTCCCAGCAGCTCCAGGGCTTGTTTGGCCTCCTGGGGCAGATCCCAGTTCACGCACTTCAGGAACTTAGTCAAAGCCTAAAAACAGAGCCACAATGAGATCCTGCCTTGGACACAGATTAAGACTGAGACAACACACTTTTACCCATGGTAAACATGAACATAATTTCAAAAGTTTGGAGTCGGTAAGATTTTTTGTCTCTTATGCTCATTAAGGCTGAATTTATTTGATAAAAACAGTAATATCATAAAACAACTGTTTTTAATATATTTTAAAATGTAATTTATTCCTGGGATGAAAGCGAACATAGAAAGAAAATTCAAAATACAAAGTTCAAAAGAAAACCATATATTTGAACATTATAAATGTCTTTACAGTCACTTTTGATCATTTTAATGCATCTTTGCTGAATAAAATCATTCATTTCTTTCCTACTGACCCAAAACTTTTAAATACTTAGTGTACATGTGCTCGCTCACCTTTTCTTGTGTGGTGAGGTAGTATCTAAACTTCCACACTAGGTCCTGTTCCTCAGAGCTTAGCTGTTTAGTGGGTGGGTAGCTCACTATGATCTATGACATTTAAAGATATACATATTAAAAACACATCTGCAAAGATTTCTTGTGGACTTCTTTTTCTCTGCATCACTAACATTGAGTTGGTCACGTGTGGCCGCATTGGGTTTGAGATCGTGGTCAGACGGTCCGCTGCGCAAACTACGGGCCAGTTTATGATGCTTACTCTCCACAAGGTTCTCCTGCAACAGAACATCAGCATCATTAAGTACTGACTCAGTCATTTAACAGCAAAAGTATTTTTTACATTATCAAGTGCCAAAATGTACAGCAGCACTTGTGTGTAAGACAGACGTTTATAACAGATTCTCCAACCCATGAACCCAAGTTAACTTTTTTGTTTTTATTTCTACTCACCATGCACATCTGAGGGTCAGGGACTTTCACAATATCTGAACTGGTCGGCAAAGGGGAGGATTCATCTGCATCCTGAAAAGAGAGTCATTGAAATTTACATGGCCTTTTAACTACAATCCTTTTCAAAATTTTGATCGATCACTGATTTAAAGTCAGCATAAAATGGCATTCACAACCCATTTTACTTCTGTAACGAAACAAGACATTCAAAAATGCAAATTGTAAAAAAAAGCTTGTGTTTAATCATCTAAAAATGATTGGTTAAAGTAGTTATTTCTGACTGATAATTTGCAGTTAATTGTGAGGGACCTAAAAGTGTCTTTTTTTACTAGGATAACAGTCAAGTTCAGCCTAACAAGCTATTCAACATATGCCAAAGTTAATGCTTCTTTTCTAACAATGTTATTACACATTAACCACATTAAATTACTCTATTAGCAATTAGTAAGATTTTTGAAAAGCTGCTTTCCCAACAACAAGCATATGCTAAAATGCTTAAATAATTATTTGGCTATTATTTAACATTAATATCACAGCCTAGTCAACTAAAAACTTAGAAGTGATCAAGGCTGATACATTTTGATGAATCATGCATTAACAGGAAAAGGAAACATGGTTGTTTTGATTCAATATTGACTTTGTAGCAAAAAAAAAAAAAAAAAAAGGATATACCTTTTCATAATACACAATGCTATATTCTCGTTCGCCACTTTTGACACGGGGGAATTCCACCATTAGGTACATAAAATTAGAGCTGCGTTTCTCACTCTGTAGAGAAAAAACACAAACATTATGAATCATCTTAATTTGACATGATTGTGTTTTTTAGTTTTGAGGTTACAAAATTTACAATGATGCCACATAGTGACACTTTTTACCCCAAACCCTCTCACCTCATTGATCATCTCAATCTCTCTGAAGGTCAAGCGATCCAGCCAGTCTACTTTAACCATGTGACCCTGACGATGAGCTTTTGTTAGCTGGGAGAGACAGAGAGAGAGAGAGAAAGGCAAAGAAAGAGAGAGGTAAACTTAAAGAAGAAAATACATGTTTTGAAGACCAGTAACACTAAGACCTTGTGTGCACAATCCTTTAGCCAATCATATGACTGCAGCGAGTCAGCAAGCAAGAGCCTCACACACAAAAACGCCCATTAGCAAAGGAAACTCAGAGCCAGTACAAAGTAGTAGCACACTAAGATGACTCAGCCCTTTCTAAACAATCAGTTAGTAATAGTTAGTACATTAACACATCTCATCTAAAGGCCTCCAAGAGGACTTTGTTTAACCAGCCATACTTGTGTTTTAGTGGCTAAACATAATGTCCATAACATTTCAAGGAATGTTCCCAGTTCAAAACAAGTTAGGCTTTATCAACAGCATGCACAGCAAATCATTCTGACTTAGATGAATCATCCAACACAACCATCTTTTTGTTTAATCTGTAGCTTTTTATAAATTGTCCGTTTGATGTAGGACTGTTTCTCTAAGTGGATGAACGTCTGGTTATACAGTACAGACACGATTGTTGTGAACAACAGGTTTTGGCAAATTTACCAACTTTTACATAGTCATAACATGAGTTGAAAGCTTTAGTTGAAAGACATTGTTAAAAGTTGTCAAGCTGTATTTGACCTGCTTATATTTTTATAGCAGAGCTGCACGATTCTGAATAAATTGAAAATAACATTTTTTTTTTGTTTGTTTAAAACAATTAAACAAAATAACATGCAATTTACTAGAGGTTCTGTCTATTTTTTTGTTTTTTTTGTTTAAATCTCTATGAATTAATGATTCAATGACTCACTCATAAAGATTCAGCATTTTTTAACAAATCTTTCGAATGGTACAAAGAAATACATTATTTAACAGTCACTTGTCGCCACCTACTGGTGTAATAATGTAACTGATGCAATCTTTATTTGAAGCGTCAAGTTACTTTTAAGTAGGGCTGTCAAACGATTAATCGCGATTAATCACATACAAAATAAAAGTTTGAGTTTGCCTAATATATGTGGGTGTAATTATTATGTATATATAAATACAAACACATCCATGTATATATTTGAGAAATATTTACAAGTATATGTATTTATTTATATTTTTATATAATTTATATTATATATAAATAAATTTTTTTGTACATAAATAACATATTTCTCTTAAATATATACATAAATTTGTGTGTATTTATATATACATATTATTTACACACATTACTCACACTCAAACTTTTATTTTGAATGCGATTAATCGTGATTAATCGTTTGACAGCCCTACTTTCAAGAGGTGATTTACTCTATTTTGATCGCTACTGTAAACATCAGTGTTAATATCTTAATTTGAATATTTTAATTAATTGTAGCACATAAATAATGATACTGTGTGGTTGTAAAGCTGTTTCATACATGATAACTGCTCTCTCTGGGTCAGCGGCAGCGAAACCAATGCAGATTTGGATGTTCGCTGTATTTGTACTAGTCAAAGGTTAAATAGACATAGCCAAATTATTGTCATTTAGGAGTAAGATTACGTGCGTGTTTGAATCGCTATCGTGATCTTTTAACGATTAATCGTGCAGCTATAATTTATAGTGTCATAAAAAGTGTTTCTGATGCCTCAGTTCCCCTAAACACTTGGTGTGCTTTATAACAGCTTCATTGCTGTGCATAAATTCTCAAAAAGTTATATAAAATGTTAAATCAAAAAATTGGTGAGGGCAAGCAATGTCCAAAATGTCAGTGCTTAAAAGTCCAAAACACACAGAAGACAATATACTTATCCTATTTGTGAAAATGGGGGTCAAATTAAACAAGCTAAATATGGAACCCATCCTATATCTTGCCCAAATATATGAGACAAGCACACACTCATACACACACATACACACACACATACATACAGCATTCCTGTCCTGTTTTCTCTCATACTCACGTCACTAAGTATCTCCAAGTCTGGGCCCTGGAACAGAGGGCAGTTAAAACATGTCCTTTTACAGAACACACACATACACACACACACACACACACACAATCACAATCACACTCCCCAAACATTCTCAATTCTCATTCTTTCCACAAATTAGGTAATCTATAGACATAAACAGCACATCCATCTATCCCAACCTGCCACCCACCTTTCATTTAACATATCCCTCATGTGCAGTAACTGTACACAGGCATATTTCTCGCCTTTCTGTCTCAACTGGGCTTCTCCACTCCCCGATCCCTCAAGTTACTGACCTTGGCCAGACGGCCCATCTGGTCCTCTGCCAGAGTGCTGCTGGTCCTTCCTGGTGTACTAGTGGGCTCACTGCCATCACCTTCCACGCCCGGCCACACCTTCAGATCATGCATGCCCTGCCGGAACATTCTGGTAGACAGAAGTAGAGAAATGAAGAAGGATAAGAGGGGATAACAGATGTAAAAAAGGGGTGGTGTGCAAAAAAAAAAAAAAAAAAGATGCATTTGGTGTCAGTGGTACTAATTAATAGCATTTCTCTGTTTCTCATTAAAGTCATGTCAAAAGTGACAGAGTCAGCTAACTAAAGAATTTAGCCATGGCATCCTAGTGCATAATTGGTGGATTGCCAAGAAAGCCTTCTTTTCAAGAACTAGAAGCATGATCCTAGAAGCAAGATTTTTTATGTTTTTAAAAGAAGTTTCGTCTGCTCACCAAGGCTACATTTATTTAATTAAAAATACAGTAAAAAACAGTAATATTGTGAAATATTATTACAATTTAAAATAACTGTGTACTATTTAAATATATTTGACAAAGTAATTTATTCCTGTGATGCAAAGCTGAATTTTCAGCATCGTTACTCCAGTCTTCAGTATCACATGATCCTTCAGAAATCATTCTAATATGCTGATTTGCTGCTCAGTAAACATTTATGATTATTTTCAATGTTGAAAACAGTTGTGTACTTTTTTTTTTTTCAGGATTCCTTGATGAATAGAAGTTCAAAAGAACAGCATTTATCTGAAATACAAAGCTTCTGTAGCATTATACACTACCGTTCAAAAGTTTGGGGTCAGTAAGAATTTTAATTTTTATTTTTTTGAAAAGAAATTAAAGAAATTAATACTTTTATTCAGCAAAGGATGCATTAAATCAATCAAAAGTGGCAGTAAAGACATTTATAATGTTACAAAAGACTAGATTTCAGATAAACACTGTTCTTTTGAACTTTCTATTCATCAAATAATCCTGAAAAAAAATATTGTACACAAATATTTTGTACAATTGTACACATTAAATGTTTCTTGAGCAGCAGATCAGCATATTAGAATGATTTCTGAAGGATCATGTGACACCGAAGACTGGAGTAACGATGCTGAAAATTCAGCTTTGCCATCACAGGAATAAATTACTTTGTGAAATATATTCAAAGAGAAAACAGTTATTTTAAATTGTAATAATATTTCACAATATTACTGTTTTTTACTGTATTTTTAATTAAATAATTGTAGCCTTGGTGAGCAGACGAAACTTCTTTTAAAAACATTAAAAATCTTAGTGGTTCCAAACTTTTGGACTGGACTGTATATCATATCCAAATGTCCTCCAAAAACTAGACACCTCAAGAAGAGAGTATGTAGCAGAGATTGGTGGGCCATAACCATTCAAAAGTGTTTTTTTTTTTTTTTTTTGGGGGGGGGGGGTGCGTTTTTGAAAGTAATAGTTTAAATATAATTACAATTTAAAATAGCTGTTTTCTATTTTAATATATTTTAAAATGTTGAATTTTCAGCAGCCATGTGGAAATTTTTTGTGGAAACCGTGATGCAGTTTTTATGGATTCTTTGATGAATAGAAAGTTCAAAAGAACAGCATTTATTTGATATACAATTATTATTTTTTTAACATTATAATCGTCTTTACTGTCACTTGATCAATTTAATGCAGCCTTGCTGAATAATAAAAAAGTAGTGTATGTGAGAAATATTTGAAACTGGTTGTGAAATTAACAGATTTAAAGGTTTTCAAAACAGTTATTCTTATATTCAACAGACTATTTAAGATTTGCACCTCCTCTTTTATCCAAGGATACATTTCATTCAAATAGAGCTCAATCACATGACATTTTCCAGTTGTTTACATGAAGGCTAATGAGGTACAAAACCCAAGTAATTTCTGATGGAACAATAGACCTTTACCCATATTTCCCAAACAGGGTGACTGTAGTGCCCCCAACAGGTGTGGCACGGCCGGGTCCATACACATCCCAAACAGTTAGAGTCACCTGGGCACTCTGAGGCAGGTCAGGGTACTTCACTGGCAGCCTAAGCCACTCGTTCCAGCTACGATGAAGAAAAGACAAGAATAATCAGTCAACAAATGAAATCTGAAAGTATTAATGGCTTTTTTTTTTTTCTTCAAATTAACAAAATTAATTATACTTGTCATTTATCTATGTAAATATGTGAAAGGATGATAGAGTACCAAAACATATAGGCCAGGGGTCAGCAACCTATGGCACTTCTGGCACGCGGAGGAGTAATCGCTTGCATGTGAGCAAAACCGAGAGAGATGTACTTATTTCATTCATATAAAGTACCTATAATCTGCATACAGATCTACATTTTGAGGTGATCATTCCTCAGTAACACAGCTTCTTTTATTAAGTTAGGAGTTATAGATACTATTAAAGTGTGAGAATTAAACTGCACAAATCTCCATGACAAAAAGGTTGCCAACCTCTGATATAGGTTATATATCTCTGCGACGCATCTCTGGCATATTTTGTTTGGTTTCCTGCTTTGACTCATCATTGGGTCACATATGTGTAAAGTAAGCCACAGTGTGATAGAGATTAACTGTTGTTAAAAGTTCTCACTTCCAGCGTGTGCTGAAGGCCTTGTAAGATGTTCGTACTGGCAGAGCGAGTGGCTTTCCCTCAGCAAAGACCTGACAGGTGACGTACAGGTCAGAGCAGCTCTCCTGATAGAGTCCTGAGAATCGCAGCATGGGGTCCTCGAGCAGAGATTTATAGCTCTTCTGCTCTCTCTTGCCCTCCAGACTGCCTCTGCAAAAACAAACACAAATAAAACGCTATTTCTGCAGTCTGCAACACAATGTCAAGATATTTGAGTCTAAATGTCAGAAGGGTTATTTGACCAATGATTTCCATGACTTTTCCCACCCCCCCCCAAAAAAAACTAATTGTTAGTACTGTCATTTGTGGAACAAAAAAAAAAGATTCTGCAGGATGTTAAGGCTAATATCTTCCAGAAACTGGCAGTAAGGTGTGGGAGTTCACTTTTAGTCCATCTCTTATCCTGAAATGTCCGTCTTGCAGAGATGGACTAAAAGTGAACTCCCACACCTTACTGCCAGTTTCTGGAAGATAAATTCTTCAAACAGTGGTACAAGAGGATGTGGTGTTGGTCATTCAGAAGTCACTCTCAAGCTGTCTGTCTATAAGGCCTATAAAAACCCAGTCTTCATGTATTTTATAACACTTCAGTTTGTGATTCTTATTAAGAGCGGGTCATTTTTTAGGATTCTTTAGCTAACCTAAGTCTCTGAGATCCTGACACCTTGCACTTCTGGAGACTCCAGGTAGGTTGCAGTTCTGGAAAATGGTGGCACTGGAGACTAAAGGGTTCTTGATGGTTTCGCACTTAATTCTTCACCTTAATTCTTAATTATTTTGCTGTTAACATGTGTCTTTTCTTCTCCACCTGTTTTTGTATGACCCCGCTGACTCAATGAGCATTTTGCTGTCCCTTGGTCATGCTTTAACTTTGCACTTTCTAGTATTGCATTAGTATTGCGACCTTCTCATGAGCATTTAATAATTTTTGACTTTTCAGTCTGAGTTAAATCTCTTTTGTGGCTCATTTTGCCTATAAAAGAAAACCTGCCTAATAATTCTGCACACCTGAATATAAGGCATTTTTCATTTCCAGCCTTCATGAACAATTATATATCACTTATAAATGATTAAAAACAATATTAATAGTAGTTATTGAGATTGATGTGGATTGGAATTGGTAAAATGTGCTTGGAAAAAAAATATGATCAGAAAATCAACTTGCCTAATAATTCTGCACACAATGTAGTGTGCAGGTGCTTTTCACTGCAAGCCAGTCTGCCAGGAAATGCACCCCCTCATATCTCCCACTAGGGAAATGTCACATCCATGAAACTTAACCCACTTAACCGCATCAGTCCTATAACAATGCTCTCTAAATAATTTTAACTGGGACCAACAGAGACAATTTTTGGAGGTGGGTGCTTTTCATGGCAAGCCAGTCTGCCAGGAAATGCACCCCCTCCTCATATCTCCCACAAGGGAAATGTTTACGGTTTTCATACAACGTTTCTTTTTTGCTTCCTGTTTAAGACCCCACCCCCGACCTCACGCATTAAATTATGAAGGTCAGCCCTGTCAAATCAAGTGCTTCACATGGTGGCAATTTGGCTTCATTTTCTTTCAGGAGCGTAACGTTAAAATACGCACTTTTAATAAAACTTACTTTTTTCGGGCAAGTGTGTTCATATAGAGGCCAATGTGAATAAATCTAGATTTAAATTCAAAGAGACATGACATGTTGTTTTATTCTTAACCAAATTGAGGTGATCTAAATATTATGGAGCGCTCACTCTCGTTTCATTCATACTGGAAACTGGAGGGCGCTCTCTCGCAGAATATCAAAAATGGATTCGTAGAAGTAATTCAGCTATTCGCTGTAACAGCAGCTGAATAAAAAGCAGAAACGTCTTGACTGATGAAACGTGAAGACAATAAATACACGATTGCGACAAGATATGGATTATGTACGCTCTTCAAGCCATCTCAAGGTATTTATTGACAAAAAAGTATATAAATAATGCAGTGCTATTTGACAGACTTTTTAATGTTTTTGAAACGAAGTCTCTTATGCTCGCCAAGGCTGCATTTATTTAATCAAAAATACAGTAAAAACAGTAATATTGCGAAATAGTATTACAATTTAAAATAGTTGTTTTCTATGTGAATATATATAGTAAAGTGTAATTTATTCCTGTGATGGTAAAGCGGAAACATTATTATCAGTGTTGAAAACAGTTGCTTAAAATTGTTGTGGAAACCACGATACATTTAATTTTTCTGGATTCTTTTATCAGCATTTATTTGAATTTATTACATTAGTTCATTAACATTTATTAAATAGAACTATGTTGTAACATTATAAATGCCTTCTGTCACTTGTGATAAATTTAATGCATCCTTGATTAATAAAAAGTATTCATTTCTCTCTTTTTTAATCTTGCCACAATGAATGGTATCATGGTTTCCACAAATATATGAAGGATCACAACTGTTCTTGAGCAGCAAATCAGCATATTAGAATGATTTCTGAAGGATCATGTGACACTGAAGACTGGAGTAATGATGCTGAAAATTCAGCTTTGACCACATATATTGTTAATTTTACAATATATTAACATAGAAAACAGCTGTTTTAAATTGTAATACTATTTCACAATATTATTGTTTTTATTGCATTTTTTATTAAATAAATCCAGCCTTAGTGAGCAGAAGAGACTTCTTTCAAAAACATTAAATAAGTGTAATGTTTCCAAACTTTTGATAGGTACTGTATATTCTCTGCCTTATTCTGTGATCTTTTTTTTTTTTTTTTTTACATTGTATAAAATCCATGAGGACTTAAAGGTGCAATGTGTAATATTTTCTGTCCGCTAGAGGCCTATTCAAAACAAAGGCGTAGCTTCATGACGCCAAGTTTGAGTGTGGAATCTTGGGACATGTGGTCTTCACTTCAACGGACAGTGCAAAAGAATAGGGACTGGACTCGGGAAGAAATCATGTTCATGGATGCGATTATTAACGTTACTGTAATATGAAGCAGAGCAGGAGCGAGTGTTGTGGGAGCTGAACGAGGCTGCTGGAGCGATTGAGCAACACATGCCTCACGAGCAGCTGAACTTTTATTATGACACAGTCGCCGGTGCCGCTTCTGCTATTTTGGTCATGAGTATGAGGTAACGCAGCTCTGTTTATCATATTAGATACATATGAGTGTTGAAATGATGTTATAACGTTACTCTGTGCGTTCGCTCGGCGGCGGCTGCTGTGAGATACTGTTACACACTGCAGTAAGATTGATCGATTTTAGAATATTATATTAATAAATGCTGGGTGGCTTGTGTTGATAAATGGCATGCAATTAATTTTAAAATGTATTGTATGATGGAGAAAATTCTGTATTACTGTTACTGAAAATAAAGCTGCATCTGATTATGCTATGTTAGCTACTTGACAAAATAGTGTTTTTCTCTGAGGTGTTGTAAAGCATTGTACTCGCAAAAAAAAAAATCAAGAAAATTAGATATAAACAATAAGACTAAACGTGTTGAGCTATATAACAATAATTAGTTTTCTGTCTATAAATATATCAAAACAGTTATTTCCTTGTCTATTAAAGCATGTAATATATTAAAGCATCTTTGGTGTTTCCATGGTTTCTACATAATAAAACCGGAAACCGAGGGTAACACGGGTATGACGCAATTGACAGGCGACTCCTCACACGTCCCGGAGCCTTGGTTAAAATTGCAATTTTCTCATGATTTACAAACAGTTGGAAACATTTAGGATATTGTAAGTACTCAAGTGAACAAAATATATAACACTGTCCTAGTGGTTTTTGGATATTTTACTGCAAAATTCTTACATATTGCACAATATCTTGCATATCTTTAATGCACAAGTGTTTGTAGTACATAAAACAATAACAAAATATAGGCAAAAAATAATATAGATATTGGTTATTGTTCAGCAGTGTATCAGTGTATTTCTTATTAAAAGCAAATTGAAATTGAATTAAAAGTAATAAAATAATAATATGACATTTCTATCCCCCCCACTTCTAAAAACGATGTCTACGCCCCTGCTTTCTTTCTCGTGATGAGGTCTTGCATAAGTTTGTAAGCCGGACAAAAACTAGCGGTCATAAGAATCATTTATGATCTTTATTTATGATCCACACGCGGACAGAGACTCGTTAAGATCGAGTGAATAAGGAAACGGATGACAGATGACAGCCCTAAAACACAAAAGCTCTCGCTGGACTCGTGTTAACACTTTATTCTT
Source organism: Megalobrama amblycephala (assembly GCF_018812025.1). Lineage (NCBI taxonomy): Eukaryota > Metazoa > Chordata > Actinopteri > Cypriniformes > Xenocyprididae > Megalobrama > Megalobrama amblycephala. The sequence goes on from NC_063046.1 coordinate 12,499,706, forward strand.
CTGACTCATAGTGTTGCCATGCTCCCTTTGGTAAACAACACAAAAACAACTACTTGATATAATAATGGAAGGAAGATTCTTCCTTTTTACATTTAAAATTAAATCGCATTTGGTGACTTTATCGTTGTCTAAGTAGACACTTTATTTAAAATCATATTAATAAATTACATCGAGTAGATATAGATGTCTCGATCTCTGTTGACATTCTGCTGGTTTGACAGTTCTGCAATCAAAACAATGACTAAGGTCCAGAAACATACTCACATTTTCAGTTGGACGTTTATGTCCAAATCGCAACTATACACATAGTTAAACTTGTCTGTGTCCATCTTCAGTAATCGATGAAGTGTTATGCAAAACCGTAGTGCTTATAAAAGAAAAATGCAGATTTGTCAGGCGGTGGGAGATCAACTGCGGGGCCTGTAAGCAAAGACCCTGCAATGGATCTGCTGGAGTTTTTGCTTTTCGCAGCAGTTTATAGTCTTGATATAACGTCGCCTGATTAATGACAACCAATATGGCCGGTCAAAAATGCTAGCAGTCTTAATTTAAGACAATAATAAAGTTATAATGAACATCTGAAAGGGCTTCATCGCGTCCGCTTAGAAAGGAAACATTATAATCAGGCGTTAATAATCGATGTCAAGTTGTTCGATCGCCGCAGCGGCTTGTTTGGACTGAGCGGATCAGAAATGGCTTGTTTGGTCTGGTGAATCTTCCTGTTTGGTTTAAGAACGGATAGTAAGAGAGGACAAATTTTGTAAGGCGTTTAAAAGTCCTCTTGAATTGCATATTAGTTGTACAATGAAAATATTTATTAAAGCAAGTACTTGAAGATAATAGAAATCTCTCTTTTTTGATAAAGCTCATTTGATTTAGTTTCGTTTGCTTAAATATTTTTAATTAAAGGGATAGTTTAACCAAAAATGAAAATTCTGTCATCATTTACTCACCCTCAAGTTGTTCCAAACCTGTATGAGTTTCTTTCTTCTGTTGAACACAAAGGAAGATATTTTGAAGAATGTGGGACACCATTGACTCCCATAGTATGGAAGACAATGGTGCCCCAAAGTAGCCTTTGAGGGTGTGTAAATGATGACAGAATTTTCATTTTTGGGTGAACTGTCCCTTTAATATAATTATGCAATGCATTTTGTTAAAGAGGATGCATTCATTATGTCATGTGATTTTGTTTTGAATCTCTTTAAATTGCAAACTATTGTGGTCTATATCTGTAAGGATAATAAGGGTCTCAGATAACTGGACACAAGTTCCCCCTCCCATCATGCTCTTTGTAGGTAGAAGACTTTGCTTTCTGTAGACAAATGCTGTGAGAAAGAACTAGTGAATAATGCTTCTTTCTGTAGTCAAGGTCAGCAGGCCTTAGGCGAGTCTAGAGGGAGTCTAATAAAATGTTTCCAATTAAAAATGATTTACGTACATAATAAGTAATCATATTTTGGGATATTTAAGAAGATCAAAGTGGATAAAGATGAACCAGAAGTGTTCATTTATGGTAAATGGAAGTAAGACTATAGGCGTAATCTGATAATTTGTTTATACAATCAAATATGAAAGTCTTTGTTCTGTGTCTCATTCTTCCCACGTGGGCCCGCATGAAAAGGATCTGAAGCAGCACAGAGCAAAGTTTGTGGGACGATAATAAATAATGATTTTTTTTTTTTTCAATATATATATTGCCAATACAAGAAATGAATAACAGTTGTTTATATAACACTCAATCCATTGTGTGATTGTTTCACAAGATTGGATCTGCTGTGAAACCAGTAGGTTATGGCTTTTGTCAGCCATTCTGCACAGCAGGTGGACAAGTCATTTGCAGTTGCTATCTGTCTTTTGGGTGCATGAACATAATGTTCTCCAATGAAAATTTTATTGGTGTGTTTGTGTATATAGGCACCAAAATAGGTTGTGCTTCCTAAAAACCTCATCTCTCATCACATGAAGTATTTCTTGCCATCATTGGTGAAGGCAGAAAAAGAACCAAGGCAATAAAATGAATGAAAAAACAAGCTGTTCTTGCTTTTAATTTACATTCGTTGCAGCTTGGCATCTGATCACTTGCATCTAAATCTCAGTGCAACCTTGGGTCCCCCCTGCACATTAGTGTGTGGTTATGTAATAAATGGTGATGAGTCAGACCAGAACAGGACCGCAGTCCATTACATCCTCCGCTCGGGACTCAAGAGCTGTTAAAGAGGATAAGGCTCATTGCCACCCCTCATGTGTTCCGAACACTCACAGAGGGGGCTCTGCTTCCTTGCTCCCAAGTTTAAGGCCACATTCCTTTGAGCTGAAGCCAAAGGGCAGATGCACTCTTGGGATGATGAAGGTTTCCACTGTCTAACAGGTCTGAAGTTTTATATTCAGGAATTGCTTATGACCAACAAGTAATTGCTCATATATTGGATTGAGTATTTGTAGGTCTGATCAATCTGAATTCTGTGCAGAGCATCTTTGCATTTATTTTTATTTTCAATAAAATGGGTAGGGCAGATTTCATTTATTGTAAACTAAACTAAAATGATTTTGTAGAATAAAAAAAAAACTGATTCAAATGTATTTGAGGTTCTGTTTAACAATGCTTATAATTTAGGTTTAAACTGTATAGATCAGTGATTCCCAACAAGGGGTAGGGGAGAGCGGGGCACAGAGTAACGCGGGGTTGGTTGTAACACACATGGTTTAAAACTTTCCACACATGCCAGAATGATGAATCTTAGTGTATTTACTAGTTGCCATATCAACATTATATCGAGAAAAATTGTGCCAAAATTAAAAAATCTTTGGAAGATATCACTGAACATTTATTTAACCATAACAAAAGTATATTTCTTACTTAAGTTAACTATGCTATTCTATTCTATACTTTTATGAATTCTATTGATAAACCATGAGAAAAAGGTGAATAAAGACTGAGAGTCAATGTTCAGAAATGATTAATTATTATTATGTTTTGAACTATGCTGTGTTTTGCGGTGTGTTTGTTGTCAAACGCAAAAATTAGTTTATTTGTAATTATTTAAAAATGCCATTATTTTAAAACTTAATAATTGTATTTTATTGACAAATTTTTTTGATTAGATCAGATAATATTTTAAGCTGTTGTATGGTCATGTTACAGTGTGCCCTACCTATGGGGCATGTTGTCACATTTCACTTCCAGTCTTTTGGGGGAAATCAAGAAAAAAGTATACACTGTATTAATGAAACAAAACCACATAATTGTACTGGACATGTGTGAAATTAATGTGGGAAAAAAAATAAATACTCTGATCCCCAAGTGAATTTACACAAACAAAAAAAGTGTTACTTTGTGCCCCGCTCTCCCCTACTTTTAAAATTTTGCTTTGTTAAACTATGACTTTATCAATTAAATATATCAGTGGTGTCATTACAGTGCCTAGAGAAAATCATCATACCCCTTTGAGTACATTTTTTTGTTTTTGTACAGCCTGAAATCAAAACCCATTCCAAAAAAACCCTTTTCTAGCCTTATTAGCAAATATTGCCTTAAAGAAAAGAAAAGAAAAGAAAAGAAAAGAAAAGAAAAGAAAAGAAAAGAAAAGAAAAAGGCAACAGTTCTGAAAATTAATAATAAAAAAACAGGGTTGGAAAAGTCATCAGTCCCCTGATTTAATATCTTTTGCTTTAATTACAGCCATTAATCTTTTTGGATACGTACTAGCTTTGCACACCTTGATTGGGGAATATTTGCCCATTCTTTGCAGAATTGCTCAACTTCAGTCAAATTCCATGGTGAGTGGCAATGGACTGCTCTCTTTAAGTCCATCCACAGATTTTCTATCGGATTTAAGTCAGGGCTCTGACTTGGCCACTCAAAGACATTCACCTTCTTATCCTTAAGCCATTGCATGGTATGTTTATCATTGTCACCTGCCCATCTTCAGCTGTGTAGCAGAGGGACAGGTTTCCCTCAAGAATGTGGATGTACTTGGCAGCATCCATTTTCCCTTCAATCCTGACCAATCGCCCAATCCATGCTGAAGAGAAACACCCTCAACATAATGCTGCACCACTATGCTTCACAGTTGGTATGGTGTTTTGGGTGGTGTGCTATGTTTGCTTTTCGCCAAACTATTGCCTTTTTCTTTTCTTTTTTACAAAATTTCTAAGGTTTTTTTTGGAATGGGTTTTGATTTTAGGCTGTATAAGTCTATACTATTATAATTATTTCAAAAGGGGTATAATTAATTGGTTTGAGTAGGACAAACTCAAATTAAACAAATTAATTCAATCAAATTAACTTTTATGAGTATTTACAACTTTTTTCTTCTTTTGAATTCACAAAACCAACACTTTTTAAGTAATCTGAATTGTTTCATTGTTTTTAGTTTTATGAACTTGTTTCTTTAAATTTAGACAAATCTACCTGAAACTTGGCTGGGATTTCTATTTCCCAGCATGCTTTGCCATGACACTCAAAAAGGAGAAGTGTTAGTAGTGTTTAATGCTTTGCTGTCCCAATTTAGAAGTTTCTGTTATGTGGGTTTTTTTGGGGGGGTTACCATCATGGTGACGTGTGGAGCATGAGCTTATTTTGAGAAAAGGTAAATGATAAATCTTCTATATTGCTGTACACTTTCAGCATGCTATGCTAATGTTATCAAAGCAATGGCTGCATCCAAAAACTAGAAAATGCTGCCTTCGGAGGACACATTTCAAGGTGGGAAGGCATCAAGGCACATCCGACTCCAATGTTAGCTTCACTTCCTGTCTCCTGAGATACCTTCAACTGATCAATTTTTGAAGGCAACATATGTATCCTTTGATATAACCCTGTGTGGTCCATTCTGTGACAGCTGAGCTAGAAAAAAAAGTTGCATTTGCTTGTCGGGTTGTGTGTAAATGTATGTTTTTGACCAACATTTTCCACTTTTGATGTCATTTCTAGCAAGAAATTACTACTGTAGAAAATTAAATATTTGTTTAGTTCTCACCAAAGCTATTCTGCTGTAGATCATTATAGTCTGCAATAGTCTGTCCGAAATCAGTTTTGTGAGGTGCCTTCATGCACAAACGCTGCCTTAGTCATTGCCTGATAAGGCAGCAAAGCAACAAGTCAGCTGCCTAGGTTTTCGGATGCAGCCATCGTGTTACTAGTTAGCATTTGCTGAATTAGCTAGTTATAGCTAGCTAAGTGTCCACTACTAAAAATATAAGTTGAGATTACTTGATAATTTTAAAGGTGCAATGTGTAAATTTTATGAGGATCTATTGACAGAAATGCATTATAATATACATAACTGTGTTTTTAGTGGTGTATAAAGACTTTACATAATGAACCGTTATGTTTTTATTACCTTGGAATGAGATTTCTATCTACATACACCGCGGGTCCCCTTACATGTTAAGTCACCATTTTGTGCCGGCATGTTTCTACATGTTTTCTAAACGGACAAACTGCTCTACAGAGCGCGTTTGACTAGCTATTATGCAGTGCCTGTGACCCCCTGCCTACACAGGGAGCGTGCCTTGCAACCATGGGGACATTTGTGAGAGACGCTGCGTAATATCATTGCGCCTGCTGCACCCATGGTACTGCAGCAAAGTTCCTTGATTATTACGCCGGAATGAGAGTATAGTTCCAAGCCATATCGGCCTAGAAAATCGCAACTTGTCATTTTCCGTCGGTCTTAGTACACCATGTAACTACAGAAGAGTCAAGTTTTAAATAGGAGAAATATCGAAACTCTTTGGTCATTTTTGAGCGAGATGCTAACGGTCTAATCAGATTCAATGAACTATGCTAAGCTATGCTAAAAGTAGTATCGCCAGACCCAGAGATCGTCTGAATGGATTCGAAAACGGTAAAACTCAACTGTTTAACTCTAGGGGAGTTGGAAAATGAGCCTATTTTCAAAAAAAGTGGAGTGTTCCTTTAAGCTTAAAGAAGGGTGCTCGTGAGCGCCCCCTTTGCAGCTGGACTTTATCTGGCAGTCAAAGCGGCTTTACGTCGTGAAAGTGCGGACTCAGAGGAAGACTGTGAGGGTTTAGGGTGCCATTTAGGACAGGGCCTCTGCTGTCTCAGATGACATATTTGTCCTGTGTTGGCCACCGCAGCTTCTTATATTGCAATTTTCAACCTCACCACTAGATGCCGCTAAAATTTACACACTGCACCTTAAATGTAATGTAACTTACTCAAAAATTTCAAGTTAAGAGCAATTAAAATGCATGAGTATAAAACTGAAATCTGCCAGTTCTGCTTGCTTTAACTTTGAATTTCTAAAATTGATGTAACTGATTACCTCATTTTTCAAGTTTTGCCAACTTATTTGGGTTTACAGTGTAGATAGATAGATTAAAGACTCATCTCTGCTCTGTTGCTCTGTGGCCTTAGAGTCATTGTAAGTGTTGATTATGCATTGGATATGTTTTAAATGTGTTTGTATTGTAATTTTATATATGTAATGGCAAATGTGTTGTAACTTTTTGTTTTGCATTGCACTTCAACAACAGGTGTTATTTTTGAATGTGCTATAGAAATAACGAACATGATCGAACATGTTAATGCTTTCGGTTCCTTTTAAAAAAGAGTTTGAGGATGACACATGTAACTCATCTTATTCATACTTCTGTCTTTTTACAGCAATACACTCTTTTACATATTTCCTAGAAATCTGCTCTGGGCAAATAATCCTATTTTCCTAGAACTGCATTACTGGCAACATAAGACATACACTGTAAGTTGGGAAACAGTGAGATAGGTTACCTAAGGTTTGATTTAACTGATTTAACATTTAAATCAGACAATGTGCCACCAAAGTGTACCTGTTGAATAGACTGTATTCATAACAGCACTTTTAGTTACTTTTTCCATTTAACAACAATAACCAAAGATTAATTGGCAACCACAAAAAAATAAGAACTTCTGTCCAATGGCCTTCTGGCAAATTTTCAGCTCTTATTTGACACAAATCTGGCAAAAAAAAAAAAAATGTTTAAATATGACACCAGTTCTAACGTTCAACCAGAGGGAAACCAGAGCAGAGGAGAGACTGTGAGTCACTTTGTCCAAACTGAGGCGCTAGTCACAGCCATAGAGCAGTAGTACAACATGCAGTACACAGGGAGGAGCTTTCAACACCTTTCAGACTACTGTGGGGTGACACAGGCGTGAATGCTACAAACAGATTTTGTGGTACCCTAGGGCCTCCTTGGAAAACGCCTGTTTCTTCTATCGCAAGTTTTTCCATCTTGATAGCAGAGATGACGAGAGATGAGCTAATGTGCGAACTAGTATGTAATGTTTGGTTCTGGCTCAAAGAGCGTTACCTTCTTGGCATCCTCTCAAAGCCTAATCCCTCGCGTTCGACACCTACCTAGAATCCTTCCTCAACAACAAAAAAAGCATTACAGGAATATTACATCTTCATCTTCTCTGGTCATAAACACACACACCTGCAGCAGTTGCGCAATAAAAGTCCAATTCTGCCTTTATGAGCTTCCTCCTGCTCATGAACATCTTCAGCTGGACCAGGCCCATGTGAGGTCATCACAACCATGACATCATCACTATGAGCTTGGTCCAAAGAAGCAGGCGAGGGTCACGGCAACCTGAGGACCACAGTTGTGACGGATGCTTGTGTTTGTGTGTTTGAAGATTACTTAGTAACCACTTGGTAATGTTGTTGAGAACCACCAGTTGGCATCCTCAGTTTTATTCAAGGATGTGTAAACTGTGACCAAACATCTGACAAAAAAATGGACTGTTAACTTATTATTTACACTACCAATCAAAAGTTTGGAATAATTAAGATTTTTTAGTGTTTTTGAAAGTCTCATACACTACCATTCAAAAGTTTGGAAACATTACTATTTTAATGTATTCGAAAGAAGTATCTTCTACTCATCAAGCCTGCATTTATTTGATCAAAAATACAGAAAATGTGTCCCCTGAATGTGTCTGTGAAGTTTCAGCTCAAAATACCCCATAGATTTTTTTTAATTAATTTTTTTAACTGCCTATTTTGGGGCATCATTAACTATGCACCGATTCAGGCTGCGGCCCCTTTAAATCTCTCACTCCCTGCCCTCCCGAGCTCTTGACTATAAGTGCAGTTATACAGTGCATAAACAAAGTTCACACAGCTAATATAACCCTCAAATGGATCTTTACAAGATGTTCGTCATTCATGCTGCATGCATGGATCGGATCATGTGAGTACAGTATTTATTTGTATGTTTACATTTGATTCTGAATGAGTTTGAGGCTATATGCTCCGTGGCTAACGGCTAATGCTACACTGTTGGAGAGATTTACAAAGAATGAAGTCGTGTTTATGAATTATACAGACTGCAAGTGTTTAATAATGAAAATAGCGATGGCTCTTGTCTCCATGAATACAGTAATAAACGATGGTAACTTTAACCACATTTAACAGTACATTAACAACATGCTAACGAAACATTTAGAAAGACAGTTTACAAATATCACTAAAAATATCATGTTATCATGGATCATGTCAGTTATTATCGCTCCATCTGCCATTTTTCGCTATTGTTCTTGCTTGCTTACCTGATTCAGCTGTGCACAGATCCAGAGGTTAATACTGGCTTGTCTAATGCCTTGAACATGAGCTGGCATATGCAAATATTGGGGTCATACATATTAATGATCCTGACTGTTACGTAACAGTCGGTGTTATGTTGAGATTCGCCTGTTTTCCGGAGGTCTTTTAAACAAATGAGATTTACATAAGAAGGAGGAGTTTGAAACTCAATGTATGTCTTTTCCATGTACTGAACTCTTGTTATTCAACTATGCCAAGGTAAATTCAATTTTTGATTCTAGGGCATCTTTAATCTTTTTTCAGCAAGGATGTTAAATTGATAAAAAGTGATAGTAAAGATTTATATTGTTAGAAATATTGAATAAATGCTGTTCTTTTTGACTATTTATTCATCAATGAATCATGAAACAAGTATCACAGTTTCCAAAAAATATTAAGCAACACAACTGTTTCCAACTTTGATAATAACTGAGTATCAAATCAGAATATTAGAATGATTTCTGAAGGATCATGTGACACAAAAGACTGGATTTAATGATGCTGAAAATACAGCTTTGCATCACAGAAATAAATTATATTTTAAAGTATATTATAATAGAAAACCATTATTTTAAATTGTAATAATATTCCACAATATTACTGTTTTTTTTTTTTTTTTGATCAAATAAATGCAGGCTTGATGAGCATAAGAGACTTCTTTCAAAAACATTAAAAATAGTAATTTTCCAAACTTTTGAATGGTAGTGTATGTTCACCAAAGCTGTGTTTATTTGACCAAAATACAGTAAAAAACAGTAATATTGTGGAATATTATTACAATAAAAAATGAATGATTTCTGAAGGAACATGTGACACTGAAAATTCTGCTTTGCCATAAAGGGAATAAATTACATTCTGAAATATATTAAAATAGAAAACAGTTATTTTAGATTATAATAATATTTCACAATATTACTGCTTTTTTAGTCAAATAAATGCAGCCTTGGTGAGCATAAAAACATTTTTAAAAACTTTATTATTAGTGTGCTTCCACCAAATCCCAGATGAACATCTGATTATCTTTAACTGACAATCCATGTTATCCATAATTGTTCTGCGTCCTGTCTCACGTCAACTTTTTGCTCTCTCTCACTCTCTCTCCACCTCTCTTAGTCATCCCAGGATGTGTCAGAATTTCTATAGTTTTTCAAGGTCATGCCCAGTGGAGCGGAGAATGGCAATCACCGGAGAGAAAGAGCAAGTGGTGCCAAACCACAGCTTTTTCCTGAACACACCCCCCTCAAACAGCCCAACCAACCTGCCCCCACCCCAGAGACACACCTCAGGTAGGGGGTAAACCACTCCTCACACCCGTCCCCTTGAACGCAAGGGGGTATAAATGGAGGTGCGAAAGAGGAGAGAGCGATTCAGAGGACGATCGGACAACCGAGATGGATCCCATGGCGAGACATATCACATTGATGTTCTTCATGGCCTGTTTGGTGTGGACGATATGTTCAGCAGCACCAATGCAGTGTCACTTCAACTCTCAAGGTGAGAGCAAATGTCCTGTTTCATGATATTCCCTTTAAATCAGTTTTATTTCAAGGCTTGAGGAGGCTCTCAAGGCTTGAGGAGATTGATATTCCTTGTGTTTGACGTCTCTCTTCACAGCTCTGTGTGAACATGATGGAAAGCAGTACTCTATGGGAGAAAGCTGGATGGAGCAGGGCTGTGTGCAGTGCACCTGTCTGCACCCCGTGGGAGTGGGATGCTGCGAAACGTAAGAACCATAACACACATTGCATCTGTTTCTCTATTGGATATGAATAAAAAGATCATCATGAATGAGAACGGTGAGATTTATTTATTTATTATTTTTGGTGCATTGAGAGCATCAATGATTCTGTGACGAACTTTTAACATCCATGGAAACTTTCCAATGCACAAAAGGCTCTGTATAGTGGAAAAAGGTTCTTCAGATTATTCGAATGGTTTTCACACTTAGAAAAAAAATTTTCTTCAAGAACTGTTCACTGAATGTTGTTTTGCAGAACCCAAAATGGTTCTTCTATGGCAGGGGTTCCCAACTCTCAAGTAGATCAGATCTACTTTCCAGTTTGGCTCCAACCTTAATCAAACTCACCTGCCTTTAACTTTAGAGTAATCCTTAAAGTATTAGTCCACTTTTAAATAAACTTTTCCTGATAATTTACTCACCCCCATGTCATCCAAGATGTTCATGTCTTTCTTTCTTCAGTTGAAAAGAAATTAAGGTTTTTGATTAAAACATTCCAGAATTTTTTTCCATATAGTAGACTTGAATGGGCACCAAATGATTGAAGGTCAAAATTAGTTTCACTGCAGCTTCAAATTGTCTACACTGTCCCAGATGAGAAATAAGGGTCTTATCTAGTGAAACCATCGCTCATTTTCTGAAAAAATTTGAAAATTATATACGTTTTAACCATAAATGCTCATCTTGAACTAGCTCTCTTCTTCTTCTCTATTAGAAATCCGGCAGTGTAGACTGCCCTCCACAGGTCAAAGTTTGAACTAATTGTTATATACTATTGAACTAGCATATTGCATATAAAAATTAGTTCAAACTTTGACCTGTGGAGGGCAGTAATACGCTTAGCAGATTCTACACTGATTGATTTCTAATAGAGAAGCTAGTTCAAGATGAGCATTTATGGTTAAAAATTATATAATTTTCATTTTTTTTTTCAGAAAATGAGCGATGGTTTCACTAGATAAGACACTTATTTCTCATCTGGGATCATGTTGAACAATTTGAAGCTGCAGTGAAACTAATTTTGACCTTCAACTGTTTGGTGCCCATTGAAGTCCACTATATGGAGAATAATCCTGGAATGTTTTCATCAAAAACTTTCATTTCTTTTCAACTGAAGAAAGAAAGACATGAACATCTTGGATGACATGGGGGTGAGTAAATTATCAGGAAAAGTTTATTTAAAAGTGGACTAATCCTTTAAGTCTTTTATTATCTTGTTCAGGTGTGTCTGAATAGGGTTGAAGCTAAACTCTGTAGGAAAGTGGTTGAGAACTCTTATTCTATGGCATCACTGTGAAAACCACCTTTTGAGACCTTTAAGAGATACTATTTAGCTGTTTTGTACTTGTTGCTACACGGAACTAGTCCATTTTGAATTGTATTTCTAATAAGTGTTCAATTACAGTGTGCATCGGCCTGTGGACTTTCCTCCCTGGTGTGAAGTTCGAGTTGAATCTCTGACCTGCCAGGTCATGCTGGTGTTGACCTCTGATCCTCGTCTGCCCTGCATTCCTGGAGAAGACAACAATGTTGACCCAAGACATGGAGCACTCAACATGAAACTAGAAGGTTAGCATGGAAGAGGAAGCCTTCAAATCATAAATCACCTGCCTGTCAGCTAACATCTGTCTCACTGTTAAGTGAGATGGGATATTACTCCTATAACAACTGTATTCTCAAAACATAACCATTACCATTTAAGGAAGCATTCTCAATTTAAAGGAAGCAAGGAAGTGTTTTGACATGTACAGCATGTAGGGGAGAACAGAGAAAGCATGTTTTTTGAATCCTGTATTGAGTAAGTGATCAGTTCTTTTTATTTGTATGGAATGGTGTGCATTATGTGTATTTGTGCCTTTTCTGCCATGTTATTATCACATCGAACAGTAGCACTCGTATGGCCTGTCATTCTCTTTTACAGTTTCTTCTCTCCATAGCCAAGATGTTTTCAAGCTCTGAGAGCAAAATTAAGTGTATTGCTGATTAAATCATTGCAATAAAACTCTTTATGAGACAAGTAATATTGTGATTCGATAATAGATTTTGTTCGTTGCTAATTTTAAGCAGCATAACCAAAGCTTCTTCTTAATCATGTATGCACTACTGTAAATATCAGCTGACAAGCTTAGTAATATATGTAACTGTTCACTAATAAATATGTATATTAAAAATATTCTCATTTCTCTTTCTATTGTCTTTTAAAGTCATCAAAATGTTCAACAAATCATCAGCTACAAATAACTCTTAAAAGATTTTATTCAGTTATGATTTGCATATAGAGAAATGTACAAAATACCTTGTAATAGAGGAAATGAAATATAACACAAACCATTTGTCATTATAATTTGCATACATTGAAATATAGACAATAAATATAGATATTTTAACACAAGAGGTAAAGCAGTCTGTTGGTCAAGGCTTAAATGTTAAAGTAGCTTAAATAAAGAATCACCATCTCATTGCATGGCAAAAGATAAGAACCAATAAAACAACTCCAAAAATAAGCTACTTCAGAATTTGGAGCACTAACAACACATCTCACAACAACAACTCGTTAGTTTTTTTGATCTTCTACTCAAATGTTGATGCTGTTTGTCCCTGTGAACTGCGAAACATATGAAGCTAGCGTGGGATTGGTGGGAAGCACTTTGATTGGCAGGTCCCAACTGAAGGTGTCCACATCCACATGCTCCGCCCCAGTCCATAATGTGACTTCTGACTGATTCTGCAGAACCACCGGTGCCTCCACTGGTTCCCGTGCTGTGACGAACTCAAAATGCAGTCGCCATCTTAACGTCACTGGGGATTAGAATTAAAATATAGAATGGAAATATTTCCTTTTTGTTGATTTAAAAATGGAAAATGAACTAAATATAAAAAATATAAAAATCCAGGCTTAAGCAAAACAAGAAATAAAGCAATAATTAAACCAGAGCATCATTATATAACCTCTTTTATGAGCAAAGGTTTTCTAACCTATATCTGTGGTGAATCCTGGTGTAACATTGAGGGGTACAGGGAGAGAGAAATGGCTGGAGGCTGTGTGCAAGCAGGACTCTAGGTGTCGGCCATGACCAGTGACACTGACAGCCTGGCCGGGTCGTCTCTGGTACTGCTCCTGGACCTCCTCTTCACTTTGCAGACTTACGGAATACTGAGCAGACATGAATACACATGAACGTTCCATGAAGCATTTACATTCTCAAAAGTCTGAGGGTCAATAAGATGTTTTTGAAAGAAATTATTTACCTTTATTCAGCAAGGATGGGTTAAATTGATCAAAAGTGACTGTAAAGACTTTTACATTGTTATAAAAAAAAAAAAAAAAAAAAATATATATATATATATATATATATATATATATATATATATATATATATATATATATATATATATATATTTAAAATAATTTGAGTATTCAGCAGCACAACAGTTTTCATCATTGATAATAATAAGAAATGTTTCTTGAGCACCAAATCAGCATATTGGAATGATTTCTATTGGATCATGTGACACTACAAAACTCAGCTTTGCATTACATGAATAAATTATGTAAATATTTTAAAATGTAATAATATTTAACAATATTACTCTTTTACTGTATTTTTGATGAAATAAATGCAGCTTTGGTGAGCATCAGAGACTTCTTTCAAAAACATTTTAAAAATATAGCTGCAAGTAGCAGGCCTTTAAAGGGATAGTTTGCCCAAAAATGCAAATTCTGTCATCATTTACTCACCCTCAAGTTGTTCCAAACCTGTATGAGTTTCTTTCTTCTGCTGAAGATAAAGGAAGATATTTTGAAGAGTATGGGAAACTGAACAGTTCTGGGGCACCACTTACTTCCATAGTATTTTTTTCCCTACTATGGAAGTCAATGGTGCCCCAAAGCAGCCTGGTTACAAACTTTCTTCAAAATATCTTCTTTTATGTTCAGCAGAAGAAAGAAATTCATACAAGTTTGGAACAACTTGAGGGTGAGTAAATGATGACGGAATTTTCATTTTTGGGTGAACTGTCCCTTTAAGCACATGCATAAAAAGGTATAATGTTTTAATTAGCAAGCCTGTAACCATCTTGATCATAGATGGAAAAGACCATTTACAGCAAATACAGGCAATTTCCCATAGGAAATGTATGGTTTATAAAGCTTTTTAACAGTTATTGAGGTTGAGCCAAAAACCTAGGACTAGTTCGCCAAAGTTGTTTTTTGAAACAATCTCCAATATTTAACAAACGATTCGATGGACAGCGGCAGTCCTAGCGGCAAAGTTGCTCAGAATGTGGAGTTGTACCATGTGGTATGAACAGTGTTGGGGAAAGTTACTTAGTAAGTAATAAGTAATGCATTACAATATTGCGTTACTCCCTAAAAAAGTAACTAATTGCGTTACTTCATTACTTTTTATGAAAAGTAATGCGTTACATTACTTTTGCGTTACTTTTTCTCACTGGGGCTGGGCTTGTTTGTTTTTTAATAACAACAAAAAAGTTCTATTTTTGGCAAAAGGGCCCTTTCACACCAAAAGTGAAATGAATAAGCCTCAAGCTGAAGGAAAAGCATATTTACACCTGTACAGTAGAGGGCGCAGCTCAAACAAACCTTTCTAATCTAAAGTATTTTTTGCTTATTAGTATGGTTGAATTAGGTATATTGAAGATCAGCAGCAAAGACATTGGTTAATAATTGAGATTAAATACATAAAGTATTTTTGTGTAATTTAATATAGTTAATTATTACAGGTTTGCAAAAAATTCTGAGATTGCATTTCACTGTTTTTATTCATTTTGAGGAATACTGAATGTTTTCGTGCAAGTGAGATAAGTAAATGCACGTTCACATTTAGTCTAAAACTACAATAACCCTCATGTTCACACAGCGCACACAACACCTCTGCACTTTATTTCTCTCAGCATGGGGACAGGAGAGCTGTCAGTCAATAAATGTGAAAAAGTAACTTGCGTTACTTATTAGAAAAAGTAACTTAGATATTTTGTTGTAAATTGAAAAAGTAATGCGTTACTTTACTAGTTACTTGAAAAAGTAATCTGATTATGTAACTCAAGTTACTTGTAATGAGTTACCCCCAACACTGGGTATGAATGGGCAGGCCCAGCGAGTTTCATTAGGAACGGCCTCCGTTAACCTTGTCTGATAGCTTCATTGGCATTTTTTTGAGATACGTGAATCATACGTCTTCACAGGCAATTTTGGCACCTTGGACAAAGACACTGTATGCCAATTTTCAAATCAGTCAGACTTGCATAGTTGCAGCCATTTTTATCTTTTTCCATGTTATAGTGGCCAGTCCCTGCGTCCTTCATGCAACAGAATGAGCTCATATGTGTGCAGAATTTGGTGAAAATATCTCATTCCGTTCACGAGTTATAGGCATTTTAGTAAAATGCCCACTTCAAACGTTTTGGCGGCCCTTAGAGACCATGAATCAAAATGTAAACTTTTTTTGATAATTATTGACTCCAGAGAATCTTGCTGCACTGGTTTGGTTCCGATCGGGCCAAAAACCTAGGACTAGTTCGCAAAAGTATGTATCCAAAATACCTGAAAATTTCACAGAGCGATGATCAAATCCATGCATGAGCCAAGGATTCCAATAATATAAGACACTTGAGACACAACGGTTTAGGAGTTATGAGCGATCAGGGCGAGTCTCTGTGACACTGTAGACGTGTGTTTTCAGCACTACACGCTTGAACCCCTAAAAAATCCTACTGCCCCAAACTTTTGAACAGTAGTGTATACTATACCTGTAAACATGGAATATCCCCTTCTGAGAATGTGAAGGTGCCAATGACATCTTCTCCGAGCCTGTACACGGTCTTAAAGATGCAGAACTTAGCCACCTTTCCCCGCACATTTGTGATGTTGAACATATCTGTGAAAGAAATGCATGTGCTCATTACCAAAATTAACAGCTGACACACAATTCAAAACTGAGCAGAGGACTAAAACATGATCATAGATAATGACAAACACATGAGGCTTCCCACAATCACTACAAACCACATTCACTCACGCACATGGGCATCGACGTGAGGTGGTGATCATTAGCATATCCAGAGCTCTTTCTAGCGGTCTTGTATCTCTTCGGCTTCCTTCCTCCTCCTCCAGGAAGGGGTTTGAGGGAGCCACTTCCTCATCTTGAGGGAACGGAGGCTCTGGCATGCCTGGAAAAGAACATCTTCTTACTATGGTGTGGGACATTATATTTAGACCTATTAGCATCATCCAAAACAAGCTAAAGTTTCTAGTTACAAATATAGAGACACTCTATTTATTCATTGTGGCATATTTGTCACTCATGGTTAATTTATTCAGCAACAGTTGGTCTCAATATGGTGGCCAACATGAAGAGGAAAACTGCTTTTTCTAAGCTGATATTAATCAAATCCTCATTTTATGTGAGTATACGTCATTTTACACTTGTTTCTAAAAAGATTAATAGTTTCTTTGGGTGTAAAAATAAAATAATTGGGGGGAAAATATTAATGCATCTCAAATGCAGCCTGGTGAAAATGAATCTCTGTTTGCATGGACGAGGCTGAAAGGAAAACCATACACAAAGAGGGCTAAAAAAACATGTGTGCAACCTACCATGCAGCACTAGAACTCTGAAAGGGACTCGCAGTAACTTGATGGGTGAGTTGACTCGCTGACAGCCAATTGTGAGCTTGTACACATATTTCACCGCCTGACCCCGGAAACTGGGTGGACCGTCAGTGGGCACAACCTCACTATAGGTATCTGAACGAGGGGAAAACAATATTTGGAGGTAAAAAAAAAAAAAAAAAAAAAAACTTAGCAGAGTTCTGCTGCAAATGTGTGGTGTCTCCTGTAGTTCAGGATGCCAGGCATAATGCGCAATTACATATAGCTGAACTGTTGGTCCTGTGTCATGAGCCAGTTTACAGTGAAATATTACCCTGATTATGGGGGTTCACTTCTTATTACTTAAAGGATTAGTTCACTTTCAAATAAAATTTTCCTAATAAGTTTACTCACCCCCATGTCATCCAAGATGTTCATGTCTTTCTTTCTTCAGTCGAAAAGAAATGAAGGTTTTTGATGAAAACATTCCAGGATTATTCTCCATATAGTGGACTTCAATGGCCTCCGAACTGTTGAAGGTCAAAATTACAGTTTCAGTGCAGCTTCAAAGGGCTTTAAACGATACCAGACGAGGAATAAGGGTCTTATCTAGCAAAACGACCGGTCATTTTCGAAAAAAATGTAATTGTATATGCTTTATATAAACAAATGATCGCCTTCCACATGCTTCCGCCAAAAGCGCACTTTCGTATTCTTCAAAAAGCTTACGCTGTATGTATTCAACTTACGGAACAAACGCAGCGCCAGTTCCATTTGTTCCGTAAGCTGAATAAGGAAGGCGTAGGACATAAAGCGTAAGCTTTTTGAAGAATATGAAAGTGCGCTTTTGGCGGAAGCACTTGGAAGGCGATTATTTGTTTATATAAAGCATATACATTTACATTTTTTTTCTAACATGACCGATCGTTTCGCTAGATAAGACCCTTATTCCTCATCTGGTATCGTTTAAAGCCCTTTGAAGCTGCACTGAAACTGTAATTTTGACCTTCAACCGTTTGGAGGCCATTGAAGTCCACTATAAGGAGAATAATCCTGGAATGTTTTCATCAAAAACCTTAATTTCTTTTCAACTGAAGAAAGAAGGAAATGGACATCTTGGATGACATGGGGGTGAGTAAATTATCAGGAAAATTTTATTTGTAAGTGAACTAATCCTTTAAAGTTGTGAGAATGTAAACAACACAAACTCCGTACAAAAAGAAAATGTAATGTGTCATCTAAAAGTGTGTTTCAAATGCAGTTTCTTACAGGTCTTGCTCTCTCCGGGGTCCAAACGAAGGTCACAGAACAAGATCTTAGGCGGTGTGTCCAGCACACACTGCCCTCGTTCACCTGGATCAATGAAGAAACAGGGAAATCGTGAAATCTCTACTCATGCTCTAAATTCATGATTCTGTTCATGTAATTCATGCTCCATTTTAAGATATTTAAATGTAACATATTCTTATTAATACTGTGTAACTGAGTATTCTGCATATGGCAAGAACATCATACTCATCAACAGAACTATTTGCAGTTTCCACAACCTGAATGTTTGTACTGCAACTGCCAAAATCAGAAAAATATTTGGAATACTTTCTGTTCCAAATTAACTAATATTTACTTCTGACATACGACAACCATTTAGATATGGCCGTTTTAAAAAACTGATCATGATTCTGGTCACTTTACCTTTGATTCAATATTAAAAAAATTTGTAAAATAAGTGTGAGATCAGCTTCTTATTTTTCACCTCTGCTTGGTATCAGCACAGTGTCACTCTCAGCTTGCACGTCCTGTTTGGTGCCCTGAGCGGGCAGAGCCACGCGACTCTCGCTGGCATGGAACTGGCAGTGAATCTGAGCACTGGCCCAAGCCAACATCTCACTGTGGAAGATGAACAGACTCATTCAGGAGTGTCAGCACATATTTTGACTAAAATGTGGAGAAACACCAAAGCACGGCAGCATTTCACTTGTTAATGAGGCAGTGGACAAAAAGCAACCTTGCACATTACATTCATGCTGATTATGGTGTTCTTTACCTGCTGGCAGATGTAGACAGATGTGATATGGGGTTTGTGAAGGTTATGAGACACTCCAAAACCTCCCCGGCCAAAAACACAGGCCCTCGTGCCATAGATGCCACCACCTCAATCATCTAAGGAAAAAAAAAAAAAAACGGAGAGGGAGAAAAACGTTACATGCAAGGCACTTAAAGGATTAGTTCACTTTCAAATAAATTTTCCTGATAATTTACTCACCCCCATGTCATCCAAGATGTTCATGTCTTTCTTTCTTCAGTTGAAAAGAAATTAAAGTTTTTGATGAAAACATTCCAGGATTATTCTCATTATAGTGGACTTCAATGGCCTCCAAACTGTTGAAGATCAAAATTACAGTTTCAGTGCAGCTTCAAAGGGCTTTAAACGATCCCAGACGAGGAATAAGGGTCTTATCTAGCGAAACGATCTGTCATTTTCGAAAAAAAAATGTAAATGTATATGCTTTGTATAAACAAATGAACGTCTTCCAAGTGCTTCCACCAAAACCACACTTTCGTATTCTTCAAAAGGCTTACGCTGTATGTCCTACGCCTTCCCTATTCTACTTACGGAAAAAATGGAACTGGCACTGCGTTTGTTCCGTAAGTAGAATAGGGAAGGTGTAGGACATACAGCGTAAGCTTTTTGTAGAATACGAAAATGCGGTTTTGGCCGAAGCACTTGGAAGGCGAACATTTGTGTTTATAAAGCATATACATTTACATTTTTTTCCAAAAATGACCGATTGTTTCTCTAGATAAGACCCTTATTCCTCGTCTGGTATCGTTTAAAGCTGCACTGAAACTGTCATTTAGACCTTCAACAGTTTGGAGGCCATTGAAGTCCACTATAAGGAGAATAATCCTTGAATGTTTTCATCAAAAACCTTCATTTCTTTTCGACTGAAGAAAGAAAGACATGAACATCTTGGATGACATGGGGGTGAGCAAATTATCAGGAAATTTTATTTGAAAGTGAACTAATACTTTAATAGATGTTGATTGGTTTGTTGGCTGCTGTAATGTTTTTTTGTTTTGTTTGTTTGTTTGTTATCTAAACTAGGCGACCAGGGGTGTATTCCAGAAAGCAGGGTTAACTTACTGTCACATATACCCTGAACTCTCGGTTGATTAACCCAAACCTTGCTTACTCGTGGTATGCTGGTTCCAAAAATGTGGCCGGGAGTAAGTTCAGCCAACCCAGAGTATGTTCCCGGTTAACACACAAGACATTCTCAACAGAGCGACGAATCGATGATTCACCATGGAAACAGACGCTAAGAAAAAGCGCCATTCTACTTCATTCTTCTTCTTTTGTTTAATGGCGATTTACATAACCTACTTGGTGCACATCTCCACCTATTGGGTGGTTATGCAATCATTTTTTTAATCTTAATATTGTTTGTTTGATGCTAATTATTTAATAAGATATCACATATATGATATGTATTTTATTATAGAAATGATAGCATAGAAAATGAATTCATATATTAGAATTGAATAAACATTTAGATATTGTATAATATAACATTGTGTATATAACTGTAACTATATAGCAAATTTAGATACATTAATATAACCATATTGATAATATAATACGCATCTGAATTCCTCTTAAGCTAACTAATCCTTGAACATAACCTGCTCCGGAGCAGGTTATGTTCAGAGAGCAAGTTGCTATGGCTACTTACATACCCTAAAAGTTA
This sequence comes from Megalobrama amblycephala, assembly GCF_018812025.1. Lineage (NCBI taxonomy): Eukaryota > Metazoa > Chordata > Actinopteri > Cypriniformes > Xenocyprididae > Megalobrama > Megalobrama amblycephala. The sequence continues at coordinate 12,520,400 of NC_063046.1, forward strand.
CCTCCGTTTTTGGAACCGAAAGTTGAGGTTATCCGCTTACTTACTCTTAAACATACCCAGGTATGCCACATAACCTGCTTTCTGGAATACCCCCCTGCTAAGACCAGCAAACCAGCGTAAACCGGTTTAAGATGTTTTAGCAAGGTAGAGAGTAAATCATGCAAAAGATAAACATTGTAAAGTATAGCGTAGTCTTAATGAATTTACATTTGAACGTATTTAATACCTGTGACACTGATTAAAAGAGCAAGAATCTTCTAATTAATCTGACAGGAACATATGTGCAAAACTAGACTGTAGATACAGAGCAGCTAACATCTATATTTAAAGAGCACAAGTCGTGCAGCGAATGTTTACTATGTTGTTAGTAGGTAGTCTTAACATTATTTCATTAGTTCCCTTTACAATACCTCGAAGCTGCTTAAAACAAAGGACCACTATTTCTTCCCGTCGATATTTTCAACGTCTTATCCCTGACCACAGAAATTAAAAGACAGAGTTCCCGGCGACGCTCCAGCAACTTAAAAACAAAACAACATGAGACGGTTTTCTCTGGGCCATTATGAGGTTTCCCTGAGTTTTTCCAAACGTCATTCAGGCTACATTTATAAATGGAAAATTAAATGTTCCCATAATATGGACATTGACTAGATAAAAATGTTCGTTATGTATATTATTTTGTATTAGTCATTACAACATAACATGAGAAAGTATAAGATGTCATCGTTTTATCAACTCCGGTATAGCGATGTCCAATTCGTGAACAAATCATTCTTATGAATCGATTCCTTTGAATGATTCAGTTGAACGGGTTCACTGTCTGAACGATTTGTTCTCTCGGTACCTCAATAATAGCTTTCTGAGTGAATATAACACATGTGTTTAACATACTGCTATACTGTGGCTTTACTGAAACGTTTTAGAATAAAACATATCAGACGGCTTAGTTTGTCAGGATCTTTGAAGCAAACTGTTCAAAAGAACCGATTCGAAGAAACGAGCACTCGCGATGAGCCACTCGCATTGGCTCCGTGGCAAATGTGACGTAGACGTTCCAAACCAAAGATAAAAAGGGGTGGTCGGTTTTCATCAAAACAAAACTGATAAGGAAAACGTAACGTTTAGTTGTTTTAATAGTCAAGTGATGGCTTTTGAGACAATATATATATACAGAACTAGGTGTATGTTTCTTTGTCAAATACTGAGATGACGACACTGCTGGAAGTCGCTCCCCCGAGTGTGTGCTCAATGGTTTAAGCCAACAGAAGGCCCTACTGTACTGCATTATCACTGGGAATTGATCTCGGACTTTGACCAGTTCATTTTTAAGAGATGGCGATTCGCTGTTCTGCATAAGAATATGTGTTCTTTACCGTCTTATGAATGCTAAATGTATGCTTTTCGTATATAAAATTAGCTTTTGCTGTTCACTTTGAAACATTTTCCCAAGATCCAGCCGTAAAAAGGTGGAACAGCAGCAGCCGCAGGGACACCGGGTGGCTCTTCTGACACGGTCATGCTGGCGAGCGTCAAAACAAGTGCAGCTCGCCACTGATGCGCAGGCAAGGGTAAGAGAGATTTACATTGTACATTGTGGGTTAGATAACAATGGGAAAGACATTAATTATGCATATGGAAGTCTAAAAAGCAAATATGACAAGTAACCAGAAGTTTAGAAAGAGGCGATGAGGTTCAGAAGCATTATTGGACAATATTGCAATAGATCTTTCATTGAATGTGACTTGCCCGATTCTGTAAAGGTGCTCCGTTTCCTAAATAGGCCGAAAATGAAGTTTTACTATTTTTAAAAGTAAAACAAACAGGATGATTGTGTGTCTAAGGTAGGCCTAATAATATCAATTGATCTTATTTTTATATGAGCTGTAGCCTATACAATTTTTACAACACTGACCAGAGTTTGGGACATGTTTAAATACAGTAAATAAAAAATTAACAAAAGTGTAAAAAATGAATGGAAAACTACAGCAGAAAAGAATCATGATTACAAAAAAAAAAAAAAAGAAAAAGAAAAAAATGTCAGAGGTTTAAGGAATGTTCTGTTATTTTGTAAAGGTGAGAAATCACGGATAAAATATGGGACAGAGCTTTTTCATCTATTTTCATCATGTGTCAAATCAAGGTTGTTTATTGCTTTAGCCTTTAAATAAAGGGAGTAGCCTATATTGATTAACGCTTTTATCTATTTTGCATTTTTTAAAGGATTTAGGGAGCCGATCTTTACACTTCTGGTTCGGACTGGTGATCTGAGAGCTTTGGACTATTCACCTGGCCAAATTAATAACATAATAATAACTCATTTTAATATATGAAGACCAGTGGTGTAATGTAATGAAGTACTTAAGTATTTTTTGGGAGAATCTGTACTTTACTTGAGTTTTTATATTTCTGTCAACTTTTACTTTTACTCCGATACATTTCCCCAAAGCATTTTCGTTACTGAGAGGATGCTAACATTAGTAGTACCTCAAGCGGTTAAAACAATGTGACAAAAACACCAACTGTTTAATGTCACGATTGTTACCATTCATTTGCATTAGTTTATATCCATTTGTTCGCTGTTATGCATTCATTATCCAGCGATGTTGCATATTTAAACTGTATTCTCATCATGCAGCGACAGAAACATAAATCAGAAATGCATTCGATTTCAGTTCTTTTATCAGCACTGAAACGCATATTTTGATTATATAATCATCAAGTTTTCTAAAATAGAGCCGAATAATGTGTGAAAGTATACATATAATAGACCCATGCTATATGCCTTTGTGTGTAAAGATACACTTAGAGGCTTTTGCATCTGAAGTCTTCATTTATATATATATATATATATATATATATATATATATATATATATATATATATATATATATATATATATATATATATATATGGGTATATGTAGGTTATGTCATGACATTGAATGATTTTAAGTGTTAAGTGCAGTCGAGAATCTCAAGACAGGCTTAGGGTGTGCAGACATGTTATTAATTTGGCCAGGTGAATTGTACCAGACGGAAAAGGTTACATTTGCCTGAAGTAAGGGTGAAATGAAGGAAAGGGCAAGGTTTGTTAGTTAATTGAACAGTAAGGGATCAGATTACATCCCCAAGAACATGGTTGTTGCTGGCAGTTGAACTCTGTCGTTCCGTCACCCTGGTGACAGGTGAACTTTGTGTTCGTATGTAGATTACCTGCCTGTGCAAGCAGATCAAACGTGATCTCAGCTCTTACCTGCACAACGCAGTAGGAAAGATGTCATTTCTAGATTCATCATGCGTCAAATCAAGGTTGTTTAGTGCTTTTGCCTTTAAATAAATGGAATAGCCTATATGGATTAACACTTCTATCTATTTTGCATTTTTTAAAGGATTTAGAGAGCCGATCTTTACACTTCTCGTTTGGTCTGGTGATCTGAGAGCTTTGGACTATGGATTTAAATGACAGGACATCTCTAGCCGAGCTGATGAGCCGGTACGTTTCTACAGAAACAGGATTTGGTGTCCCCAAGGATGGATGGCGGATCTGTCTGGCACACGAGTTCAAAGAGAAGCGGAAACCATTTCAAGCCAAAGATGTCTCGATATCCAACATGATTATGCATCTTTCTTTAGGTGTCAGGTATGTTTAACAATACATATTTCAGTAGAGGATCCCCAGATTTACTTGTTCATTCATCTGTTTTTTCTCGCTTCAACTATAGTAAGCACAATTTACTAAAGAATAGACTATTTTCTTCACATCATAGGCTGTTAAAATAGACCATTCTATATATCTCAAAGGCTTATATAGTTGAAATAGGAACAGGAAATGTTGTTAAGTGGTTCTATTTTGACATGTTTACATTCCCTTCTGCTAAACCCTTCTCCACTTGGTTCTTATTAGCCAGCTTTAATCAACCAGTGTTTTAAGGTAATTGATAACATCTTTATAAAAAGAGGACAACTCATTCTGTTTATTGCATCTCACATACTAGTTAAAGGGTTAGTTCACCCCAAAATTCTGTCATTTATTACTCGCCCTCATGTTGTTCCACACCCGTAAGTATGGAAGAGGATTAGGGCCAAGCAATAATAAAAAAATAAAACCATCTCGAGATTAAAGTTGTTAAATTTCGAGAAAAAAGTCGAAATAGAATGTTGAGAATAAAGTCATTAAATTACGAGAAAAAAGTCGTTAAATTACAAGAAAAATGTCAAGATAAAATGTTGAGAATAAAGTCATTAAAATACGAGAAAAAAGTCGTTAAATTACGAGAACAAATTCGTTAAATTATAAGAAAAATGTCGTTAAATTTCGAGAAAAAAGTCGAGATAAAATGTTGAGAATAAAGTAATTAAATTATGAGAAAAAAGTCATTAAATTACGAGAACAAATTAGTTAAATTACGAATTTGTTCTCAATTTAACGTCTTTTTTCTCCTAATTTAATTACTTTATTCTCATAATTTAATGAGTTTATTCTCAACATTTTATCTTGCCTTTTTTCTCCTAATTTAATGACTTTATTCTCATAATTTAATGAGTTTATTCTCAACATTTTATCTCAACTTTTTTCTCGAAATTTAACCACATTTTTCTCATAATTTAACGAATTTGTTCTCGTAATTTAACGACTTTTTTCTCGTAATTTAATTACTTTATTCTCAACATTTTATTTCGACTTTTTTCTCGAAATTTAACCAGTTTTTTCTCGAAATTTAACAACTTTAATCTCGAGATGGTTTTATTTTTTTTTATTATTGTTTGGCCCTAATCCTCTGCCGTACGTAAGACCTTCGGTGAGTAATTAATGACATCATTTTTTATTTATTTATTTATTTTTTTTTGGTGAACTAACCCTTTAATTATGCAGGCGATCAGCACTGTGATTGACGTGAGTAATGAAATCTTTAGAATCGACCCCTATTTACCTGTGCCAGGTGAGGCTGTTATTCCTCTCTGACTAGTTAGACTGTTACATTGTAACTAATACATTTCTATGAAGTTCCTCTCTTCCTCAAGAATGGTCTTGCAATAAACAGCTTGATCACTTTTAGCTTGGGTTTAGACACTGTTGTTTGACACTATTAATTTTTCTTCAACATCAAGCTATTGCTGCATGGAATTTTCCACTGAAGCTGGTTAATCATTGTCTGTATCAGTCAATATTGTCCCTGTGTGGTGTTTTATTCCACGTTAATGACTGACACAAAAACTGCCATGAGCTTTATAAATCTTTATTGTGCGTTTCAGCAACTCTGCTTCAGTATGTAAAGACTGTATTCATGTTGCTTAGTCTTCACCACACTTGATTGAGTAATCACAGTCCATACTAGCATAGAGCCACAGCTAACCCTTCATAGTAGGTGAAGGTTGCACATTTTTAATGCGAAAATATATAAAATAACATCAGCAATGAACAGACAATGGAAAGAAAAACAGAGACAGTTGACAGCTTTTTCCGTCTTTCCCATAATGCCATCTGCCCTGTTATGTTTGTGTGAATCAGTCTCTGTTTCTAAGCGCTGTTGTGCTGAGTGCGACGACTGAAAACAGCTGCGTGTGCATTATAGCGGGATAATGAGGGAGACAGAAAGGAATGAGTTGGATGGAGTGGTTTGAGAGTGACTTAACGGAAATGTTGTATATGTGAGAGAGGTTAATCATTAGGACTGACTTTTGATCTGAGAATCATTGTTGAACACTTGATCTTTGAAATCAACCCAAACAAACACTCCCCTTCCTTCATTGCAAGAGGCAATATCTCTTTATCATAGCAGAAGCAAAGCAAAATAAAACTTCATGAAAAATAAAGCGAAGATGATGAACGAATGACAAGGAAGTACAAAAAATGACATACACTAGTATATACAAGCAAGAGTTTTCAGCAGCACACACTCAAATTCAGCACACACTCCATTTTCAGGCCTTCCTGCTTAAAGGGTTAGTTCACCCAAAAATGAAAATATCTTTATCTTCGGAAAACAAATTAAGATTTTTGATGAAATCCGATGGCTTAGCGAGGCCTGCATAGACAGCAATGGTACTTCCTCTGTCAAGATCCATTAATGTAATAAAAACATATTTAAATCAGTTCATGTGAGTACAGTGGTTCAATATTAATATTATAAAGCGACGAGATTTTTTTTTTTTTTTTTGTGCACAAAAAATAAACACATTTTTAACAATATCTAGTGATGGCCGATTTCAAAACACTGCTTCATGAAGCTTCGGAGCTTTACGAATCAAATCGGCGGTTCGGAGCGCCAAAGTCACGTGATTTCAGCAGTTTGGCTTTTTGATACGCGATCCAAATCACTAATTCGACTCATTCATAACGCTCCGAAGCGGTGTTTTGAAATCGGCCATCACTATATATTGTTAAAAAGTCGTTATTTTGTTTTTTTGGCGCACAAAAAATACTCTCGTTGCTTTATAATATTAATATTGAACCACTGTACTCACATGAACTGATTTAAATATGTTTTCAGTACCTTTATGGATCTTGAGAGAGGAAATGTCATTGCTGTCTATGCAGGCCTCACTGAGCCATCGGATTTCATCAACAATATCTTAATTTGTGTTCCGAAGATGAGCGAAGGTCTTACGGGTGTGGAGCGGCATGAGGGTGAGTAATAAATGACATTATTTTCATTTTTGGGTGAACTAACCCTTTAAGTCTTTTCTTTTTTGTAATGTCACTCAGCCATGTCTCTTTCTACAGTCTTTAATCAAAACCCCCTCTTGTTCACTCTCTCTCCTCCACCATTATGAATGTATACGCCTCCTATTGCTGATTGGCTTCGAGTTTATTGTGGTGCTGCTCGGTCTGAGCCACTTTCAACTGAGTTTTTCAGAAATTGCTTACTGCACCTTTAAGAAGTTGAATTGTGATTTATACACATAGATACATGTCACTATATTCAACAAAGTCTCAGTTACCCATCTTCACTGTACATTAATATCACTTAAAGACTGTTTGTGTGTATTACAGAGAGAAAGGTCAGTTTTGTAAATTTCTCCTTGCTTTATGTTTGTCTGAGCAGGTATCTGAGATGGTGGTACAAAAAGACCCAGGTTGAGAAGAAGGCTCCTTTTATTGATATGTTTAGGGCTTTACCACTGAACCAAATTTATGGTAAGGGCAAAGACAAACAGAAGTATCAAAGCAATAACAGAACTCTTAAAATGACTCAATGTAATGGAGGATGTTTTTCGTGCAGGTGCTCCTCTTGGTGGCATTGGGGGAGGCAGTATCACACGTGGATGGAGGGGGGATTTCTGCCGGTGGCAACTAAATCCCGGAATGTACCACTACAAAACCGTTATTGCTAACCAGGTAAAAAGCCATACTACCATTCAAAAGTTTAAAGTCAGTAAGATTTTTATTTTATTTTATTTTTTACATTTTATTTTTTATTTATTTTTTAATTGCACACATCATGAACAACCAGCACTACACACAACCATAAACATAACAAAATTAAACAGGGAGGGAGGGGAGGGGGGGGGGGGGGTACATATGCAGTATGTCCTTTATAACACAATGGAGGGAAAAGAAAACATATCCAATTTACATTAGCATATATATAAATAGCCAAATAAACAGGGAAATATAAATGTATTTATTATTAAAAATTATTATTTATTATTAAAATTAACAATTTTCCCCTTATGGGTATATACTGGAATCTTCAATAATCCCTAGAGACTTCACTGGTTCTTTCCATATTTTACCCATGAGATGGAACCTAAGTTTTTCCAAAGATATAAGATCCTTTATCATAGCTAACCAATCCCTATACAGTGGGGGGTTATCTCCAACCCATTTATTCATAATGGCCTTCCTTGCCAACATCAACAAGGGGTGAACAACATCTTTGTGTTCCTCAAAAGGAGGTGGTAAAATACCAAGTAAACACATAGAAGGTGAGGCTTGAACTATTACTTTACATATGTCTGAGAGGGCCTTGCAAATTAAACACCAAAAATGTTTTATCTTATTACATTCCCACAGACAATGGAAAAAAGTACCAAGAGAATCTTTGCACTTCATACAATTAAATGACACCTGTTGGTTAAATTTACTTCATGTATATGGTGACACATAAGCCCGGTGTGCTATATTAAAGGGATAGTTCACCCAAAAATGAAAATTTGATGTTTATCTGCTTACCCCCAGCGCATCCAAGATGTAGGTGTCTTTGTTTCTTCAGTAGAACACAAATGATGATTTTTAACTGCAACCGCTGCCGTCTGTCAGTGGTATAATGCAAGTCAGCGGGAACTTGGACTATAAGAGTAAATAAAACACGACAGACAAATCCAAATTAAACCCTGCGGCTCGTGACAACACATTGATGTCTTAAGACACGAAACGATCGGTTTGTGTGAGAAACCGAACAGTATTTATATAATTTTTTACCTCTAATACACCACTATGTCCAACTGCCTTCATCACTCGATTAGTTTGGTCTGATCGCGCTCTGACAGCGGCAGTGATGTCTCGCGCATATACTTCAATGAGAGCGAGACATCACTGCCATTGTCAGAGCGCGATCAGACCAAACGAATCGAATGATGAATGCCGTTGGACATAGTGGTGTATTAGAGGTAAAAAATTATATAAATACTGTTGGGTTTCTCGCACAAACCGATCGTTTCTTGTCTTAGGACATCAATGTATCGTCACGAGCTGCAGGGTTTAATTTGGACTTGTCTAAGCAAGTTTTATTTACTCTTATTATAGAAGTTCCCATCCACTAGCATTATTTGACTGACAGACAGCAACGGTTGGAGTTAAAAATCATCATTTGTGTTCTACTGAAGAAACAAAGACACCTACATCTTGGATGCTCTGGGGGTAAGCAGATAAACATCAAATTTTCATTTTTGGGTGAACTATCCCTTTAAACTGCATTTCTCTGAATTTGTTGCAGACAGAAATAATGGCAGGAAGCTTAAAGGTGCCATCGAACGTTTTTTTACAAGATGTAATATAAGTCTAAGGTGTCCCCTGAATGTGTCTGTGAAGTTGCAGCTCAAAATACCCCATATATTTTTTTAAATTAATTTTTTTAACTGCCTATTTTGAGGCATAATTAGAAATGCGCCGATTCAGGCTGTGGCCCCTTTAATTGCTCGCGCTCTCCGCCCCCCCAGAGCTCTCGACTCTATCACTGCATAAACAAAGTTCACACAGCTAATATAACCCTCAAAATGGATCTTTACAAAGTGTTCGTAATGCAGCATGTCTAATCGCGTAAGTATAGTATTTATTTGGATGTTTACATTTGATTCTGAATGAGTTTGATAGTGCTCCGTGGCTAAAGCTAACATTACACACTGTTGGAGAGATTTATAAAGAATGAAGTTGTGTTTATGAATTATACAGACTGCAAGTGTTTAATAATGAAAATAATGATGGCTGTTGTCTCCGTGAATACAGTAAGAAACGATGGTAACTTTAACCACATTTAACAGTACATTAGCAACATGCTAACGAAACATTTAGAAAGACAATTTACAAATATCACTAAAAATATCATGTTATCATGTCAGTTATTATTGCTCCATCTGCCATTTTTCGCTGTTGTCCTTGCTTGCTTACCTAGCCTGATGATTCAGCTGTGCACAGATCCAGACGTTAATACTGGCTGCCCTTGTGTAATGCCTCAATCATGGGCTGGCATATGCAAATATTGGGGGCGTACACCCCGACTGTTATGTAACAGTAGGTGTTATGTTGAGATTCGTCTGTTCTTCAGAGGTCTTTTAAACAAATGAGATTTATATAAGAAGGAGGAAACAATGGTGTTTGAGACTCACTGTATGTCATTTCCTTGCCGAGGTAAATTCAATTTTCAATTCGATGGCACCTTTAATAATGTATTTTTTATGTTTTATATATATATATATATATATATACATATATATAAATTTTAGCAAGGATGCATTCAATTGATCAAAAGTGACAGTAAAGACATTTATAATGGTTTTTTTTTTTTTTTTTTTTTTTTAATATTCCAAATAAATGCTGTTCTTTAGTACTTTCTATTCATCAAAGAATCATGAAAAAAAATGTGCCATGGTTTCCACATCAATATTGAGATGCTCAGTTGTTTTCAGCATTGATAATAAATGTTTCTTGATCATGAAATCACCATATAAGAATGATTTCTGAAGGATCATGTGACATTGAAGACTGGAGCAATGACAGCTGAAAAATAAACTTTGCCATATTTCACAATATTATGTTTGATTTTTACTGTATTTTTGATCAAACAAATGCAGCCTTGGTGAGCATTTTTTTCAAAAACAGTTAAAAAAATCTTACAGACCCCAATCTCTTGAACGGTAGTGTATGTCTAAATATAGGTGTATTAACTAGTATTTTGTATTCATTATGACTCTGAAAAATGAGTAAATCAATTAGTCTTTTGGTATGTAATCCATGTGACATCAGTGGGTTATGGGCAAGTGTATGTTGTTATATATGCAGGTGTTCAGATCTCTCCTTCACCCATTTTAAGTCTGTTTTAACTGTCTTTATCTCCTAGTTTACAGTATGTCTGCGCAGGGGGGGTCAGACAGTATACCAGCAGGTGTTGTCCACAGAACGACCCCCAACTCTTCATGGTTGGAACTGGGGTTATTGTGGTGAATACGCCTTTTACCATGCCCTGTACCCACGAGCCTGGACCATCTACCACCTGCCTGGCCAGAACGTCACTCTCACCTGCAGGCAGGTGTCACCTGTCATCCCTCACGACTACAAGGTGACAAGCACATTGTACACACACACTCATTCAACAACGACTTATTAAAAGTGACAATAGAAGCATTTATTATACTACAAATTTCTGTATTAAATAAATGCTGCTCTTTTCTGTTCGTCAAAGAATCCTGAAATAAATGTATCACACTTTGTAAGCAGCACAACTGTTTTCAACATTGATAATACTGAAGTAAATTATTGAGCACCAAATCAGCATATTAGAAAATATTTCTGAAAGGTCATGTGACACTAAAGATTGGAGTAATGGCTGCTGAAAATTCAGCTTCGCCATTACAGGAATGAGTTTAAGTTTAAAGGTGCCCTAGAACGTTCTTTCACAAGATGTAATATAAGTCTAAGGTGTCCCCTGAATGTGTCTGTGAAGTTTCAGCTCAAAATACCCCATAGATTTTTTTTTTATTAATTTTTTTAACTGCCTATTTTGGGGCATCATTAACTATGCACCGATTCAGGCTGCGCGGCCCCTTTAAATCTCGCGCTCCCTGCCCCCCGAGCTCTCGACTATAAGTGCAGTTAAACAGAGCATAAACAAAGTTCACACAGCTAATATAACCCTCAAATGGATCTTTACAAGATGTCCATCATTCATGCTGCATGCATGCGTCGGATCATGTGAGTATAGTATTTATTTGGATGTTTACATTTGATTCTGAATGAGTTTGAGGCTTTATGCTCTGTGGCTAACGGGCTAATGCTACACTGTTGGAGAGATTTACAAAGATTGAAGTTGTGAAGTTTTGAATTATTCAGACTGCAAGTTTAAAAATAGTGACCGCTCTCTTGTCTCCACGAATACAGTAAGAAACGATGGTAACTTTAACCACATTTAACAGTACATTAGCAACATGCTAACGAAACATTTAGAAAGACAGTTTACAAATATCACTAAAAATATCATGTTATCATGGATCATGTCAGTTATTATCGCTCCATCTGCCATTTTTCGCTATTGTTCTTGCTTGCTTAACTAGTCTGATGATTCAGCTGTGCACAGATCCAGACGTTAATACTGGCTGCCCTTGTGTAATGCCTTGATCATGGGCTGGCATATGCAAATTTGGGGGCGTACATATTAATGATCCCCACTGTTACGTAACAGTCAGTGTTATGTTGAGATTCGCCTGTTTTCTGGAGGTCTTTTAATCAAATGAGATTTATATAAGAAGGAGGAAACAATGGAGTTTGAAACTCAACGTATGTCTTTTCCATGTACTGAACTCTTGTTATTCAACTATGCCAAGGTAAATTCAATTTTTGATTCTAGGGCACCTTTAAAATATATAAAAAGTGGATTTTTTTAATATATATTGTAGTAGATGAAATTTGCTGTTTCAAAACTAATTTCTTTTTCAGTAATAATGTGAAATACATACATAAAAATGTTGTGAGTTTTGTTTTCAAATTTGAATCCACCAAATTTGCAGCTTCAAAACGAATCTCTTTTTGTCTTTCTCAGGACTCCAGTCTTCCTGTGGCTGTGTTTGTGTGGGACATTGAGAATAAGAACGACTACGCTCTTGATGTTTCCATAATGTTCACGATGGTTAATGGGTCAGGCCATGAAGACGATAAGAGTGGGGGCCACTGGAATGAACCATTTCACCTTGAAAAAGAGGGAGAATCTGTGTCTGGGGTTTTACTGCATCACCAGACGCCTGTCAACCCTTACACTCTGTGTATAGCTGCAAGAGAAAAGGTAATGCATCAGTGTAAATCTATAAGCACCAGGTTTTGCTTGTAGTAAATGCAGGAAAACAACTCCTCACAGACAAAAGAATCATGCCAAACAGGTTCCACCATCAGCTCGCTGTACTATGTGAGCTCCCTTTTTCCTGTGCAAATAAGAGTATTATAAATGTGAAAGACATGTTAAAGACAGCTTAAGCTGTTGATTACTGTTGATTGCATTTCATTCTGCTGTGAAACACATACACAAAAAAATATATAAGTGTTTTTGAAAGTCAGTGGAGTCCAATGTTAATTTGGACCCTACTGACTGTCATTTTATATATTAAACATTCTTCAAACTATATTTTATGTTCCACTGAAGACATACAGGTTTGTAATGGCATTAAATTATGACAGAATTAAAATGGTGATGGTGAATTCTCCTTTAAAATCTAGCTAGGTAGCTCACTAGGTTTTGAGACTGTTGTTGTGCTTCCCCTCAGTCTGACCGAGAGATCAGTCACCAGACAGCGTTTAGCCCAAAGGGAACCTGTAGTGCTCTGTGGAGTGACCTCATGACCGATGGACGGCTCAACTCGCCTATGGACTCCAGCACACCCACACAGAAAGGGGAGGAAGTGGCGGCAGCCCTGGCTGTGAGCTGCTCGGTGCCTGCTAACAATCACAACAGTGTGGAGTTCAGCTTGGCCTGGGATATGCCTAAAATCACATTTGGCTCCAGAGAGAGAATATATGTCAGGTATGTGTATATGAACAAATGATAAATCTCTTCCTTTCATGGAGCTTATAAATACATACATTATTTGCTACTTGCTGGCTGGCTTTCAGTGGGAGGGAGATTCTCATTCTAGAGAGCATTTGATTGGACAAAAAATAGTGCAGAGCACCATGAGTCATCAAAATATTTGGCCTGTTTTCCGAGAAGTGAACAACTGTAAATTTTTAATGCAAACAGCAGCATTAAGTTGTGCAGGGGGAAATTATTTCAGGTCAGAGAATCCAGATGAATTAGACCATGATGTATAAATATTTTAATGATTAAAAAAAAAAGTGGATTATTTTCGGCGTTTCCAACATATGGTGACACAAAACTTGCTTGTGTTTGTTCTTTGATCTGCTCTCTAATCTTTCTTTCATTCTCTATACATTTTGGATCAGGTTACCTTGTACAGACTGACGTCTTTCTGTTCTATAGTGTGTGTGTGAATTGGGTGTCACAGAGATGGTATTTAATTTTTATCAAGCACAAGAATGTTTAACCACAACAGAAAATAAGTTTTTTTTAATATTGCATTTAAAAGACCCTATGATGTGATTAAAGATCCATGTACACTATTATTCAAAAGTCAAAAATTTGAGGTCAGTAAGGTTTTTTTTTTATTATTAATACTTTTATTCATCAAGGATGCATTAAATTGATCAAAAGTGACAGTAAAGACTTTTACATTGTTACAAAAACATTCTATTTCAAATAAATGTCTTTATGTCCCAGTATAGTCCTTAAAGGGTTAGTTCACCCAAAAATGAAAATTATGTCACTAATGACTCACCCTCATGTCGTTCCAAACCCGTAAGACCTCCGTTCATCTTCGGAACACAGTTTAAGATATTTTAGATTTAGTTCGAGAGCTTTCTGTCCCTCCATTGAAAATGTATGTACGGTAGACTGTCCATGTCCAGAAACGTAATAAAAACGTCATCAAAGTAGTCCATGTGACATCAGTGGGTTAGTTAGAAGTTTTTGAAGCATCGAAAATACATTTTGGTCCAAAAATAACAAAAACTACGACTTTATTCAGCATTGTCTTCTCTTCCGGAATCCTTTCCATTGAATTGATTCCATTGAATTGATTCAACTGAATTGATTCCATTGAATCCTTTCACCTGTCGGCGTTGGTAATGCACTTTTACATCATTGTTTTTGGTGATTAGGATATCCGCGACATGCACACTTATGCACCATTTTAAAAAATAGCTTGAATACAGCGTGCGTCTCCCTCAGACTGTAAACGAAACTCTGGCGCACCAGATAACACGTCAGCAGCGTCTTACATCAGCAGTGCGCTGCAGTTCACTGAGGAGTCATGAACCCGGATGAACAACAGACCTGGAAGAGAATACAATGCTGAATAAAGTCGTAGTTTTTGTTATTTTTGGACCAAAATGTATTTTTGATGCTTCAAAAACTTCTAACTAACCCACTGATGTCACATGGACTACTTTGATGATGTTTTTATTACCTTTCTGGACATGGACAGTATACCTTACATACATTTTCAATGGAGGGACAGAAAGCTCTCGGACTAAATCTAAAATATCTTAAACTATGTTCCGAAGATGAACGGAGGTCTTACGGGTTTGGAACGACATGAGGGTGAGTCATTAATGACATAATTTTCATTTTTGGGTGAACTAACCCTTTAAAGTAGACAGAGTGCATTTATGATTTACAGTTCTCTTAATTGAGAAAAAATATTGATAAAAGAACTTAATGTCTTAAATGAAGACACAAACACTTTGATATGTCTTTTTCATGCTTCATGTTTCAAAAGGAAACCGCACTTGTCAAGCGATTTCAAAAGATTTTTACAAGGAAGTGGTGAGGCTGTGATATAAGCTTCATGAACGGAAGATGCTAATAATAAATGAGCTCAGAAAACATCAGGAAACTTCTGAAGGGTCACAGTTTGTGCTCCATACAAATTCAAATAACAGCAGCACTGATGATTCGTTTAATCTCGGAGAACCTAGGAAACGATGCATAAATACTACAAATTAAAAAAAATGTCATTACTTTTGTTTGCATTGTGTTAATGAGAATGAGACTTTGTTGCATTACAAAAATAATGGGAATTGGGAATAATGTGCTTAATTGTTATATGAAGATCTTAATGGTCCTAGAAATATGCTTTATTTCGTTTATGCAATATATAATTTTGAGATGAGGAAATGATACACTTTGATGCTATGAAATAATAACCGTGTGTGTATGGTGTTCGTTTCAGGAGATACACGCGTTATTATGGCACTAAAGGAGACGCTGCCCCATCTCTGTCTCACTACGCGCTCACACACTACAGTAAATGGGAGGAGAGCATTGATGAGTGGCAGAGGCCGATTCTACAGGATGGGTAAAAAGAAATGTCATTTCCCCTTGAAAAATTTAAGCTTGATGGCATAACAGCACACCCTGTCAGTTAATCAAGTTCACGGCTGATTTGTGTGACTCTTATTATTTACAAAAGACTGTGTGTAAGCGGGCAGTCATCTTTCTTGTAAATTGAATTGACTACTATTTGTCTGTTGGGCATAGACAAGAGCAACTCTTATATGTCATTTTATGCATATTACTCTTTTGTTTCACCATACTGTTGAGTGCACTTCATATAGAATGAATTGTGTGTTTTGAGTGGTATTGCCCGAGTCACATGCAGCATCCTAATTCTGAGTGTCCACTTTTGTTTCAACATAAGGCAGCTATTCTTTTCAGTTGTAAGGCTGATTAATTTGTTAATGTTTGGCCATTTTGAGATTAGCGGTATCAGCGATATCCATGCCAGCTTGGCATAACTCTTTGTCGTGTCATTTTTAAAATTTACTGACAGCCTTGTCATTGGACAAAGCACATTTTCTATATTTACTAAATGTTGTGTGAAATAATTTATTTCAGGATTAATTTTGTGTTTCATTTTATTAAAATCTATCAGTCACCGGTAGACCTAAACACTGTGTTCTTCTAGGTCTCTTCCGTCTTGGTATAAATCTGCTCTGTTTAATGAGCTCTACTTTGTTGTGGATGGTGGAACTGTGTGGGTGGAGCTTCCAGAGGACGCTGATATCAGCGGTGGGCTTCGTCCTGAGGACGGGGGGCTTCCAGCCCAACCTGAAGTTGTCAAGGAGTACGGCCGATTCGCTTACCTTGAGGGTACGACAGTAGGGCTGTAACCTTCAACATTTACCTTAAAGGATTAGTTCATTTTAAAATGAAAATTACCCCAAGCTTTACTCACCCTCAAGCCATCCTATATGGCTTTCTTCTTTCTGATGAACACAGTCGGAGTTATATTAAAGGTGCCATCGAATTGAAAATTGAATTTACCTCAGCATAGTTGAATAACAAGAGTTCAGTACATGGAAATGACATACAGTGAGTCTCAAACTCCATTGTTTCCTCCTTCTTATGTAAATCTCATTTGTTTTAAAGACCTCAGAAAAACAGGCGAATCTCAACATAACACCGACTGTTACGTAACAGTCGGGATCATTAATATGTATGACCCCAATATTTGCATATGCCAGCTCATGTTCAAGGCATTACACAAGGGCAGCCAGTATTAACGTCTGGATCTGTGCACAGCTGAATCATCAGACTAGGTAAGCAAGCAAGAACAATAGCGAAAAATGGCAGATGGAGCAATAATAACTGACATGATCCATGATAACATGATATTTTTAGTGATATTTGTAAATTGTCTTTCTAAATGTTTCGTTAGCATGTTGCTAATGTACTGTTAAATGTGGTTAAAGTTACCATCGTTTATTACTGTAATCACGGAGACAAGAGAGTCGTCGCTATTTTCATTATTAAACACTTGCAGTCTGTATAATTCATAAACACAACTTCATTCTTTATAAATCTCTCCAACAGTGTGTGATGTTAGCTTTAGCCATGGAGCACTATCAAACTCATTCAGAATCAAATGTAAACATCAAATAAATACTATACTTACACGATTAGACATGCTGCATGACGAACACTTTGTAAAGATCCATTTTGAGGGTCATATTAGCTGTGTGAACTTTGTTTATGCAATGATAGAGTCGAGAGCTCTGGGGGGGCGGAGAGCGCGAGCAATTAAAGGGGCCGCAGCCTGAATCGGCGCATTTCTAATTATGCCTCAAAATAGGAAGTTAAAAAAATGAATTAAAAAAAATCTATGGGGTATTTTGAGCTGCAACTTCACAGACACATTCAGGGGACACCTTAGACTTATATTACATCTTGTAAAAAAACGTTCGATGGCACCTTTAATAAATATGCTAACACATCCAAGCTTCATAATGGCAGTGAACCGGACCAACCAGTTTGAAGCTCAATAAAGTGCATCCATCCATCATAAACGTACTCCACCCGGCTCCAAGGGGTTAATAAAGGCCTTCTGAAGTGAAGCGATGCGTTTGTGTAGGAAAAATATCCATATTTAACATGTTATAAAGTAAAATATCTAGCTTCCACCAGACTGCCTTCTGTATTTAACTTACGAAGAAAGTGTAAAACTCTCACAGTTGAAAACGCTTGTGCTACGTCCTACACCTTCCATATTCAAATGACTAAAAAAGCGTAACTGACGCGACATCAGTAATGCTATTTTTCTTACACAAACACATTGCTTTGCTTCAGAAGGCCTTTATTAACCCCCCGGAGCCGGATGGAGTTTTTATTTATTTTTATTTTGGACAATTTTATTTTTTTTAGTATTAGTCATTATGTGCTTTTGTAATTTTTAATAGTTTTTTATCAGTATTCTTATATTTCTATATAGCTTTAATTTATTTTATTTCAGTTTTAGTTTTAGTCAGTCATTTTGTTGTGCTTTGTTATTTTTATTAGTTTTTATAAGTATTATATTTCTACATAGCTTTAATATATTTTTATTTCAGTTTTAGTCTTATTCATTTTTTTATGTGCTTTTGTCATTTCTATTAGTTTTTTGTTAGTATTTTTTATATTTCTATATAGCTTTAATACATTTTTATTTTAGTTTTAGTAATTTTACCCACATTTCACAGGCGAGGCTTAAGCCTAGTCTGAGACTAAAATGCATGTTTGAGCTGTTTTAACTGAAAGCAACTTACACTGACATTTTAAAATATGTCAGTGCCATTGTTTTGTTTTGTTTAAATAGTTTTAGTCATAGTTAATTATTACAACACTAGTTCTAATCAGACAAATTTTCATACTTTAGATCTCAGTTCACTAAGTTTAAATCAATTGTGTGTTTCTCACTGTCTGGTCCCAGGTCAGGAGTACAGGATGTATAACACGTATGATGTGCACTTCTATGCTTCATTCGCTCTCATCATGCTTTGGCCCAAGCTGGCTCTGAGTCTGCAGTATGATATTGGTGAGCTAAGCTTCCATTTTTCTGATAACATTGATGACAGCATTTAAATTCATTAGTAATAATGTACGTTTTGTGTTTTAAATTAATTTGTTGATACTCTCCCATTCTGTTTTGCATTTTCTGTTTGTTTAAATCTCTCTCTCTTTTATTCAGCTGGTAGTGTCGTTCAGCATGACCCTACAGAGAGGTTAAATCTAATGGATGGACAGTACTCCCCCGTCAAGACCCGGGCCGTGGTACCTCATGACATTGGAGACCCTGGTCAGTTGTGCATAATAGGATACCATGAATTCACACATATTGGTTGTGGCAAAGACAGAAAGAGAATTCACCTAAAATTAAAATTGTCATCATCTTGAACCTCATATTAATTTTTTCCTTGTGGAAAATACAAGGTATTTAGCTTCATGTTTAATTATGAGATACATTTGAGTGTCTCATTGTAGCTCAATAAAACCTACTCTTTGATTTCAAACAGACGATGAGCCATGGGTTCGTGTCAATGCTTACTTGATCCACGATACAGCCGACTGGAAGGATCTGAACTTGAAGTTTGTACTTCAGGTGTTCCGAGACTATCACCTGACTCAGGATGAGCAGTATCTGAAGGACATGTGGCCTATATGCCAAGTGAGTTGTATTGTGTTATATTTTAGTAGTTTGTATAGCATCATATTTTCTGTTTATGTGAATGTAGAGGCATATTATCAAGCGCCAAGTGTTTTAACATCTGATATTCTGGCTTATTCAGACAGTCATGGAAACAGAGTTGAAGTTTGATAAGGATGGTGATGGGCTGATAGAAAATTCTGGCTATGCAGACCAGACATATGATGGATGGAAGGTGACGGGACCCAGGTTGGGGCTTAGGATGTTTTTTATTTCATTTTATTTAAATGAAATTTCTCAGAATATTTAAACTATGATTTTTATTTTTAAATTATATTTAAAAAAAACCTGTATCATGACATAAGTTTTGTAATATCCTGTGTGGCGGCTCAAGTAACCCTTGTGTTTCTGCACTTCCAGTGCATACTGTGGCGGTCTGTGGCTTGCGTCAGTGTGCATGATGTGTAAAATGGCACGTATGCTGAATTGCGAGTCTGTTTATCAGAGATACAGAGATATTTTAGAGAGAGGAAGTGCGGCCTTTGACAGACTCCTGTGGAATGGTGAGTGTAAGCATACACAGTGCTATTTAAATGTATTTTTCCATTCCATATTAAAAACTATTCTCATGCTATTTATATGCTCATAGTATGGATGTTCAGTCTTCCATTAGGTTTGTTTCTACACTGAGGTATCATTTGGAATGTCTTTCTCTTTCTCTAATAGGCAAATACTACAATTATGACAGCAGTGGACAGAGTCTGTCCAACAGTGTAATGTCAGACCAGTGTGCAGGCCATTGGTTCCTCAGGGCATCTGGACTTGGGGATGGTGACTACCAGGTCAGCCTGAGAAAGATTTTGCAAACATTTGTTTGGATTTTTACCACTTTATTTTCATTTAAAATAATTAGGGACCAAGCACCAAAGGTGCGGAGGCACCTATTGTTATTGTTGGCATTCTTTTTAATTATTCTTCTTCCGCTCTGGGATTCTATGGCAGCCCATAGAACCGCTTGCGGGAAAGTTGTGAAATTTGGCACACAGTTATGCTGCGTTCACACCAGACGCGACTTGCGCGAATAAATGTTGGATGCTTGAACATTTTGAGTTTACTCGCTTCATTCGCGCGTGAAAATCCCTTCACAACAGACACGAATTCGCGTCATGAGAGGGGCTCTCCCGCTCCTTTATGTATCCCAGACTCTCCCACTGCTTTCTGCACACTTCCTCTGAATAAACACAACTTGTCAGTGGGGAAATAATTGTAAATTACAGCGTATAAGCTCAATTGGTCGTCTTTAGTTGGCTTGTAGTCTTAATATGTATATATATATATATATATATATATATATATATATATATATATATATATATATATATATATATATATATATATATAGCTCAAATTGAGTAAAGACCGTTTTTTACAACTTATCAGATTGTCCGACCTCCTCACTCACTTTCTTTCAAACACGATCCTTTTTATTTCTGTTTCTGTAAATGTATGAAGATGTACAGCGACGATGATTTTGTCCTCCGTTGTTGTTTCGAATTTCTGCCTCAGCTCCCTACGTCACGTCACTACTAGAGCAAGCTCCTGATTGGTTAACGCGGCGCGGAAATTCACCAAAGTTCAGATTTTTCAACTTGCGCGATTCGCGCAAATCACGCGTTAAGCGCGTCAAACGCCCGAATCGCTCAATTTTCTTGCTGCGTCATTCGCGCGAATCGCACCACAGGATGTCAATTCGCGTCTTTGCATTGACTTAACATGTACATCACTCGCGCTTACCGCTTCATTCGCGTCCGGTGTGAACGCACCATTAGAGGACAGTCTGATCTGTGTCCAAAGCAAATTTCCGCCATTTTGAATTTTCTGAAAAACCTACTTTTCCGAACTCCTAGGCTGTTACTCCGATTTTCACGAAAATTGAACCAGATCATCTTCAGGCCATGCCGACAAAAAGTTATGGAATTCAAGTCGATTTCTCAAACCGTTTTCGAAAAACACGCAAAAGAATTGTACGTAGTGCTTGCGAAAATAGACTTGAGGCTGTATCTCCGCAACGCTTTATCGTATTCAGACCAAACTTGGTACATGTCATCACAAGCATGACCTGAGGCAACATGCAGTGTTTCGGCACAGCGCCACCTACTGGTCTGGAGATACGAAAAATGGCTATTTTTGCTTATAACTTCTGATGGATTTGTCCAAAAATCATAACTTTCCTCGTTGGATTTGGGGCATCATGCCGAGTCGAATGATATCCAATTTTCCCATATCGGCTATTTTCACCAAAATTGAACCGTATCATCTTCAGACCATGCCGACAAAAAGTTATGGATTTCAAGTCGATACGTCAAACCGTTTTCGTATACCAGAGCAACGAATTTGAGACATGATGCAAAAAGGACTCTTGAAGCTGTATCTCTGCAATGCTTTGACATATTGACACCAAACTTTGCAAGTGTCATTGTCACCTCACTCTGACCATACCGCATGAATTTTGTCACAGTGCCACCTATTGGTCGAAAGTGATGAACCATTAAATCCTAATTTTTGATCATTTTTCAGCTCTTTTGCCTAAAATGACCTTAATAGGTCTTTAATTGCTCACTGTTGCAGTTGGTCTAATGCTCACAGCCATGTTGGCTGGCTTCTTGTGCTGTTTTTGTGCTTGGCCCCGTAATTGCTGCTTGCAACTATATTTTTGTATGATTTCATTAGTATAAGAAATAATGATAATATTTAAAATACGGTTCAATGACTTAACATACATGTGTTAGGTGTCATGTGCCAACAATAAACAACAGTTTTGATTTATATTTAAAGCTGCAGTCCGTGAGTTTTGCCTCTTTGTTGCCATCTGTTTGAAACTTACAATTGCAATTATTTGCGAAATTATCATTTTATGTGGGTTGTGCATTGGAACGGCTCCTCAGAGCGAATGAATCTAATGTTTTGTGGAGAATGTGTGGCTGTCGGTCACCGCACCAGTGGATACAGTACAGGCACTTCAGAATCACAGATTGACAGTCTGACAAAGTATGACAAAGTCTGAATAGTAATATGTCTGCCACATTTGTTCTGACCAACTAAGAAAAAAAAGCTTTACAATAAATCGCGCTACCAATGGTGATTAAATCTAACGATCGCTTAGCTCATATCACATCAAACCGTGCAAATTATTATTATTGTTATACTTTGTTCAAATTGTTAATGTTAACAACATCAGCATTGCGTGACTACGTGTATTTAGTGTGTATTAGCGTTACCTGTAGATTTCAATTTCTGTACAGTCTAATCTCTAATTGTCCATTTGTCATACCATACAATCTTCCATCAAAATGATAAGTTTAATTATTGCTGTGAGAAAAGGCTATAAATGATCCACCACCTGCAGCATCCTCGTATGTGATTTAGCCTACCAGCTGGGACTCATTCTTTATGTAAACAGACGTGACGTAATGACGCAAAGACGAGCATCTTCATGCTCAAATTTCCCGCGGAAACACACCAGTACCACTCAAATTAGAAAACATTATTACAAGTTTACTGTTGTGAATCGGGCTAAGGTAAGGAGATGGTTTGGACACTGGCTGGTTATGTATTGATTTTGGATAATTTTTTAACCAAAAAAAAGTTACAGACTGCAGCTTTCAATATAAACAACAATTTACACAAGTGTTCAACATAAGAAGTCTGTTATGCTCACCATGGCTGCATTTATTTGATCAAAAATTAAGTAAAACAATTATATTGTAAAATATTATTACAATTTAAAACAGTATTTTGCTGAATTCAGCTGAATTTTCAGCAGCCATTACACTGCAAAAAATGCTGTTCTTACTTAGAATTTTTGTCTTGTTTCCAGTCCAAATATCTAAAAATTCTTAGATCAAGAAGCATTTTCTTGACAAGTAAAAATTATCTTCTTGTTTTCAGAAAAAATAAGTCAAAATTAAGTGAGTTTTTCCTTAAAACGAGCAAAATAATCTGCCAGTGGGGTAAGTAAAATAATCTTAATCCAGACTGAAAACAAGATTATATATCTTATTTTTGGTTTGATATAAAATTATTTTACTTAACCCTCTGGCAGATTATTTTGCTTGTTTTAAGGAAAAACTCACTTAATTTTGACTTATTTTTTCTGAAAACAAGAAAATAATTTTTACTTGTCAAGAAAATGCTTCTTGATCTAAGATATTTTGACTAGAAACAAGACAAAAACTCTAAGTAAGAACAGCATTTTTTGCACTGATGATCCTTCAGAAATCATTAAATCATTAATATGCTGATTTGGTGCTCAAAAAAACATACATTAATACTATGATGATCACATTTGAAAATAGTTGTGCTGTTTAATGAACTGTGAAAACAGAGATACAGTTCTTTTTCAGGATTCTGTGATGAACGGAAGAGCTGTGTCCCAGTTCAGAGGCTGCATCCTTCGAAGGGCTCGGATTTAAAAGGCTTATGTTCTCCTTGGTCCATTTATGTACATAATAAAGATAATAAAGACATATAAAATTGCATCTTGGTAAAATATGTCAACATTTGAACCTTTAATTTGAAGCTTCAAAGTTTTTTGTTTGTTTGTTTTTACATTTGTATTGTTACATATTTGAGTATGTTGAAACCAATACATTTTAAAAGTGTAATCTGGCATTTTCTTTCAAAAAATTCTGTTGTTCTATCGCATTTGTACGAGCCTTCGAATTGGAACAGCCTTTGTCGCACTGCTGTGATGCATTCTGCCTTCGAATGATGCAGCCTCTGAATTGGGATGCAACTATGTGAATATTTATGTGTAAATTTATTTATATTACACAAATTATGCTATTGTTCGTTGTTAATTCATGGTCGTTCATAATACATTAAAGGATTAGTTCACTTTCAAATGAGAATTAGCCCAAGATTTACTCACCCTCAAGCCATCCTAGGTGTACATGACTCTCTTCTTTCTGATGAACACAATCGAAGATATATTAATAAATATCCTGACTCATCCGAGCTTAATAAAGGCCTTCTGAAGTGAAGCAATGCATTTGTGTAAAAAAATATCTATATTTAACAAGTTATGAAGTAAAATATCTAGTTTCCGCCAGACCGCCTTCCGTATTCAAAAAAACGGAACTGGCATCACGTAAAAAATATTTTAAAATATCTCAGATTATGTTCATCAGAAAGATGAACACCTAGGATGGCTTGAGGAGGGTGAGTTGCACTAATTTTCATTTGAAATTGAACTAATCCTTCAATGTTAATTTATACAACTTGAAATGTTTAAAAATCTATAAAGAAATAAAAAGATTAATAATTGCTGTAGAAATATTGTGCATTGCTAGTACATGATACCTAATGGTAATGAATTAAACCTAATTGTAAAGTGTTACCAAAATACAGATACATCAGTTTAGCATGGGTCATTCACATGTGAAGATTAATTGTCCTGGAGAGAAAATACGTAACATGCATTGTGTTTTACATCCATTTCTCTGTGCAGGCTTTTCCCAAGGAGAAAATTTGTAGTGCATTGAAGTCTGTGTTTGACCTCAATGTCATGAGCTTTGCAGACGGGCAGATGGGTGCAGTGAATGGGATGAGGCCAGAGGGTGTGCCTGATCGTTCCAGTGTCCAATCAGATGAGGTGTGGGTGGGAGTAGTGTACGGATTGGCAGCTACAATGATACATGAGGTAGGTCAAACCTCAGGTCATATCATCAGGTTTCAGATTAAGCAAAACGTTTAGTTTTCTCCTAATAAATCTCTCGGCATCTCCCAGGGCCTGGTGGAAGAGGGACTGCGCACTGCGGAAGGCTGTTACCGTGCTGTATGGGAGCGAATGGGAATGGCCTTCCAGACTCCCGAAGCGTATTGCGAGAAAGGCATCTATCGCTCTCTCGCTTATATGAGACCTCTGAGCATCTGGGCAATGCAGCATGCACTGAACAATCGACCAAACCACAACAAAACCACTGATGAAGATGTGGGATAGGACTGAGCTGGAGCCTTAAAAATCTGCTGAAGGGAACTTGCACTGTCGAGCCTCCATAATATACAGTAGTGACCTCTTAATCCTTGCATTTTGAACTTTAAAAGACTGTAAAAGAGTTTCGGATGCAACGTCATCGTGCCGTTGATTCACACAGAACCTAATTTCCATTATTTTGTAAAAATGACTTTTCCACTGAAAAACTGCATAAGCTTTACCACAGTCCTTCCGTGTAGCAGCTGTAAATTATAGTTTTACAAATGGAAGTGTAAAGGCCTGGTCTCAGTGAACTGACATGCTGTTCATTATGATACAGTGTGTAGGGTCATTGAATCGAGTAGTTAGAGTATGATTCTTTATAATTTTCACTTTGTTTTTATTTCAGTTATGGGAATGCTTGAAGAAAGGACAGTTTTTTTGTTTTGTTTTTAAATAGCTGTCATCGTACGTGTCATAAATCATCTATCTGAGGCTTTGACAAGTCAGTACTGTACATTATTCTATAGAATTGTAAGAGATATATAATTGAGTAAATTGGAATGAATGTTTACTGCCATCAGATTCATTTTTCCCTCACATGCATCATTAGGCATTTATATTCTCTTTAAAAGTTCTGGTGATAAGGAAATGGCAACCTGGCCAATGTTAAAAATCAAACTCAAAACCCTGAGAAGCACAAGAGGCAAGCCTGGCTTTAGTGTGTGATTTAAATCACTGACTGGAAGTGAATTTGACCTTTGTGACCTTTTAGGGAAGCCACAGCAGTGCACATTACTATTCAAAAGTTTGGGGTCGGTAAGATTCTGTCAATGATGCTCACTAAGGCTGCATTTATTTGATCAAAAATATTCAATATTGTGAAATATTATTACAATTTAAAATAACTTTTTTGTTCTGTAATTGTAATTTTATCCCTTTTATGTCCGTTCAAAGGGACTTTTTAAAATGTTACAATGTAAAATGACTTCTAAGCAGGGTTATTCTCATTAACTAAAACCATAAAACATATTCATTATTAGAAATAAAATAAACAAACTAAAATAAATACAAAAACTAGAACTTGTTTTATTTCAGCTCCTTTCCAATGCAACATTTATCATCTTCATTTAGTTTAAGTACTAAAGTAATGTGGTAGATTTTCCCCTATGCACCTGACTTAGGTTTACCCGTTTACCTGGGGCGTCTCCTAATCGACACTCAATAATATTTCGGTCAACGTCTTGACCCTTAACTTGCTGCGCAGCAACAACCAGATAGACTCCAGACTATGCCTTAGAACATGCTTTATTCACAGCCAGAAGTCCTCGTATCAATCGCAGAGAATCCCACCAGCAAGAAGAATACAACAGTTTATATAGGATAGGAGCATGGCAAAGCATTCTACAATATGACTGGTTCTTCATATGTCAAACCTCATGTTACTAGGTAAAGCAAGATGCCCAAATCATGTTTATTAGTTCGTTGGTTACTCACTATCATGGGGCTATTATATTTAGATAGTTGTCTAGCTGTCCCTAAGTGTCATTTCCACTTTTCTTATATTTGGACATGATTCAGAAACACACAGACTTAGGCCCATGCAAGGTTTGAGGACATTTAGTTTTCAGAAGCATATACATGTTATTCCTGCAAGGGAAAAGAAATGTTAGTTATGATTAATTAAAAAATTCAATCACAGTAACAAACTAAACCTTAATAAAAACTATACAGATATTTTAAAACAAACAAATAATGTAGATGTAGGCGTAGAAACATCCTAAGCTTATGAATCTTGAGATTGTGTCCTAGGGGTACTTTGATAAGAATATATTCAATTTTCAGACTCCTAACTTGCTGTGAAAGCTTGTAATATTGGCCAAAGGAATGGAGTTGTAAGTCTTGTCATAAAGTAGGCTGTTTAAAGGTGCTAAAGAGGATGTTTTGTTTTATACATTTTTGCAATATTACTTGAAACTGTCTTTACTAACTGATAAAAGACAATTTATTAGGTGCACTGAAAGTAATAATATTAATATACATCATCTGTGCACGAGGTAGGGCCTTAAAAACATCAGCCAATCGTTTACGCGATCATCGCGTAAACGATTGGCCCTCTGGCTTGTCAATCACTGCCATTACGTTACTTGCGGCTGTGCGCTCCAGTAACTTTCCACACTCCACAGGCGCTGCATGCAATGTTTTTGTCAGGAGACAGGAGTAAAAACTGCAGATTATGAGTTACCTGCGGTGAGTCCGACATAATGAATCCACTAACAGCGAATGCCGGTGGTAAACACTCGTGTTCCAATACTCGTGCACGAGTTTTGGGAGGCGTTCCCTCGAAATGAGCTGTGAAGGAGGGGGGTTGTTCTTACGCATGCGCTCATTTCAAAAACTCACTAACAGTCTTTGGTTTCTCAGTCGACGAAAAGATCCTCTTTAGCACCTTTAAATTATGTTTCTTTGAGTTATCACAAATGTGATGCCTAGATTGGGAACCGAGTAACAATCCATTTAATGATTTCTATAGCGTGCATCTAACAACAATATATGCAGTAACCAGCATAGAAATAAAATACAGCATGGAAATAATATAATTGCCTTCATGACGCAAGAGTAAAAAGCAGCAGTGCTAGTTTTTTGGTATCAGCCACCGCTAGAGGTCTATCTCGAGCCTTTCAATCTGTTTCCATCAGTTAGTACAGACTGAGATCTCTGTGGTGCACTCCTTCAGTCCTGAGTGCACCATGCCACCATCGCTCTGGAGTGCTAGAGAGGCGTCTAAAGTGCACTCGCTGTTTTGTGTGTGTGTAAGATGTGTCACACAGAGCTAGGTCTTATTTTAAACACTCTTGTTAAAAAATATATGAGAGTGCTGATAATTAATTGATGGCCCTCCCAGACTGCACAAGCTACTGTACCACACGGCTAGTCAGAGGTAGAGCAACTCACAAATTTCACAAAACAATAAACACGAAACAGTATTGTCACACTGGCGGTATGAAAACACCGTCTTTTAGCATCTACATCTATTTAATAGATGGATTCCCAGCTAACAAAAATATCTAACATTATGTTTTGATGTGAAAACGTTATTTTTGATTGTTAACTGAACGTTCAAAACAGTTTTTTTGTTATGCGAACGTTAAAGGAACATTCCATTTTATAATTTTGCAAACATTATAGGAATGTTAGCTACTTTTGATTTATTTCTAAACATTCCGAAACTAGGTATAGACCAATTTGGTGTTTGCAAACAGCGATGACGTTTTTTATGGGCGGAGCCTACCTGGTTGCAGAAAATGACAGTTGAGCAGTAGCAGTCTATGGAAGCCACGAAATAAAAGAATAAAAAAAAGTTAGTTTCGAGTTTATATCTCACAATTCTGACTTTTATTTCTCGCAAACCTGAGTTTATATCTCACATTTCTTACAAACAAAAACAGAATTGTGAGATATGCTCGTTATCCTGTAACTCGTTATACTCGTTTTCTGAATTGCAATTTATCCCGCAATTCTGACTTTTTTCCCCTCAGAATTGTGAAATAAACTCACAATTGCGAGTTATAATGGCCGAACTGGGAGTCATAAACACGCAAATGTAAGAAAAAAAGTCAGAATTGTGAAATAAAAATTGTATAGACTATGTTTAAAAGTTATCTATGGAAAATGTTATAGGTTTAAATATTATTTCATGCTGTAACTGCTATGTATGTATGTCCTCTGAACTGCATATGTGAATATTGTAATAATATGTAGACTTACTGTTTACATCAAATTCCTGCTTTAATAGTAGACTAATCCTTGCAGGTGTCATCAGTGCAGTCTGTGAAACGTCTTCGTTTAGCTTCAAAGGACGTTTTCAACGATGGTTTTCTTTAAAAATGAAGACTATATTTTTTTGCATTCCGATTCCAACATCCAGAGGCACAACAAAACGTTTTTCTCTTATTCTGTGGATTTTGCACATTTTCCTCCAATTGCTACCGCTATTTTTCTGCAACCACTATGCGCGCGCAGCTGCAAGTGACGTAATTGTGACGTCTGCTCTAAAGAGGTCTATAACATTTATTGTTGACTTTAATGTTGTGTTAAAGGATTAGTTCACTTTCAAATAAAAATTCCCTGATAATTTACTCACCCCCATGTCATCCAAGATGTTCATGTCTTTCTTTCTTCAGTCGAAAAGAAATGAAGGTTTTTGATGAAAACATTCCAGGATTATTCTCCTTATAGTGGACTTCAATGGACTATATGCACGGATTGTTCTTTAGAACTTCCGCAATAATATAAGCCAGCTCGAAAACTTCCGGTGAGATGTCATTTGCTGGTGTGTTGAGCATCAGTACTTAGTTTATAATCAGAATATAGTCACTTAAATAGTCAGGCATAGCATTAATTTAGTTATTCAAACGTAAGACAGCATAAAAAACAAATAAATAAAGACGTACCTCAGTGTTCCTCCTCTGCTAAATTCAATTCAACCATCAGTTTTCACAAAAAAAGCTTCAAAATTAAATATTTATTGTGCACTTTAGTTAGTTTAATTGAATAAAATGTGTGTTTTTACAAGTGTGCTGAAATCATTGATCTTGCGCTGCATTGACTGACAGCTGCTGTGATTACAAAGAGAGCCGTGCTCGCTTTCTGTGTCATTCATTCATGAGATTTTTTGAGTATTTCGTAGCCCTACTTCACATTGACAAAACGTATTTTTAAACCTAGTTATTTTATAATGTTTAATATTTAGTCAAAAACGAAATGAAAAACGATTAGAGGAAATGGCCGATATATGCGCAAATAAATGCTACTTTGCCGCCACCTGCTGGTTATAGTGGTAATTATTGTCTTTTTTATTTTTAAATAATTGTTTTCTATCAAATGTTGAATTTCCCACATTTTTAAATGTTCGGTTGTACAATGAGGACAATCTCAGAAGGATGAACAAATAATGTTTGCGGTCATAACATTAAAAATAACATTTGAAGTACTGGGGAAAAAAAGACACGGCGTTTTTAAACAGTCCCAATAGCTTCGTCTTTTTTGCAATCACTAAATCTGGTTTATTGGCAAATTAGGTAAATGTGATAACTGCATTAAAATATACAACATTAAAAAGTCAACCACTGATGGTTTTGTGTGTGTCGATGTACAGAGAGTACAGAATGAACAGCTAACAGTTCACCAGAAATGCCTGAGCTGGCTTAAAGACAACCAGGAAGTAACCTTGCATATAGCCTATTGGACCCAAACTGTTGAAGGTCAAAATTACAGTTTTAGTGCAGCTTCAAAAGGCTTTAAACAATACCAGACGAGGAATAAGGGTCTTATCTAGCGAAACGATCGGTCATTTTCTAAAAAAAAATTAAGAATTATATATGTTTTAACCATAGACGCTCGTCTTGAACTATTCTCTATTAGAATTCTGGCAGTGAAGATGCTGCTAAGTGTATTACTGCCCTCCACAGGTTATAGTTTAATTTTGAATTACTGGAATAATGTTTGTTCATAACTCTGAGAAAACAAAGGTTAGAAAATAAATAGTAATATAATACAAAAATAGTCCTTAATAAAATATATGTCATCCCAAAAAGACAAGCATAAAAATGAGGAATATTCAGGGTGAAACTGAAGCCAAGAAAACTGTCTGCAACACCACAGTCCTTTTCCTATTCTATCCTGTATCAGAGATTAATGAAGCACAAAGAACATTCGTACCATGAAAATGAAAAAGATAAGCTCTAAACACTTCATTGTGCTCCTGTGCTCGCTTTGGCTTGAAGATGCGGATGTGTGCCTTTACTTGCAGGCCCACAAAGATAAGTTAGCTGCTTTTGGATTTATCTAAATGAAAAATGAGATCACAAAGTGCCTGAGTAGCTAGCACATCCAAACTACGTTAATAGGTGCCCATTATTACCATTATCTTCTTCCATAACAGAAACTTAAGCTGTAATTAAATTTGAGGCATTAATGCTACCTTGCGAAATATAGCCTGAGAATATGGAAAATGGTCCTATATGTAAAGAAAGAGCAGGACAGATGCTTTAGAGCAGAGAAAGAGGGACGGTATTGAAGGTAAAATGTCTTATCTGATCTTTATTTCAGTAATTCTTTTAGCAGTGTTGGCAAAACAGAACAGTCTACAGCCTGCTAGGAACAAAAAAAAGGAGATGTGGGAGAGATTGGAAAGAGAAAAAAAGAGGGAGGAATAGAGGAAACAGAGACAAAGAGCAGACTGCACATATGAATTAACAAACTTTGGTACAAGCAGGAGAATAAGACCAAAGACCAAATATCCATTATTATACCACAATGTCAGAATTATGTTTTGACATAAAAAAGACAAGCAAGAGATGCACACATCGAGAAGCCATATCTTTGGGAAAGGCATGCCACGGAGAGAGGGGTACGTTGTGGATGCTGATTAACTTTGACAGGATAAGAGGTGGAACAGAGCCACCACATGCACCTGTTTTGGCTAGATTGGGGTGGGTGAAGGTACAGAGGAAGAAGTGAGAGTTAAGAGCTCAGAGTTCACACTGACGGATCCTTGCATAACACAATCTCCAGCTCTGTGCGGAACAGCTTCCCTCCGTCAGACAATGCCATGATGCTTTTCTTTGAGCTAGCCAGACTTTGAGGGTCAACAACCTAAAGGAGGACACACATAGACGTCTATAAGTATTCAGACCAGTCATATTGTCGCTGAAATGCAGCATCGCTGCAGCCTTAAATATTTAAGTATATATTTTTAAAAATACTGTTTGGAGGTTTGAGGGTGGTAAGATTGTTTGGGAATGAAGTCTCTTAATGCTCACTAGGACTGCATTTATTTTGATCAAAAATACTGCAGAATCAGTCATATATAAAATAACAGTTTTCTATCTTACTGTAAGATATTTTAAATAAATGTAATTTATTCCTGTGATGCAAAGCTGAATTTTCAGCGTCATTACTCCAGTCTTCAGTGTCACATGATCCTTCAGAAATCATTCTAATATGCTGATTTGGTGCTCAAGAAACAATTCTTATTTATTATATATTAATAATAATTTAAAAAAAAGTTGTGCTGCTTAATATTTTTGTGGAAACCATGATACTTTTTTCAGGATTCTTTGATAAAGTTCAAAAGAACAGCATTTATTTGAAACTGAAATCTTTTGTAACATTATAAATGTCTTAAAGGTGCCCAAGAACGTTCTTTCACAAGATGTAATATAAGTCTAAGGTGTCTCCTGAATAGTTTCAGCTCAAAATACCCCATAGATTTTTTTAAATTAATTTTTTTAACTGCCTATTTTGGGGCATCATTAACAATGCACTGATTTACACTCGGTGCCGCCCCCTTAAATCGTGTGCTCCCTGCCACACCAGCTGTCGACTATATTATAGCGCATTTACAAAGTTCACACAGCTAATATAACCCTCAAATGGATCTTTACAAGATGTTCGTCATGCATGCTGTATGCATGCTTCGAATTATGTGAGTACAGTATTTATTTGGATGTTAAAGTTTTATTCTGAGTGAATTTGAGGCTGTCCTCCGTGGCTAACGGCTAATGCTACACTGTTGGAGAGATTTATAAAGAATGAAGTTGTGTTTATGCATTATACAGACTGCAAGTGTTTAAAAAATGAAAATAGCGACGGCTCTTGTCTCCGTGAATACAGTAAGAAACGATGGTAACTTTAACCTCATTTAACAGTACATTAGCAACATGCTAACAAAACTTTTAGAAAGACAATTCACAAATATCACAAAATATCATGTAATCATGGATCATGTCAGTTATTATTGCTCCATCTGCCATTTTTCGCTGTTGTTCTTGCTTATCTAGTCTGATGATTCGGCTGTGTGCAGCTCCAGACGTTAACTGGCTGCCCTTGTGTAATCCCTTTTATAATGCTGGGAACATCATGGGCTGGCATTATGCAAATATTGGGGCGTACACCCCGACTGTTACGTAACAGTTGGTGTTATGTTGAGATTCGCCTGTTCTTTGGAGGTCGTTTAAACAAATGAGATTTATATAAGGAGGAGGAAACAATGGTGTTTGAGACTCACTGTATGTCATTTCCATGTACTGAACTCTTGTTATTTAACAATGCCAAGGTAAATTCAATTTTTGAATCTAGGGCACCTTTAAGTGTCACTTTTGATCAATTTAATGTGTCCTTGTTGAATAGAAATATTAAATTCTTTTAAAACAAATCAATCCAAAACTTTTGACCAATAGTGTATACAATACATTTCTATCCATCGATATTCATAATTTGATATTTTAAAACATCAATTTCATATAGCTTCGATTACCATTTTTCCATTCCTTTTTTGTGATATATTTGCCACTTCAAATGCACTTCAATTAAAAGAGTGCTAAAATCCCATCCAACACCAAGTTACCATTTTATGTTTTTGATAGAGGTCTCTCAGCAGTGCATCCAGTTCATGTTCATCAATGTAACCATTTCCATCCTGTTAAAGAAAAAAAGGAGAGAAACTGTTAACAGCCCATTCAATAGCTGATGGATACTATTGCAGATAGAGCAAATGCTCTAAAAAAAAATTCATCTTCCAGATGAAAACATGCACATCAAATAAACGTCTCCGTTGTGTATATGTGCTATTTAGGGAGGATGAGGTTATTGTGCTTTGTGGTTGAAATAGTTGTTATTTTTTGTGTATATGGTCATGTGTGGATTACTAACCCACAATACAAGACAAATTAACATGGACATAAACATGAGAAATATACACATTATCTGACCTTGTCATAAAAGTTGAAAATTGCTTCAAATTCTCCAGCAGATAGTTTGAAGTTCTGGTGATGAGGAGGAAAAAAAACAGACATTAGTTTATGCCCAATGTATATGTGTGTATAATGGAAGGTTTTACTGTAGTGTAATATCAATTTGCCTTTAGATTTGATTTCGAAGGTCTGAATTCTCATAACTAGAAAATAATCCTCCAAATCCTTTGGATTATAACAGAACAGTGCAGCAACATTTAGCATCATTCCTACTTAAAAAATATATATATACCATTAATAAACGTGCCGATATAAAATAATAGTGTGATGCAATCATGCCAGACATAGCACACAAAAGTCATTTAGAAAATGGCTTTGTGTAATACAGGATTGTTTATTTATTTTGATGGTATTCCACTAATATTCAATTCATATCTGAACTGCATTGCTCTTTATTCTATGTATTAATTATAGCAGTTTACAACTTACAGTTTGTCTATAGAATGATACCCTTTCATGACTGAAAAGGCAGAGGACATATCTGTCGCCATATTTTGACCCTGATAATGCAATGAGGCTAAACGTGGACCAGTTATTCCAGCCTTAACATATTTTCAGTGTTTTTGAGGAAAAAAAAGAGAGAGAGAAAAATAAGAGCGTCCAGTGAATGTGAGACTGGGCCAGATCAGTAAATCTCCAGGTTCAAGAATAATCTATGGAGATTATCGTAACTACAGTAGGATTGAAGTAATCCCTATCAAACCATGATCTCTGTGTCCGAAATCACTTACCAATCTGCCGTCAGGTTCACACACACACACACACACACAAATGTATACCCAAATACACATTCGCCTGTAATCATGCATGTTTTCTACATGACTTCAACATTGATCTAAAAAAGAAACTCTTGCCATATTGCAAATCTCAGCTTTTTCTGCTCTGATCGTATGCTACTGCCATTCTTCTGTAACCGCTTACAACTGCCAGTTTATTCATTTTTGCTTCTCGCCCTCCTAGCTTCCAGTATATCACACTTTTATTGTGCTAGTATTACTGCTGCACTCTGTTTTTGCACATTTTAGTATTCTAACCCTAAACCATGTCTTTTGTGCTACAAATGTCATTTACACTGAACTGGCATTTGTACCTCTTATTTGCCAATTTGCAACTACTATTTTTTACACTTAGTTGTTAGCAGATATATTCCATTGAGTTCGTTTACATGCACATTCTTAACCCCGTTATGCTTAATAAGACGGCAATGCACGTGGTCATGTAAAAGCATTAACCCATTTTACTTTATTGGAATAAGGTTATAAATGGCTTTAAAAATTATAACTGAAGTGCTCTTGTGTGATAAAAGCAGGCATCTATCAGCAAATGTGTAGCTGTTGAGCACGTGAACACAATGGCCAATCAGGGGTGTTTAGGATTGCGCTCAACAGTGGTCAAAATGCTAGGGTGAAATGCTGGTATCGTCAGATTTTTTTACATTTCAGTACCGACTTGGTACCGGAGTACATACTTTTTACAAGTCTTTTGTAGTAGGGGATGAGGAAATATATCATAAACCCTGAATCTTTCTTGACTCAAGAAATTACAGTATAAAAATGTGTTCTCAAGTGGTACAGTCAAAATACTGCTTATTTATTTAACATCACACCTCACATAACAAATGCAATACAGAGTCAGATACACAAATGATTAGTTTGTGACGTCACTACCGAGGAATAACCTTCAGATTTAAAAAAAAAGTCTTGTAAACAGGGTTTACTTGCATTGCCAGGTTATTGGTTAATTTAACGGGGTAAAATTAAAAAGCTGATTTTGGGGAGTTACCAGCGTATCACTGTATATGTAAAAATGCTCATTGACTCTATACCAGTTCCTGGAGGGCCACACCACTGCAGAGTTTAGATGTGTTCGACTTAACACTCTAAAAACTAATTCAGGGGACCTTTAGTCATTACTTAAATATATATATTGTTGTGAAATAAAAAATCAAGTTCTGAAATGCTGTTAGACTTTTTACTTGTAATTGTTATTTTATTGAGCTTGGATGACACACAAATTATGCCTATTGATTCGATATACTATCATGACTTCAGTTAATCAAAAATGTATTTAATTTTAAGTTCTGTTAATGTAAAATACAATCTGATGACGTGTAAACGCGTTTCATTGTTTTGAGTTGTATGAACACTTCTTTTAATTTAGACGAACTTAAGTTAAGTGAAACTGGGCTGGGATATATATTTCCCATCATGCTTTGCCCATGGCACTTGAAAGGGAGAGTAAATGCTAAAATTAAGTGTTATATAATGTTTTTTGCACAAGATTAATGGTAAGGGAGATTTAGCAGTAATTAGTGTTTTGTTATGCTAATTTAGAAGAGTTTCTGTTAATGTGGGTTTTTGGAGATTTACCATCATGGTGACAAGCCGTGCTTGGTAAGTTCATGTTACTTAGAAATGCGTTTTATTGTGTCTAAAAACCGTCTTCACCTTACTTAAAACATTATGTTGGATCAACTTAAATAGTTGCATCCATGTTGACAATTTTTAAGTTCATGTTACTTAGAAATGCATTTTATTGTGGCAAAAAACCGTCTTCACCTTACTTAAAACATTATGTTGGATCAACTTAAATAGTTGCATTCATGTTGACAATTTTTAAGTTCATGTTACTTAGAAATGCGTTTTATTGTGGCAAAAAAACGTGTTCACCTTACTTAAAACATTATGTTGGATCAACTTAAATAGTTGCATTCATGTTGACAATTTTTAAGTTCATGTTACTTAGAAATGCGTTTTATTGTGTCTAAAAACCGTCTTCACCTTACTTAAAACATTATGTTGGATCAACTTAAATAGTTGCATCCATGTTGACAATTTTTAAGTTCATGTTACTTAGAAATGTGTTTTATTGTGGCAAAAAAACGTGTTCACCTTACTTAAAACATTATGTTGGATCAATTCAAAATATTGCTTTGAATTAATGTAATTCTCCCAATTGGCTTAAGTTAAAAATTCTAGTGGAAAATGTTAACAGATTTTTTTTTTGTTGAACCAATGTTTTATTTTTTAGAGTGTTGAAGTAGCGCTGTGCAGACCAAACGGTATATGACATCAAAGTAGAGCAAGACTGATTTGAAACCATACGGAGCCTCTCGCGATACTTTGTCATACACCAATCAGTCTGCGCAGCAAAACTTCAAATTGAACACAGCTATTAGCTTCAACCTTAATTAAACACATCTGATCAAGCTAATCAAATCCTTATAGGCTTATACAGGTATGTGTGTTGAAGCAGGGTTGGAACTAGTGGCGTAACTTTGTTTTAAAAAGTGGGTGGAACAGGAGCGTGTGTGTATGGTGGGGTGAAGATTGCATATCAGAAATGTAAAACTGCCTAATAAATGCACAATTTATTGACAGAATTCATGTTTAATATGATAGTTTCATCCATACATATACAATAATACAATATATTATTAGTCTCGAGAGTATTTACTTTAGTGAATAAATATATACACTACCGTTCAAAAGTTTAGGATCGGTAAGATTTTTAATGTCTTTAAAAGAAGTTTCGTCTGCTCACCAAGGCTGCATTTATTTAAATAAAAATACAGTAAAAACAGTAATATTGTGAAATATTATTACAATTTAAAATAACTGTTTTCTATTTGGAAATATTTGAAAATGTAATTTATTCCTGTGATGCAAAGCTGAATTTTCAGCATTATTACTCCAGTCTTCAGTGTCACATGATCCTTCAGAAATCATTCTAATATGATGATTTGCTGCTCAAGAAACATTTATTGTGCACAGATGTACAAAATATTTGTGTACAATATTTTTTTTCAGGATTCTTTGATGAATATAAAGTTCAAACGAACAGCATTTATTTGAAATCTAATCTTTTGTAACATTATAAATGTCTTTACTGCCACTTTTGATTGATTTAATGCATCCTTGCTGAAAAAAAAAATTTTAATTTCTTTAAATTCTTCTCAAAAAAATAAAAATAAAAATTCTTACTGACCCCAAACTTTTGAACGGTAGTGTAAAATGTTACAAAAGCTTTGTATTTTAGATAAATGCTGTTCTTTTGAACTTTCTTCCTATCAAGGAATCCTGAAAAAAAAAAGTATACAACTGTTTTCAACATTGATAATAATAATAAATGTTTCTTGAGCAGCAGATCAGCATATTAGAATGATTTCTGAAGGATCATGTGACACTGAAGACTGGAGGAATGATGCTGAAAATTCAGCTTTTCCAACACAGAAATAAATTACATTTTATATTATATTCCAATAGAAAACAGTTATTTTAAATTGTAATAATATTTCACAATATTACTGTTTTTACTGTATTTTTAATAAAATAAATGCAATCTTGGTGAGCAGACAAAACTTCTTTTAAAAATATTAAAAATCTTACCGATCCCAAACTTTTGAACGGTAGTGTAGATCCACGTTAAGTATTCATTAGTCCTAATGGGCTAATAGTAGAATTTTTTTTATGCGTGCCAGACGATCTGGGTTCTAATCTGCTCTCGTATAGCCTTTTTTTTTCTTCCTTATATTATTAAAACCAAAGATGTTCATCAGTGATTGTATATCAAAAGCAGGGAGGGACATGTTCATGTGCATTTTGGTTTGTGATTTCACAGGAACGAATAGAGAGTCTCCGCAACAGCGTTGCGTTTCAAAAACATCCCAGAGCCAGATCGCCCCTTATCTAACACAAACGAATGACTTGCTAATCTACTAGAGATGTTTCTTTTGTATTAGTATATATCCGTGCCGCAAAATTTCAAAAAGTGGCAGGGACAATATCGACCCTGGCAAAAAGTGGTCCCGCCCGTCCCACCCGCAAATTACGCCTATGGTTGGACTTAAACTCTGTAGGCCTGTGCCCTCCAGGAGCTGAGTTTGACACCCCTGCTCTATACTTATATTTAAATAAGGTTTACTCCTTTGGCAGACACTTTTAATCAAAAGAAGAAAAAAAAAATTACATCGCATTTAAGGTTTACATTATTAGTTCATACATTCCCTGGTAAGCAAACCCATGATCTTGGTGTTGCTAATACCATGCTCTTCTGTTTGAGCCGCAGAAACACTATATTTGTACTCTGCCATCTAATCTGACATTATGAAGACTGCTTGATCTTACCTGAAACTTGAGCAGAAAATTCTCTTGCACAGGAAGCAGTCTAAAGACAAAATATAACATCCAATATTATATCATTTAAACAATATTGAATTAATATGCAACTCACTCTGAGGCCTTCTCACCTAGCCATCTCGGACAATCCCAGTTTCCCATCACCATTCAGGTCAAACATTTTAAGCTTCAGGGAAAAAAAGCATAAATTAAAGAGCAGTCGTGTGTGTTGTGTATAAGTGTGAATTGTGTGCGTCTACTCACTATGGTCTGTGTATACTCATTCAGTTTCTTGTCATCGTAATGTCTGTTTGCTTTCTTCAACAGATCTGAGAGAAAGCCCTAAGGCAAAGAAATGTTTTTATTTAGTAATGGATCTATAATAGCAATAGGAAGCTCTGTGTGACCTATTGAGTTATACCTTCAGTTCATTGGATTCAATGTATCCGCTACGGTCAGTATCATATTTTCTCCAAGCCTGAAAAATGAAACAATAGCATTAAGTCAGACACCTCCACACTTCCCACACATATGTACAGATTCTTTGCCCTGCAAAGGTGAAACGGGCAGGGTTTCAATCAAAAATGTTCAGATTTGTATGTGATTATGTCATTCTCGTCTTGATTAAACCAGTGAATTTGGTATTTGGGAATTACACTGGGATTACTGGCGAGCTGATCTAATGTGGAGGAATGCCAACCTGCCCTGATTTACCAGCATGTGTGCATTATTGCACATGTGTGTAGTCCTCTGTAATGCTAGCAAAATGTTCACAGTTCTGAACTCATCTTTACTCTTCCACAACTCAGATGTTCTACAGAACGAACATGTTTTGTATTATTTACAAAATCACCATGTTGTACAAATGAACCTCCCTTAACCCAGTTAGTCAAACATACACACACTCTGTTCTTTTATGTATTGCAGTCCATTCATAATGGATAACCTCCAGCAAATAGAGTTTTCTGTCTCTCTCTCTCTGTTTCACACAGATGCACGCAAAAGCACCTTAGCTATTCAAAGATATACATGTTTACAATAAAACAATCATTTTTGAAAATAACTAATCTCAAAACTAATGTAGAAGTTGCTAATGATGTTGGTTGGATTACTTATATGCACATTGAGTAGAGATTCATTTCACTTTAAATCTCAACAGATCACGATATCTATAAGATATGGCAACAAAATAATCATTGTGTGTTTTTGTGTGTTACATACTGCCATAAACTCTGCACTGGATCCCACATACTGTCTGAAGCACAATAGAAAATTCTGCTCTGTTGGCAGGATCTGGGCCAGCTGTAAAAGATAAAGCAAGAAAGACACGTCATCCAATCATTATCATATTTAATTATCAAAAGAAAAAGTAAAATAGTGTTCTCTTGAAAAGATACCGACATTTAAAATATATATATATATATATATATATATATATATATATATATATATATATATATATATATATATATATATATATATATATATATACAGTACTGTGCAAAAGTCTTAGGCCACCATTAGATGTTGTTTTAGCAATGATATAATGACCATATGTAATTATTTCTCAGTCTCTTTATTAGAATATAACCAGAAAATACAGTAAATTTGAATGCATTAAAAAAAATCCGGAAAAAACAGGCTAAAGTGCAATAGGCTAAAGTGGCAAGTATTTACTGACCTTCCCTTACATTTGAGCAATAGCAGGAACCTGGCTCTCTTAAACCTAAATGTATCGTAATAAAGAGACTGAAAAATATGGATGGTCAACAAAGCTGGTGGTAGCCTAAGATTGTGAACAGTACTGTATGTATGTATATATATATATATATATATATATATATATATATATATGTATGTATATATATATATATATATGTATATATATGTATATGTATATATATATATATATATGTATATATATACATATATATATATATGTATATATATATGTATATATATATATATGTGTGTGTGTATATATATATATATATATATATATATATATACATACACACACACACACATACTCACTGGCCACTTTATTAGGTATACCTGTTCAACTGCTCATTAACACAAATATCTAATCAGCCAATCACAAAGCAGGGCAGCAACTCAATGCATTTAGGTCAAGGTCAAGACGAACTGCTAAAGTTCAAAAGTTCAAACTGAGCATCAGAATGGGGAAGAAAGTTGATTTAAGTGACCTGGCAGGGTTGTTGGTACCAGACGACTGGGATTTTCACACACAACCATCTCTAGGGTTACAGAGAATTGTCAGAAAAAGAGAAAATATCCAGTGAGCGGCAGTTCTGTTGCTGAAAATGCCTTGTTGATGCCAGAGATTAGAGGAGAATGGCCCGACTGGTTCAGGCTGATATAAAGGCAACATTACCTCAAATAACCACTCG
This sequence comes from Megalobrama amblycephala, assembly GCF_018812025.1. NCBI lineage: Eukaryota > Metazoa > Chordata > Actinopteri > Cypriniformes > Xenocyprididae > Megalobrama > Megalobrama amblycephala. The sequence goes on from NC_063046.1 coordinate 12,561,938, forward strand.
TTACAACCATTACACAAGACCACACCGGGTGCCACTCCTGTCAGCTGAAACAGGAAACTAAGGCTACAATTTGCACAGGTTCACCGAAATTGGACGAAAGAAGATTAGAAATATGTTGCCTAGTCTGAAGAGTCTGCTGCAAGCCTGCGACAGTCAGATGGTAGGCTCAGAATATGCCATAAACAACATGAAAGTATCGACGGTTCAGACTGGTGATGGTGGCGCAATGGTGTGGGGGATGTTTTCTTGGCACACTTTGGGGTCCTTATTACCAGTTGAGCATCATTTTATGACCACAGTCACATTTTCCCTCTTCCCTGTCAGTCTGTTACGCAGTTGGCGCAGTGAACGCATTACAGTGCTTGAGTCAGCGTTCGGACGTAAACACGGAAGCTCTGCAGTGCGTTCGCTGCGCCAACGGAAGAGGAAAAATTGTTGAATAAAGTCGTTATTTTTGTTTTGTTTTTGCGCACAAAAAGTATTCTCGTCACTTCATAACATTAAGGTTGAACCACTGCAGTCCACTGCAGTTTAGTACCATTCTGGACCTTGAAAGTGGTGGTTATATTGCGAATCATATACCTCTCGGATTTCATCAAAAATATCTTAATTTGTGTTCCAAAGATGACTAAAGGTCGTACAGGTGTGGAACGACATGAGGGTGAGTAATTAATGACATCATTTTCATTTTTGGGTGAACTAACCCTTTAAAATGAAATGTTTTCTATTCTTAACCACTACATTTAGACCCCAGTCTATAATTCCATTGAAATGGATTTCAGCACCATGGACAGCCGCACAGTGGAGCACAAAGCCCTTATCCAAACCAGCCTTTTTGCTACACGATCAACCAAGTGCTGCTGTTTGAGTTGATGCCTGTGTATAAAGCCTCTCTCCCTGACTTAGGAAGAGAGTGCCTGCGAGAGCTGGACAGGGATGAGAGACCATTTCATGCTCTTGGTTATCTTTTCCAGCCTCAACAGAGGAGCTCATCAATGCTGAATTACTGAAGGGACACAAAACCATACCGAAGCGAACAGTAAGTAAAGCTCTAAAAGCATCAGTCTATGACAAGTTCCACCTCTGAGTGCTCTGACACACAAACCTGGGCCTAGAGTATCGCCCTTTGTCTATAAAAAGCGAAAAGCACTTTTTAAGCCTTACAATCCAAGTAATGATTTGTTCGATTGAAGGATGTGGATAGTATTACTACATATAGGACAAATATAGTTTTATGATCATCTAATGGTTATTCTATATGTGAAACATATATAGATTGTGTGTGTGTGTGTGTGTGTGTGTGTTGGTAAGATGAATCAAAGCTGAATTTTCAGGTGCTCAGGAAACATTTCTTATTATTATCAATGTTGTAAACAGTTGTGCTGCTTAATATTTTGTGAAAACCGTGCCGCTTTCTTTTCAGAATTCTTTGATGAATAGAATGTTCAAAATAACAGCATTTATTTGAAATAGTAATCTTTTGTAACATTACAAATGTCTTTACTTATCTACTCCTATTCTGCCTTTGATTTATTTTGTTATTTGTGTGTTTTCTGCTATTCAGTATAATAAAATTGCTTATTGTAAAAAGTTAACATCTATATTCTGTTGATTTACGTTTCTCTGCTAAAAGATACTAACATAAAGTATTATTGTTCGTACCAGCAAGAATGAAAAAACAGCTACTAACTTCAAAAGATAACTTTAAAATACGTATATCTCACTAACAAAGTCAAGCAGAAAAACCCCAAAAGCAGGAAATCAGAAGATGACAGATACGACGATCCCAACATGGCTAATCTGAGGTTCCAGCTTAGACTCACACGCTGCACACAGAAGAACAGATCATTGACTCTGAATGGGCGTCTGAATGAGCTGCTGAAATCCTGCCAGCTTTCAAGATAAAGTGGCATACCTGAGATTGTGTACCAGATTGAAAAGAGAAAAACCACACTAGAAGGATTTTGTTCATAGTCATTCGTAATTTCTAATACAGTGAGATTTACATGATGCAGATCATTTGAATATACAGTACAGTAACCACATCCCTTCTGCATTAACTGCATGGTCTCTTCTAAGTAAGCTTTAATCTGGTGCACGGAGATTCTCCTCTCATCCTTTCAAAACCATTCTACCTCCACTAAGCTATATAGGACCAAGAAATAGGTCAAGAGAAAGAAATATAACTGCTAAAAACATTCAAAAGCAACAAGCCAAACAAACTTAATAGCTTCATAACTGATATTAATCGGAGAAAAGAAGGAGTTCAGTTTAGTGAGGTTTTTCTTCCAGCATAAATCATTCGATCCATTCGCTTGTGCCGTCATTATGATGGACGTCGCCCCCCATCCTCTCCCTCCCCCTCATCCATCTCTCCCTCCACTCATTCATCTCACTGCCCCTCCCTTCATCATCCCCTCGATAGATGCCACCTTTTGCCCTCCTTCAAGCCCCTAATCTGCCCTCATTGTCCTCTTTATATTTCCTCCTGGTGTTCCATTAATCTCTGCAGAACGGTCTCTCTTCGGAGCTTCAAACCTTTGGCTGTAGTCTACTTTAGTAATGAAAACGGGTGGGAATTTACCTCTGACATCTCAATCTTCCCATCGCCGTTCTCATCGAATTTCAGCATAAACTCTTTCATCCTGTCTTTGAATGAAGCATTTGAAGGATCCTGAAAACAAACCAAAGCAAACATGTCTGACATGTAAAACAGTACCGTTTCTTTTCGTTTGTTGTCAAATGTTCCAAGAGAACTGTAGCAGAAAAATCTTTAAAACACGCCATGCAGAAAATGTATTGACATAATATCAGCCAGATGGTATCTGCTCAGATGGCATGTGCATTAGGCTAGATTAATCTAGGCATCTCATTCTGTAGTTCTTAATAACTGTATGCGACATTCAGATCACCACTTATCGAGTACAACTGCATCTGATGTTTTTACCATAATTAATGAACACACACACACACGCAATGCTTGACTCACCACACTTTTCCGCGCTATCTCGAGCTCACGAATGAAATGTTCCAGTTCCTTCCCTTCAATGCAGCCGTTCCCTAGAAGAAAATTAACTTAAGTTCATTTATTTAATGATGAGTTTAACTCACATTGTCTGATGTAACATGACAATCAGTTTCTCTTTATAATCAGTTCTTGTCTCGTTGATTTAAACTGCTGAAGGACAGATTATAGATAAATTCATTGAGCTTCAAAGGGATTTTGTCCATATATTTCTTAGAAAATGATGTCTGCTTTTTACAGGGAAAATTCTTGTATCTTATACACAGTTTGCAGTTTCTCAATCTAGTCATATTTTAATTGATCTAGTTCAATTGAATTTAATTTATTGTTAACAATTTAACAATAACGGATGCTAAAGAATAGCTATTTCTGATGTGCAGATTTCAACTACTTGACTTCTCTAAAAACACCCTAAGATCATTTGCTGATCTTAGTGGGCCTCCCATCCTGGCCAGGTGGATCTGTTTGCTGGTTTTAGAAAGTTAAGGTCTGGACACTTCTTTTTTTTTTCAGATGATCTGGCAGATAGACCAGCTTAAAGGGTTAGTTCACCCAAAATAATGTCATTTATTACTCACCCTCATGCCGTTACACACCTTCGTTAATCTTCGGAACACAAATTATCAAAAAAAAAAAAAAGATATTTTAGTTGAAATCCGATGGCTCAGTGAGGCCTCCATAGCCAGCAATGACATTTCCTCTCTCAAGATCCAGAAAGGTACTAAAAACATATTTAAATCAGTTCATGGGAGTAGAGTGGTTCAATATTAATATTATAAAGCGACGAGAATATTTTTGGTGCATCAAAAAAAAAAAAAACAACGATTTATATAGTGATGGCCGATTTCAAAACACTGCTTCAGGAAGCTTCGGAGCACAAATGAATCAGTGTATCGAATCATGATTCGGATCGCGTGTCAAACCGCCAAACTGCTGAAATCACGTGACTTTGGCGCTTTGGCACTTTCATAACGCTCCGAAGCTTCCTTTCAGGATCCATCACTATATAAGTCGTTATTTTGTTTTTGTGCACCAAAAATATTGTCCTCGCTTTATAATATTAATATTGAACGACTGTACTCACATGAACTGATTTAAATATGCTTTTAATACATTAATGGATCTTGAGAGAGGAAATGTCATTGCTGGCTATGCAGGCCTCACTGAGCCATCGGATTTCAACAAAAATATCTTCATTTGTGTTCCGAAGATGAACGAAGGTCTTACGGGTGTGGAGCGAGAAGATAAAAGAAAAGAAAGAATGAAAGATAAAAATATGACACTCCCTGCTAAGCCTAAAACAGTCAAAGTTGGTTTGCTGGTCTTAGCTGGCCTCCCAGACTGGTTGTGCTGATCGGTTGTACTTTTCAGCAGGTCAGACTAGAAAACCAACTGGCCGAGTTCCATCTTTGCCATGTTGACCAGATGAAGAGCAGACTGGCAGGCCAGATTAAACTAGCTAAAAAGAGCAAAGCATCTTAGGCTGTTCCCCCCACCCAACCCCAGCAGGGCTGGTTCTCTTTCAACCCCCGCCCATCACTTTTCATCTTCGAATTCTCTCAAACGCTGACACACAAATCAATTCGAAGGAAAGATTCCATTCCAGAGCGAAATCAATAATGCCAACAATGCCTGTGGGGCATAATTTACTGAGCTGCGAAAGCGCGTGCCTAGCGCTGAAAGAAGTTAACAGGGCGATAGCAGGCAATCATCCCACCGGCGCTTTTCAATTTCCCTGAATTATTCAAGAATACGCCTGTGCGTAAAACTGCATTGCACATTGCTTGAGGATTCAACTTGAGTTAGCGTTCGTTCCGCTAGACCCGTGTTGCCAGATCCCGACCGGTTCTGACCAAAAGTATACTAAAACACTACTTTTAATGTGGGGAAAGCAAAACATGAAAATGCATTCTGGAAATAAGAAAACATCTCAAACTGCGACTGTCCATTAATATTCAAAAGCGACTTAATAAGTGGAAGTGGCTGCTCAAATAGGCTTCTTTAACTTTTTAATTTTTAAACGTGTAACTCAATGAATTACTTTCTTACAAGTCTTGGAAACTAAAATAAAAACGTAGTCTACGTAGTCAAAAATGCTAATGTTTTGAAAATAAATGAGTAGAAACAGTAGTTTTTGTTAAAGGTTTAATTCTTTGTTTGACAAGAATGCATCAGATAGTATTTCTATTTCTCCATCACTTAAAAAAAACTGCGTACGCTCAGGGACTCTTTCCAAAATCATAGCCTGTATTGACTAAGTTTTTCTATTATTATTTTTAAATTATCATTATTATTTGCTTTTGTATTTTAACATAAAATGTACAGTATACTAATAATAATTTTAATTAATTTTAAACAGCTAAGTCAAATGCAATAGCCTACATAATTCAGGGTAACGTAATAGTACGACTAAATTAATAAAGCTTTTCGTCCCGGGACGTTATACTCACCATCAGCATCGAATTTATTCCAGATGTCGAGAAACTGGGTGGCAGTGAGTTCCGCCAGGTGCAGAGAAATGGGCTCTGGTGCTTTATTCGCCATATCCTGGCTATAGTTTTTCTCTCCCTTAGGTTATATTTATTTCTTCTTCTTCTTCTTCAAAGAAACAAATGTCCTGTCTTTGAAGCACTCCTCTACCCCTATGCGAGTCACTGAAAGTAGCCTGACAGAGGCAGCAGTTTTAAACCCCCACCGCCACTGTTGACGCGAGCAGTTCACACGCTCACCAAAGGGTGGCAGTATATAGCGCGTTTAAATACAGCTTCAGCAGTCGAGTCGAGTTCATTCAGATATGTACTCCAGGAGCATCACAGCAGGATTATGGAAATTAATTCAAATCTTACGCGCTCGTACGCTTCCACGAGCAGAAAATAGCATCAAAGTTTTTATAAAGTATATTGACAGTGACCAACATTGCCTGGAGTCGCTTAGAAATATATGAAAGGCTTTATTTATAAAATGTACAGTCAGTTAATGTAAAGGCTAATATTCACACGTGTCTATATAAATGTAGCCTACTATTTAACAGAACTTGAAAGGACATTGTTCATTTTATGCTTGTCCAAAACAACATCTTGATAGATAGATAGATAGATAGATAGATAGATAGATAGATAGATAGATATGTTTAGCAGCATCAGCTGTGGGATTTTCATTCCTTGCCTCCCCCCTCTTTTCCAATATTTTAACCACTGAACGCATCCATCTATTTATAGAAAAAAGAGAGAAAATGAGACAGAACCAGAATTAGTTTGGGTGGAGCACTGGGATTACAAAATGATAGAGAGACATATGGGAGAAACTGTAAAGGCATGGACAGTACTCTGTCAGAGATTGCATAAACAAAATAAATTGACATCATTCACTCACCAGTGACAAGCTTGTCTCAGCAGTTTGGACTGATGGATGCTTACATATCTCTGCAGGTCCTGGCTGAGTTGGTGAATGTTATCCAGCACCTTTTCATTATTACCTTTTAAAAAGTCTGCTGTAATCCTGTATGACATGAGTGGTGATGAGAGACACTTGTAGAAGGATATGCTGGCAAGCCCTTTAAAACTGCACTTACTGCAAGAGAGAGCGAATGAGAGAAGGAGCATTTAAGAGATTAAAAAGGGCAGTAAGAAGGCTGGCAGAGATTAAGTAAAATCTCTTATGCTCACCAAAGCTGCATTTATTTGATCAAAAATACAGTACAAACATAAATATTGTGAAACGTTATTACAATTTAAAATAATTATTTTCTATTTGAATACATTTTAAAATTTTCAGTAGTCATCATTACTCCAGTCTTCATTGTCACATGATCCTTCAATAATAATTCTAATACACTGAAACTTGAGAATAAATGTATTATTGTCAATGTTGAAAACAGTTGTGCTGCTTAATAATTTTGTGTGAAATGGTGATATATTTTCTTCAAGATTCTTATTCTATTCTTGCATCCTTGCTAAAAAAAATCTTAACCCCAAATTTTTGGACTTTAGTGCATATACCTTTAGTGAATAAAAATAAAGGTGCAATATGTAAGAATTTTGCAGTAAAATATCCAAAAACCACTAGGCCAGTGTTATATATTTTGTTCACTTGAGTACTTACAGTATCCCAAATGTTTGCAACTATTTGTAAATCGTGAGAAAATTGCAATTTTAACCAAGGCTCCGGGACGTGTGAGGAGTCGCCTGTCAATGGCGTCATACCCGCGTTACCCTCGGTTCTTTAATATTTATATGTTTTAAAAGGCAAGGGAACAACTGTTTTGATGTATTTATAGACAGAAAACTAATTATTGTTATATAGCTCAACACATCATACTCATGACCGGAAAAGCGGAAGCGGCGCCGGTGACTGTGTCATAATAAAAGTCCTGCTGCTCGTGAGGCGTGTGTTGCGCAATCGCTCCAGCGGCCTCGTTCAGCTCCAACAACACTCGGTCCTGCTCTGCTTCACACTACAGTAACGTTAATAATTGCATCCATGAACATGATTTCTTCCCTTATCCTATCCCAATTATTTTCCACCAGCCATTGAGGTGAAGACCACATGTCCCAAGATTCCGCTCTCAAACTTGCCGTCACCAAGCTACGCCTTTGTTTTGAATAGGCCTCTAGCGACCTCTAGCGGACAAAAAATATTACATATTGCACCTTTAACAGTTCTCAGAATAGCATACTACACAATGTTAGGTGGATTCAATGGACCTATCTAAATTAAATAACACACATAAATCATATGTTTCTGCATACAAATGATGATCAGGTGCAGTTCATACATTCCTACAAAAAAAAGAAAAAAAAAAAGAAAAGAAAAAAAACAGTGCTGTACACAAACAGATTTTCCATAATCCAAATAAGTGACATTGATGACTGTCCTTCTGCCACCACAAAACATGATCTGATGCAACAGAGTGGCACATGTCCAGTGTTAGAGCTCAGTAAAGGGAATCTCCCTATAATCAGACATACAATGCCATCTGCAAAATGTACCCACATATGTAGAATGTTGTTCATCTGATGTAAAGGATAATACATATTTGAAGGCTATATGCAGTATTTTGGCTAGAACACATGCAGCATACACATATGTGCTTGATCCTTTCCAAAGTCAAGAATAAGCCATGCCATATTCATGTGGTCTGTGATGAGCATGACGTCACTAACATTAAAGATCCTCCTGCTGCAATACCATCATAATTTTACACTCAGCAGAGCTAAGACACACACAGGGAAGGTCACCTACTGTGCATGAATGGATCCAGTCACTCATACACTCTTAAAAATAAAGGTTCCAAAAAGTCTTCCACAGCCTGATGCTTTTTAGAAAAAAAAACATATAATGGTGTTTCAAAGTCCCCAGGATGACTTCCACTCTTAGAAGAAAAGGTTGTGAATAGAACCTTAAATGGTTCTGTAACGGTGGCTGTTTCAGAGGAAGTGCAGCAAACATTTATTCAAACAAACATAAAGTAAATCCAGGCAAAACTGATAAATCCAGACACGGGCAAGGAAGGCAAAACAAAACTGACAACAAGCACACGCATAACATCCATGGAAGAACAACACCAGACAAAGAACATGAGAAACACTGGGGTATACAGTTGTGGTCAGAATTATTGGTACCCTTGGTAAATATGATCAAAGATGACTGTAAAAATAAATCTGCATTGTTTATCCTTTTGATCATTAATTCATACAATTAGCAAAAATGTAACCTTTCATTGAAGGAAAAGAATTGAAAGTGGGGGAAATCACATTGTGAAATAAATGTTTTTCTCCAAAACATGTTGGGCACAATTATTGGCATCCTAAGAATTTTTCATGACTAAAATATCTCTGAAGTAGGCTATATTTCCATTCCCAGGGTGATCATGAACATGAAATTGTCCAGCCATGACTTGGCTGCCATGACAGCCATGACAGGAGTATAAACATGAGGAAACACAAAGGCCAAATTCCCTTAATCATTCATCAAAATGAGTAAAACCAAAGAATATAGTTCTGATGTGCAGCAAAAGATTGTTGAGCTTCACAAAATTGAAGGTGGCTGTAAGAAAATAGCTAAACCATTGAAAATCCCCATTTCTACTATCAGGGCATAATTGAGAAGTTCCAATCAACTAAAGATGTTATAAATCTGCCTGGAAGAGGACGTGTGTCTAAATCATCCTAATGCATGGTGAGGAGGAAAGTTTGAGTGGCCAAAGACTCCAAGGATCACAGCTGGAGAATTGCAGAGATTAGTTGAGTCTTGAGTCTCAGAAAGCCTAAAAAAAATGATCAAACAGCACCTATATCCCTACAAGTTGTTTGGGAGGGTTTCAAGAAAAGTCCTATGCTCTCATCCAGAAACAATCTCCAGCACATTCAGTTGTCAGACACGACTGGAACTTCAAAAGGGACCGACTTCTACGGTCAGATGAAACTAAAAAAAGAGCTTTTTGGCAGCAAACCCACCAGATGGGTTTGGTGCACACGTGGATAAAAAGTACCCCATGCCCACGGTTAAATATACTGCTGGATATTTAATGTTGTGGGCCTATTTTTCCGCTGGAGGTCCTGGACATCTTGTTCAGATACATGGTATCATGGATTCTATTAAATACCAACAGATAAAAAATCAAAACCTGACACTTCTGCAAGATATCCAATAATGGGCCGTGGTTGGAACTTCCATCAGGACAATAATCCAAAACAAACATCAAAACCAACACAAAAATGTGTCACTGAGCACAAAATGAAGCCTCTGCCATGGCCATCCCAGTCCCCTGACCTGAACCCTATAGAAAATGAGTGGAGTGAACTGAAGAGAAGAAGCACCAACATGGAGCTGGGAATCTGAAGGATCTGGAGAGATTCTGCATGAAGGAATGTTCTCTGATCTCTTGTCAGGTGTTCTCCAAACTCATCAGGCATTATAGGTGAAGACTCTGAGCTGTTATCTTTGCAAAAGGAGGTTGCAAAAAGGATTGAATAAAAGGGTGCCAATAATTGTGGCCAACGTGCTTTTGAGAAAAAACATTTATTTCATAATGTGATTTTCCCCCCACTTTCAATTCTTTTCCTTCAATGAAAGGTTAGATTTTTGCTAATTTTATGAATTAAAGATCAAAAGGATCTTTGATTATATTAACCAAGGGTGCCAATACTGCACACAAGGGGCGATTGGCAAACAAGAAACACCTGGGAACAATCAGAAACTAATCAACAAGAAAAAGTACAAAGGACTACAAAACATGGCACAGAACAGGAAATAAGTCCACATAAGACCTGGGAACACAGGCTGGGATCATGACAGACCCCCCCTTAAAGGTGCCAGGAGGGAAGTGGAGAGGAGACAGAACAGGGGGAGGGACAGAGGGCCTGGCCCATGAGGTGGGAGAAGGACTGGAGACTGAGGCAGATTGGGAAGCCAGGGCGGATCAGGCTGAGCAGGTGGCCGGAGCGGATCAGGCTGAGCAGGTGGCCGGAGCGGCACAGGCTGGACAGGCAGCCAGGGTGGCGCTGATGGGACGAAGATCCCCATGGCGGAGCAGAAGACCACCACAGCAGCACAGACTAGTCTGAAGACCTCCACGATGGACCAGAAGACCACTACAGTGGCAGGGATTGAACTGAAGACCCCCACAGCAGACCAGAAGAAAACCACAGTGGCGTAGACTGGACTGAAGACCCCCATGGTGGAACTGAAGACCACCACATCTGTGCAGACAAGGCTGGAGACCACCACTGTGGATCTGGCAAAGGTGGCAGAACAACAACAGAAAGCTCAGACAGATTAGTGATGGCCCCAGAGGCCAAACAGAGACAGTGGAGGATTCAAAATCTGCCTTGGCCAAAGCAGGGCTGGCAGAAATTTCAAGAGTGATCTCCATGGTCCTGTCCAGGAGAACAGGATGTTCAGGGGTGACCTTCATGGTCACATCTGTGCAGACAATTAGTTGAGAAACGACCTCTGTGGTCATGTTGATGCAGACAGGCAGCTCCAGAATGACCTCTGAGTCATGTCAGTGCAGACAGGAAACTCAGGTATGACCTCCGTGGTCGCAAAAGGGCAGACAAGAAACTCAGGAACAACCTCTGTGGTCATATCAAGACAGACAGGGAGTTCACAGGCTGGAACTGACACATGGCTGAGCTCTGGGGCAGGAGTGGGCTCTGAAGTGGGCTCATGGGGGCTCTGAAGGGGACTCCTGGGCTGAAGCTGGTTCTAGAGCAGACTCATGGACTGAAGAGCAATGTGAGGCCCAAACACACAAAATGGCCACGGCTATAACAAGCAGCACTGAGGATAACGGCAGTCTCAGAAACAGGCAGCGCTGCAGTAGACAGATTTAAGGGCACAGGCCTTAGAATGCCAGCTGCTCTTGCTGAGATCAGCTGTGGGTCTGCCAAGTTGGAGATCAGCCTCTAAAGGCCTTGAAATGCCTGGATGTCTTCAAATGCGACATTCATAACAACAGGGAACACTAGTGTGGCGGCAATGACGGCTGGAGATTCTGGCGTTGGAGGTACAGCGTGAATGTCGCATTCATCCTCCACAGCACCCACAGTAAAAGCAGACCTGCTCAGCTGCAATGCTAGGTTGATATAAATCCTAGAGTCCAAATAGGGTCCCATAGTGGCATGATCGAGCTGAACGGCTCAGATAGCCCCTCCCTCCCCCCACACACACAGAAAAAATATAATGAGGGAGACCTCCTCTATCTTGGTCAACTGAGCATTGAACCTTTTTTTCAAATAGCATCCCTTTTTCCTGTTAATGGGGCAGGAGTGGGCTCTGAAGTGGACTCATGAGCTAAAGGGGGTTCTGGAGGGGACTCCTGGGCTGAAGCTGGTTCTGAAGCAGACTCATGGACTGGAGAGCAATGTGCGGCCCAAACACACAAAATGGCCGTGCTATAACAGGCAGTACTGAGGATAACAGCAGTCTCAGAAACAGGCAGCGCTGCAGTAGATACTGTAAGGGCACAGGCCTTAGAATGCCAGCTGCTCTTGCTGAGATCAGCTGTGCGTCCGCCAAGTTGGAGATCAGCCTCTGATAGCCTTGAAACGCCTGGATGTCTTCAAATGCAACATTCATGACAACAGAGAACACTAGTGTGTCGGCAATGACGGCTGGATACTCTGTCGTGGTAGGTACAGCGTGAATGTCGCGTTCATCCTCCACAGCACCCAGAGTAAAAGCAGACCTGCTCAGCTGCAATGCCTGGTTGATATAAAATCCTAGAGTCCTATAACTTTTTTTAATAGGCGATACATGTTTGATTGATAAGATAGAGACAGAAAAGAAAGATAGAAAATGTGAGATTAAAGACAGTTCTTAAGTAAAAGATTTAGTCCTTTTTTAAATAACAAAGCTTAAAAAGAAAAGGTTCAATTTAGTAATTTATCTGAAAGGGTCACGTGGGCTGACTAAACACAAATTCTGTGTATCTGCCACTCAAGAGTGCTCAGGCTGAAGTACTAATAGTAATGGATGCGTCCTCACTCACACACACTCAGCAGTGGAACTTTCCAAATTACAGCTGGCCAGTTTTTCTCAGGAACAGAACATGCGCACACAGAGACAGTGGTAGAGACGGTGCATATATATTTATACTGTCTGGAAAATGTGTGTGTGAAAACAAAAATACTGTATGACTATATAAATACATGACTGACTTTGATCTCACCATTCAACAGAAGCAGCTCTGCAAACAGAACCAGCATCCTATAAGAAATGTTGCATGAATTATTGAAACACTCCACAAAATAAAGCACTTTCTTTAATATATCACGTCTTGGCATGCATTGCTAACTCAGTGCTGAGACCATAGAGTTATGGAGGTTTCCCCTGACAGATCAGTTTAATGTTTAACTCATAATGCATTTCATTCCACTAGAGATTAGAAGAGAGTGACATTAGAAAGAAGCTCCAAGAGCACTGGATTACTGAATGTGTGCATATGTCAAGATTTCAGAAAGATATATTATTGTGAATAATCCCATATGCAGTGCAGCTATTAGTGACATAATGTTTACGCATGTGCAAATGCAAATGCGTGTCACTTCACTTTAAGCAGTATATTCCTGTATTACTGAATCCTTTCAGGAAAATGTGCATTCATAGAAAAAGTTAAGCTGATAGTTACCAGCAGACATACTGTAATGAGGCTGAAGGAACATCCATGGAAATCCCACTCCAACTATGAATCTGTTCATAGTCCTGATGGTTTATAAACCATTAAAGGGCTTCACAGCAGGTGGCTGCTGCAGTTCTGCAAAGTGTGCAAAATTTACTCTAGTATGTGTGTTTGTATTCATCAATGTAACTCTTACTACATCAAAATGCTCATGCGGCCCATCCAATACATGTTAATGAGTGTGCTCAGGGCTTTAACAGTAGCCATGTACAGGCTGACAAATGATTTTTTTAAAAATAGCCAATAGTGTTTCGCCTAGATCACAGCTCGGCCAGAGCTGTTGAGCTTGTAAAGCCCAATATTCCTAATAATTTCTAACCGTTTCTCCTCCAAATCTCCTCCATATTGCTTTAAAATGTAGCAGTGTTTGTAGAATACAAATATGTCCGAACGTTTTGTAGTCTGAGCCGACTCGCACGTATGATCCGCTATCTCTGGATCGGAGCAGATTGTGCTCGCGCTGCGGCGGTTCACGTGACACTAACGCAAAACAGACTTTATTCGCATCAATGGAAAGCATATTTACACTATCTCCCTATATTTACACATTCCCTATCCTCTATATAGTGCACTATGTGCCATTCACCATATAGAAACTAGTAAATGTGTGAACAAATGACCGATTTCAGCCGCAGCTTCAGCTTCTGTTAATAGTGTAGGAAGGGGCGGGAATTCAGATTCTAGAGAGCATTTGATTGGACAGAAGATTTGATGAGAAGCTGAAGTTTGCAGTGATGTCATGAAAATCCGTGATCCGTTTTAGCGGAAGTTTTGAATGCTTATATCTCCTAAATGAGAATTTTGTCATTGTTTTGGAACAAACCAGCTTATTCATAACCTTAAGGTTAACATAGTTATATTAAAAGATAAATTCACGGGGATATTTAAATAGGCTTACTTAGTGGTGATCTGTTTTTTTCCGTCTGGTTTTAGAGTTTTGGGCATTTTTTTATTTTGCATAAACTATCTAGACTGGTTTTAAAGTTTGGGGCATATTTATTTCATTTTATTTTGCACAAACTATCTAGACTGGTTTACATTTCTTTCTTTTTTTTAATAATTTTTAAAATTAATATTTTGTAGATTTAAAAAAAATGGTTGCCCCTGGTAAAATAGTAAACTATAGTTATACAAGTGGTTGTGGCTTAACAGCTTATTGTCTAGAATCTTTGAACTGTTAAGATTCTAAAATAAAAAGAAAGGAAGACTTTTTTTAAGCTTTTGCATTTCAACCTGCTGTCTTTCACTATTTGTTTTACGTGTGTATTGGTTTCAATAGAAACTGAATGAAATGGTTGTATGAGGATAGTATTCTGAGATTAGCAGAAAGCCGCAGATCAGATGCAGATGCGAGCACAGAACTCTCACTCTTGCTGTGCAGAAATCCATCCATGCTAAAAATAATCACAGTGGATAGAAAGGAGTTCTTCACATTGAAGAAATGAGAAAACAATGTGTGTGGGCGTGATAAGAGAACTTGTCAGATATGTGCAGAAACATTTACCTTCACAAGACATAAGATGGCACTTCTCCACATATTTGTAGACATTTCCATAACACATTTCTAGACAGAAAAATGGCCATAGGTTGTTCACGGTCTTTTGTTGGGTCACTCAGCTGGAACCACATCTGTCAACATAAAAAATGTATAACTCAGATAACATAGCCACTGGCTCACACTTGACTATTATGTCAAAACCTTTTTACTTAGACTTAAGTGGTGAACATTGAAATAGTCACAATATTTATTAAGGAAAAGGAGCAAATGCATACCAAAAATTGGGTTGGCCAGAGCAATACTTATTTTTTCATATTCTACGTAAGAACAACAATCAACACTGGGAAACTAGGAGAGGATACAAATTTTTGGACCCCTCTATACTATTACAAATTAATGTTCTCAATAAAGCAATGAACACTGTAACAATACGACCCTGCAGTTAAATGATTTCTATACTTACGTACTGTACTGTATTTGCACTGTCTTCTTTGTATGTATCAGATGGTCATTTACTTCTTCCAATTTTAATATATATAAAAAAAATGGTCTCAAATCTCAAGCAAATGGTCCCATTGTGGTCATTTTTTTCTTTCTGGCATATTTGGGCCAATATATATATATATTTTATGTCACTTTTTATGTTTAGCAATTGCTAGAAATATCCACAGTATATTCATCATCAAATGTTTTCTTTATAATTTTTTGTTTGTTTGTTTTGTTAATTTGTTTCTTTAAAAAATAATATATGCAATAGAAGAAAATGCAAGGCAAAATAAGGAAATTGAGTTGCATTATTATAACAGCTATTAATTCATAAACACTTTTGTTTGAAAACAATGCTGTTCAATGCAAAAGATTAAGAACTAGTTTACAGTTTCAGCATAGTGTTAATGAATACATTCACACACAAGTGCCAAATGTATATGATGTACTCAACCACACACTCATGGGCTAAGCCAAAAAAGGTCAAATATTTAGCGGTCTTTTAACCATATTAATTACAAATCACTGGTCAGGAAATTAGCAAGAATTGCACAAATACTATGACTAAAGTAACATATATATATAGCCTTCCCCTTTGTTTTCTTTAAACATTCAAGCCATTCGGGTAAACTTACAGCTTTTTACAGGAAGAAGAGTCAGTGTTGTTCCACTCAATGTTAGTGCCTTCAATCAGTTCATGAATAGTTGAAAAATGTTTCCTAGTTATTTTGAGTTTAATGTGAGACCAAATATTCACTATAAAGTTCAAATCTGGACTCTGACTAGGCCATAACATTAGCCTGATGGGCTTGATCTCAAGCCACTTTTTGGTTGTCTTTGCAGTTTGGGCAGGATTGTCTTGTTGGAAAATAACATCTGATCATTCCTCATTAGATAACAGCTTTTCAATTGTGGGAAGCAAGCCATTTTGCAATATACTCCTGTACTCCAAAGCTCACCAATACCAACAGCTAAAAATGCTCCCTACACAGTCAACTCTTCCTCCATGTTTCACTGTGGTAGAGACGCATTTATTATTATACTTCTCAGCAGATTTTCAAAGACGCCGCTCTGGAGCATCACCATGCATCTTGTGTTTCATTGTGATTCATCACTCCACACAGCTTCCCATATTCTGCCAAAAAACTTCATTCTGTCTTTGATGCATTTCTGAGACAGCAATGGCTTTTTAAGTAGTGCATTTGCTTACATTTTTTCAAAATTCCTGACCAATAATTTGTTGTTAAGAAAATTAAAAGGATACTGTTTAGGTATTCTTGGCTTGGCCTTTTGTTCTCTTTTGGAGTGTATATACGACACAATATGTGCATATAGTGCCATTTGACCTTACATTTTGATAACAGTTTCTGGCCTGGTTCCACAGACAGGGCTTGGATTAAGCCAGGATTAGACCTTAGTTCAATTAGGACATTTAAGTAGCTTTTATAAACATGGCTCAGAAAAAAACATTACTGGCACTGACATATTTTAAGAAAACTTTCAGTTAAAACTAGGCCTGTCGCAATAATCAATATATCGACTTATAGCACAATATATGTACATAACCTCAATAATTTTTGGTGACGCAATATATAGCCCATTATGTTTACATGATAATGAATGTCACCAACATTTTGCCAGTCATGCTGTCATCAGCAGTTCCTACACAGAGCAGTCATCGACAGGTGAAAAAAGACGTTATTTGAGGCGTTATAGTGTTTTCCTGACAACTACAGACAGTTCTTAAGTTTTTTTTTTTACTTGTTACTTTGCACTTTTTTAGAAAATATTTACAGTTTATTCAAGTTTTTTTATTTAGGATATTACATTTTTTGATCCTTCATTTCCATGATCTAAAGAATTAAATGGCTGTGGTCATTTCCTACTTGCATTATTATGCTGTTATGATTATATATTCAGTGGCATAAAATGGTCTTAAAATGACAATAATATCCTTTATCGCAATTATTTCTGGAACAATATATCGCATAACAAAAAGTAGTTATCATGACAGACCTAGTTAAAACAGCTCAATAATGCATTTTAGTCTAGGCTTAAAGGATTAGTCCACTTTTAAATAAACTTTTCCTGATAATTTACTCACCCCCATGTCATTCAAGATGTCCATGTCTTTCTTTCTTCAGTCAAAAAGAAATTAAAGTTTTTGATGAAAACATTCCAGGATTTTTCTCCATATAGTAGACTTGAATGGGCACCAAACGATTGAAGGTCAAAATTAGTTTCACTGCAGCTTCAAATTGTTCTACACGATCCCAGATGAGAAATAAGGGTCTTATCTAGTGAAACCATCGCTCATTTTCTGAAAAAAATTGAAAATTATATAAGTTTTAACCTTAAATGCTCATCTTGAACTAGCTCTCTTCTTCTTCTCCTCTATTTGAATTCCAGCAGTGTAGATGCTTCTAAGCGTATTACTGCCCTCCTCAGGTCAAAGTTTGAACTAAATTTTATATGCAATATGCTAGTGCAAGTATATAACAATTAGTTCAAACTTTGACCTGAGGAGGGCAGTAATACACTTAGCAGTGTCTACACTGCTGGAATTCAAATAAAGAAGAAGAAGAAGAGAGCTAGTTCAAGATGAGCATTTAAGGTTAAAACTTATATAATTTTCATTTTTTTTTTCAGAAAATGAGTGATGGTTTCACTAGATAAGACCCTTATTTCTCATCTGGGATCATGTAGAACAATTTGAAACTGCAGTGAAACTAATTTTGACCTTCAATCATTTGGTGCCCATTCAAGTCTACTATAAGGAGAAAAATCCTGGAATGTTTTCATCAAAAACTTTAATTTCTTTTCGACTTAAGAAAGAAAGACATGGACATCTTGGATGACATGGGGGTGAGTAAATTATCAGGAAAAGTTTATTTAAAAGTGAACTAATCCTTTAAGCCTTGTCTGTGAAACTGGGGGTCTGTTTGTTGCTATTTATGGCCTCAACAACTAGATAATTTCATAAAAACACTCCATATATGTCCATTGAAGAAAGGTTTTAATAAATCAGCCAGGACAGAGAAATTGATCAAGGCAACTCATATAATTTCAACCATTTTAAAAAAATAGGCAATGAAACATAAATATTAAAATAAACATATTGAACAGCATATGCTGTTATATAAATATATATCCAAGAAAAAAATCTTAGTCATATGCAGCACATTAGAGTTTAAAGAAAGATTTTCCCCACTATAAATATACAAAACAATATATTCTGTGTTCCAATACACCCAATATATCCTAAATATGCACTGTGGCACTGGTACAAACTGAAGCTACGGCTTCAATTGAAGCAAACTGAGGCATGATTATACTCAAAAATAGTCTAACTGAAAAGTTCTCCCAGAGGATATAGCCATATAGGGCTAGCATTATGTGCCGTATTCAACCTGCATGAGCACATGCAGCTGCTGTCGGATGACAGCAGTATTGAAGGAAGACAGGAAACGAGGTAATTCCCCTCTGAGAAGTTCCTCTAAAGGCACAAACTGCAGAACCTGCCTCCCCAGCTCAAGTTTAACTTTCTTCATGTTCTCCATCACGTCCCGGAGAAAGTCCAGCAGCCGGGGTAGGACTGAAGGTGGAGAGAAACCCATACACACAAGAGCAGCATGAGGCCAACCAGACAAGGAACGGAATGTAATGTAACGAAAACACAGGTGGAGTGTGAAAACTAGGCCGGATGTGAAGCGGGTTAAGGCCGAACATAAGGGAATCACAAGGGCTGACCCAAGACGCTGGTTCTGCAGAGCATAAAGCACAGCGTTCAGAAGCTCAAGTTGATAGTCTGGTTGTCCGTCGTGCAACGTGGAATCCTGTACCTCACAACAAGATGGTCCTTGCAAAAACTCTGGCTGGAATTTAACGCCTACAAGTGTGCCATCACACCAAGACCGGCTTCTCAGCACCAAACAAGATGTCACATCAGGATGGCTGCAAATCTCAGATAAGATGCTTACAGGGGAGTCAGTCCTGCAGGAGTTGCACATTGGCACGGCTCTGTCTGAATGATTTACCGCCTTGACCCTCAGGTTCTCTTCCAGAGCTTCATTCAGGAAGTCTAGCATTTCTTGATCACAGAAGGTGGAACTGCAGACTTTGGGCAGGGCAGCTCCCTCAAGGGCAAACCAGGTTCCCAAATCGCACTCATCCAATGGGCCACTAAGTACAATCTCACATCCTTCTGTTCCTGCAAGATGCTTCTCAATTAATGCCCCATAATTTCCTTGAGCAAGGCGCTGCTTCCATCCCTGAAGTTCCATCTCTTTGCGCTGATTGAAAGAGCCCATTTGCTTCCTCTCGCAGTGTTTCACCCATCTGGCCACACCACCACGGCAAACCCAGCTTTTCCGAGGAAGGTAATGAACATTGAAACGTTTTGTATAAAACTCTGCTGCATATTCCCTGAGCTGCTCCAATCGCCTGCGCTGTTCTACACTCATGCCTACAAAAAGCTTAAGGTTCTCCTGGATTGTGTTAACTTGCAATGCATGGAAAAAAGCACATATCTCTTCATGCTGACTTAGAAATGAGTCTGGAATGCAGCGGCGTGGAAAGAGCGCCACAGTGGTTGACAGGTCTGGCCCGTAATTACGGATTAACTTTGAGAGCAATGGTCGAATTTGTTCTTTGGCTTGATAGTCCAAGCACACTATATACAGTTCTGAATTTCCAGACTTGCTTGTGCCTGGCTTGAAGATGTTTACAGAACGGAAGCAGCATGCAAGGAGATACAGAAGACAGACAGATGAGTGTTCAAATAGCGTGAACATCTTCAGAACAAATGAGCCTCCAGTTCCTAACAGCAGTAGCGCACAAACGGCTTCGCAATATTGTAGCGGAGCAACTAATCTCTCCTGCTCTCCTGGGTCTCCCTGACAGTCAAAGCTTCCATCTGCTGTAACCAAATCAACACAGCGCATGTTGCTCACAAATCTGGGCAGTTCCAGCAGATGCTTCTGAAGCATTATGTCGCCTGTGTTGTCGGATCCAAAGAACCACCAAGGCAGAGTGTGTGCGATGAGTCTGTCATCTGTAATAGTGCAACCACGCCCGTTGGCTTCATAGTATGGATTTAGTGTGTTCGCAATCCAGCTCCAGTCACAGTGAAGGCCACTCGTCTTTAGGAAGTGATTCAGAGCTGATATGAAGGCACCAGGGGCTTCACACAAGTGTATGGAGTTCAACTCGCCACTCTTCAAGGCATTGTCAGGAAGGAGATTAAAAGTGCCAAGGATCTCATAGAACTTGGCCCAAGCCTGCGTGCACAGCTCTGCGTTTGTTGTGGAGCGAAGGTGGGCTGTAACAGTGCCTGCTCGGTTGGTGAAACAAGTATGCTGGTGCCATACCGACAGGTCTTTATCGCTGAGTTGATTCTTCACTTCATTTAGTGATCGTTTCAGAGCCTGCAAACGTGGGTGACTTGCGTGAGGATCACAGAGCACCACACTTGGGTCAGGTAATTTCCATTCTCCTCCAGCAGGGGGAACATAACCTCTGACCTTGTTGAAGAGGTGGTGAAGCTCCGCACATATCTCCTCGTCACAAGTTTCTAGGGCATTTGATTTTTCTGGTGCCGTTCTTTTTCTCACTCCCCGGCCCCGGTTCATCTTTCAAACCTATGTTCGGTGACATCAATCACTCACAAAGCTGGAAAAGACAAAAACAATCGATCAAGATTTTTCTACATTAGCAGTATAATATGGCAGAATATGAATAGTTTAAAGGGATAGTTCAATCAAAAATGTCATCATTTATTTACTGTTGTTCCAAACCTGTATTGTCTTTCTTCTGTGGTACACACACACACACACACACACACACACACACACACACACACAAAAAAAAATATTTTAAAAAATCTTTGAAGTCAATGATAAAATAGTTTGGTTACAATTTCATGGACAAAAAAGAAAAACAACAAACACTGAAACATTTCTTTTATGTTCCACAGAAAAAAAAATTGTACATGGTTGGAATGACAGGAGTAAAATGACACAAGTTTTATTTTTGGGGTAAAGGGTTAGTTCACCCAAAAATGAAAATAAAGTAATTTATTACTCACCTTCATGTTGTTCTACACCCGTAAGACCTTTGTTCATCTTCGGAACACAAATTAAGATATTTTTGTTGAAATCCGATGGCTCAGTGAGGCCTGCATTCACAGCAATGACATTTCCTCTCTCAAGATCCATTAATGTACTAAAAACATATTTAAATCAGTTCATGTGAGTACAGTGGTTCAATATTAATATTATAAAGCGACGAGAATACTTTTGGTGCGCCAAAAAAACAAAATAATGACTTATATAGTGATGGCCGATTTCAAAACACTGCTTCAGGAAGCTTCGGAGCACAATGAATCAGCGTGTCGAATCAGCGGTTCGGAGCACCAAAGTCACGTGATTTCATCAGTATGGCGGTTTGACACGCGATCCGAATCATGATTCGATATAAAAGATTCATAACGCTCCAAAGCTTTATGAAGAAGTGTTTTGAAATCGGCCATAAGTCGTTATTTAGTTTTTTTTGGCGCATCAAAAATATTCTCGTCGCTTTATAATATTAATATTGAGCCACTGTACTCACATGAACTGATTTAAATAATGGATCTTGAGAGAGGAAATGTCATTGCTGGCTATGGAGGCCTCACTGAGCCATCGGATTTCATCAAAAACATCTTAATTTGTGCTCCGAAGATTAACGAAGGTCTTACGGGTATGGAACAATTATTTTCATTTTTGGGTGAACTAACCCTTTAATTGTAAAGCTAGTAGATATTAAACTTCTGAAATGTTTCTAGTGAGTTCCTAATAGTTTTATTCGTTTTATTACAATTCTCTATTAAATTGATATTTAGGTAGTTTTTTTTTTTTTTTAGGGTTTCAGGATACAATTTATATGAAAATGTAATGTTAGATCCTGTAACTGGACAACCATTCTTATAAGTCTGTCACCTTTTTAAAACACTTTATTGCCTTCACTGGTTCATTTTAATGATCCTGCACTTTGACAAATGTATTTTAACATTAGTTAAAATTGCACAAATATCATATATATATATATATATATATATATAATTTTTTTTTAGGTGGTCACACAACTTCCCAAAAGAACCCAGGTAAAAAATACTAGTGTTTTTGAACCATACTATAGTAAACTGTAGTATACTGTATATATTATAGTATTTACAACACTTTGTTAATGAATGCTACAGCATACAATAATATTAAATATAGTGAACTGATCTACTGTAATACTGTAGTATACTTTAGTTTTTACTACAGTAAACTGTAGTGTATTGTAATATAATATACCCTATACATTAAAGAAAACTTAGTACAGTATTGGGTAATGTAATTTGTTTATATTACTATAGTTGTTATATTATCACAGCAACTATAGAGTTTCCACAACAAATTAATTCAAGTACTTTACTATAGTATGGTTCAAAAACACTATAGTATTTACTATAAATTACTATAGTATTTTTTCAACTGAATCCCAACTACCCATTAAATTCCAGTGATGCAATTTCCTTGCATCAAGAGGAGCTTATGATTAACTCATTTTATAGACCATCAAACAAAAGTCCATGACACAATAGGAAAAACAGCCTAAAACCCCCGTGTTTTCATTTATTTCATATAAGTATCGTGGATTGCATGTCTGGCTAGCTAGCAAACAAGCTAACGAGGCTACAGTATCTTAGAAATGTAAATAAAAGCTTCGTACAAAAATTATAGTTTAATTTATCATTCTTTTACCATGTTACTTTATGAACCGCTGCTTAATATCAACCGAATCTTTAACAGAGCTGACAGATGAACGCAATCGCTGATGTGGGACTGTTGTGGTGGCTAGTTTAGTGAAGATTTGCAGGAAAATCCGATGTGTCGATTACGGCCTGCTAAATTGAACTGGAAACGAAATTGATAGTATGATTTTGCTGTTTTGCATTAACGTTTACCAGAATTCGATGTCAAGAAACTAACAGAATGAGATCTGCTTGTGCTTACCGACCTCAGCACGGGTTCAGCTTCCTCAGTGTTATGCAGCGCGACACTCGCTTACAAGCTCGGCTGTGATAGGAGGAGGGGAGTGACTTCCAGCAAGACACACTTCTGTATTTCAATTCATTGTTAAGGTTACATTGAGATGTTGAAATTAAATTGTTAATGTTTCACTTTTGCTGTTCTGACGTGTTCTTGCATTTACACTTAATATGTATATTTATGACATAACATTGACTGTTCTCATCTAGCTGTTGGCTGTCTAATAGGGTTGCCAACTTCTGCAATAAGGGACAATCGTGATTCTTTATAGGAAAATAAGGGACAGATGAGATAAGGGACACTCAACATATTTGTACTATACCACACAGTGTAGGCCTATGTCATTTCAGTATCTGCAGTCAGGTTTGAAAAAGAAAAGGTTCTCAGACATAAACACATTTGGGTAATTTCTTGTCAAAATCAACAAAATTTCAAAAACTTACCCTGCTCAAATTTTTGGTTTTCTTTTTTCTTATTTTTTCCTGAAGAAAGACAAACATAAATGAAGAAGAAAGCCAAAATATTAATTGTAATGGATGTATATTTACTAAGTTTTCCAATATTTTGTAGATTGGGGTCAGAATTACACAGTTAAATCTGTTGATGTTAGCAATCTTTGTTGCATTATATGCCAGAAGTTCAAAAATGGTAAAAAGCACTTCTTATGTTTTTCGCCCAAAGTTTGCATTTCTTTAACTCATATTACAGATATCTTAATATCCTTTTAGATTCTAATTCTTAATTTTTTTTTTCTTTTCTTAATTTTAAAGGCCCAATATGGTTAATTTCAAGGGATCTCAATGCGCCTCCATGAGTAAATTAGTACACATTTTTAATGGTCGCACATTTTTCTAAAGAAATAATGTTGAAACTGGAAATGTATCTTGTTTTTTTCTATCAACACGATTGAACATTTTTGTCTGAGTGCCATAAATAGTATTTTTCCAAAAGTTTGTGTGCCTGTAATTCTATCTCAATATCCATCTATATTCTCATTCTTAATAAACCTTTCTTTTGTAATCTTCATTTTCAAGCCCTATATGGTCCATAGATACAATGTGGCTCCATGTTCAAATTGTTGAATTTTACCCGTTTTCTATAGCTACACCAACAGATATTAAACATCAACCTCTATTCAAAACCATAAACTTAAAAAAATAAATAAATAAAAAATTGTCAGGAAGACAGGCCTACATAGATGGCATAAAATGTGAAAGCATAATAACTGAACATCTTTGAAATTTCAGCCAATAAAGCATTTTTTTTGAACAATGGCACTTAAAAGTTTGATCTAAATGTTGTTGCAAACATGAATAAATGAAAATGCATATTTTTCAATTAAAGAGAAGTAGAGAGGATTAGCTTAGTATGGGCTGCTTTGAGACTTTATTATTTTGTTCCAATAAAGTTATGGCTACTTAAATGAGCATAACATGTTTTTTTTCATTTTGACATTATTTGCATTAGTGAAAGACGACTTCCCTTTTTGATCACGTCTTCCCTCAGGGAGATTGCATGTTTTCTAGCATGGCTGTATGTTGCTGAAATCAAAACGAGAACAGTGAAAGGGATTTGCCGTTAGCGCGAGACCCGCTGGATGTGAAACAGAAGCGACCGGCCGGCAGAGTCTGCTTGGTCTTAAAGCCTTCGGCGAACGGCTATGTTCGCAAATTTGTCTCAAAGGAATGCTTAATTCTCAGTTTAGAGCATATGCCTAAGAATACGGGACAAACTGCGTATGCCTTTCATACGGAACACTTCATTGATGCCTTAAATACGGGACGATTAATACGGAACGGTTGGCAACCCTACTAATAAACTGGCTTCTGATCTGCTCTCTTACACACACACACACACACACACACACACACACACACACACACACACACGCGCACACACACACACACACACACACACACACACACACACACACGTTGGGTTTTATGGGGACTTTCCATATACTGATTTTACTTCTATACAAACTGCATATTCTATCCCCAAACACAACCCTCAGAAAACGTTCTGCATTTTTACATTTTCAAAAAAACTTAATTCGGTATGCTTTTAAGCTGTTTTCCTCAGGAGGACCAAAAAATGGTGCCACAAGGTCAAACAATTCCGGACCTTGTGGTGATATTTTGTCCATACAGCGTGGGGAATACCTCATGTTATTCATTCAGCCACAATCTAAGACAACAAAGGTACTAATAAGACATCCATTATTTAGGAATGTGTCTTTAGTTTATTATATGCCTGGTATAGTTTACAGTGACATACTATCTTTTAAATAATCCCACCAGTTAATTTCAGTTCTAGTTATTAACCATAATGACAATTGCAGAAGTCCATCTCAAGCCTTAATGCATTATATGAAGCAAAATCTGGGTTGTCAGAAAGCTGTGCATGATTTACGTACAGTTTCTTTAATCTTTTTTATGCCTTTTTGTGCCCTGTATTATTGAATGCTTTGATAATATTGTAATCTGTTCTAGTGTTATGCTTTATTGACTATGATTATAATCATTTTGATATAATCATCATATGCATTATGTGCTTTTCTTTTAATTTAATTTATTTATTTTTTTCCAAGGACATTGATACTTTTATTTAACAAGGCCACATTACATTGATCAAAAGTGACATTTATAATGTTACAAAAGCTTTCTGTTCCAAATAAATGTTGTTCTTTCAAACTTTCTATTCATTAAATGATCCTAGAAAAATGCATCACAGGTTATACAAAAATATTAAGCAGCACAACTTACTGACAATAATAAGAAATGTTTCTTGAGCACCAAATCAGACTGATTTCTGAAGCATCATGTGACACTGATGATGAAAATTCAGCTTTGCCATTACATGAATAAATTATATTTAAAAATCAGTTATGAAAATCAGAAAACAGTTATCACTACATTGTAATAATATTTAACAAAATTACTGTTTTTACTGGATTTTTTTTAATCAAATAAATGACTTGACGGAGCATAAGAGACTGAACAGTGGGTTATTTTTTATATAGATATGTTTGGATATACATATAAGCATATAGCTTTGTTAGTACATATATGACATAATTTACATTATTTGCTATTGCTTCAAATAGTGTGTGTATCTGTGTTGAATCTCTTAAACTTTCTCACACATAAAAACAGGCTGTACTATTCATTGAGCAAGATCCACTGTCCAATTCTTTGATTTATAAAACAGCATGTCTTACAACAAATTGTGTTTTAACAAACAAAATGTATTGAATTCAAATCATGTCACCCATGGAAAATGGGTGAAGAAATATTGCCACTAAGCAATAGAAATGTGCGTGAGCAGAGATAAGAGCGATGCAGAGAAATTTCCCCTGGCTCAGCATATTGGAAATATGCGGCCGTATAACTGCCTGTGCATGTGTGAATTTAAGGCACAGTAATCTGTCAGGGTCAGATCATTACTATGGAGATGACAAGCATGCTTGCATGAATGGAGCGGTTTATTGCCATGGTGACAGGCAGATTTTGACCCCATTGCTCTTGTACAGTAAATGCCCAAGAAACAGAAAAGGGTCAAGGGATAAATTCAGACCTATGTTTAAGGTTACAGTGGGAAAGAGAATAAAAAGAAAGGGCACCAAAACACTATATAGACTTATAGAAATGTATACATTTATTGTTCTCATGCCAACTAATTCTGAGACATCATTGTCAAATGAGCAACATTTAGATGACCAGAATAGAGCTGAGCTGATGTGTGGGTGCTGTCATGCATAAATGTACATGTGTGCTCAAGTGTATTCATCAACGTAAGGGCGCTTGTGCTTGCATGTGCATTCAGCTGTCTCATATGGATGCGCACTCATGCGTATGAGGGTTGCGTTAAAGTGAGCACACTTATGTTGAAATGAGTGGATTATAGAATGCAGAGTGCTAAGAGATTGATACAACTTGACAAGGGTAGAGAGAGAGTATGATATGGTTTCTTAATTGTAACATCTTATTGCTGTAATCGGAAGATTGCTGCCTTTGAGCTGGGTTAACGTCACTGTAATAAATATATATCGAAAGTCACTCAGGATTAAAGTGCCTTGTAAATGACTGCTTAGTGTTTACTTACTTTTAGGGGTCTATATATACCTTGTTCACTTTAACACATTGAGTCTCAGAGGGATTGTTAATGTTATGATCAGTGTTTTGTTCTATGTGTAACTTCAAATTGGTACCCTGCTTGAAGGGTACCAACACCAGAAAAATAATGGGGAGCACACTGACAAAAGCTCTTTGCTGTAAACTGCAGCACCTCCTAATGTCAGAGCCTGAGATCTGGCTCCCGATGGTTTAGAATGAGCTGACCTGAAATGTTAAAGGTGCAATACATAAGATTTTTGAGGTAAAATATCCAAAAACCACTAGGCCAGTGTTCAGTTGAGTACTTACAATATCCCAAATGTTTCCAACTATTTGTAAATCGTGAGAAAATTGCAATTTTAACCAAGGCTCCGGGACGTGTGAGGAGTCGCCTGTCAATTGCGTCATACCCGCGTTACCCTCGGTTTCCAGTTTTATTTTGTAGAAACCATGGAAACACCAAAAACGCTTTAATATATTACATGCTTTAATAGGCAGGGGAACATCTGTTTGGTTACGTTTATAGACAGAAAATGAATTATTGTTATATAGCTAAACACGTTTAGTCTTATTGTTTAAATCAAATTTTCTTGATTTTTTGCGAGTACCATGCTTTACCATGCCTCAGAGAAAAACACTATTTTGTCAAGTAGCTAACATAGCATAATCAGATGCAACTTTATCTTTAGCAACAGTAATACAGCATTTTCTCCATCATACAATATGTTTTAAAATTAATTGCATTCCATTTATATCAACACAAGCCATCCAGCATATTCTAAAATATATTCTAAAATCGATCTTACTGCAGTGTGTAACAGTGTCTCACAGCAGCCGCCGAGCGAACGCACAGATTAACGTTATAACATAATTTATAACATCACTCAGATGTATCTAATATGATAAACAGAGCTGCGTTACCTCATACTCATGACCGGAAAAGCGGAAGTAGCGCCGGCGACTGTGTCATAATAAAAGTCCCACTGCTCGTGAGGCATGTGCTGCTCAATCGCTCCAGCGGCCTCGTTCAGCTCCCACAACACTCGCTCCTGCTCTGCTTCATACTACAGTAACGTTAATAATCGCATCCATGAACATGATTTCTTCCCTAGTCCTATCCTTATTCTTTTGCACCATCCGTTGAGGTGAAAACCACATGTCCCAAGATTCCGCATTCAAACTTGGCGTCATCAAGCTACACCTTTGTTTTGAATGGCGGACAGAAATCTTACATAGCTACTGCACCTTTAATTTTACTAAATGTTTTATTAGCATCTTGTTATTTTTGTTTTTTTAAACTTTTGCTCCTGTTGAGAGATTTAAAACCAATCTGCAAAAAAGAAGAAGAAGAAAAAATCCCTCCTCCCAAAAAACCCCTGCAAAATATGTAACGTATTTTTGACTATATTATGTGTATTAATTCTAAATAGAAACTACTTTTTGAAGGTTCTGGGAATTGCATATCTTTAAGGGAAATATAGGGATTTTTTTATGATGCTTCTGTCAGACTCTTCAGATCAAACTTGGTGTATGTGAGTATTAGTATATTTTCTCATGTGTTTGACAGGTAATTGATTTAGACATGTTTTTGCAGTCTCTGATCATTTGGCTTTCCAGCTTAATAGCTCAATGCAGATGTTCTAACAACATGACAAACTGGACATCTCTGAACTTCTGTTAATCACATAGCTGAATGGATAAGGAAATAGTTGCTCATCAGTGTGGAAATGATTGGTAAAGAAAGGTAAGTGCTCACACTGAAGCTTTGATCATACATGCTGCGGACTGAGCTTTCATTAAATGGTTAAAATGCAGTTTGTGTATTCTCATGTCCAGAATTTCTATCATGTCACACTTCTACATGATATGAAACAACAGCTCCCCCATGTGGACTTTACAGTGTTTTGTGTATTTTATATTATATGACTCAGTTTGAGGAAAAAATATTTTCAAATAGAGACTGAAGTCTCTTTTCTGGTAACATTTAGCATTCCCAAAGAGAAAAATGTAGGCTACTTTTATTATGTTTGTTGACAATGTCACATTTTTATAGCGGAAAGTTTGAATCTTAACATTACTTTATATTGCATATTGTAAATTCTTACTATACTTTATTTATGTTGTAATTTCCCTCTATTTAGGCTGCACGTATTTTAATGTGAAATGCATGCCATCTATTTTTTTTTTTTTTTTTTTATATAGCTTTACATTTTGCTACATTAGCTTTAGTTTTTTCACACCTCGAGTTAAAGAGACTCTTCATTTATAGTTCAAGTCAAAGAAAAATATTAGTATTTCAAATAACAGGGCTGAAATAAGGAAGTCTCAACGTTATGGGAGAGCAATTCACTTCAGTTGTTGAATAAACATGTCAAGTTTGGGTATCCTTTCAGTTCGCTGTTGTAGTTTGAAAGTTATGACTCAAAAGTTGGTAATAGCCAACTTTCCTGAGTTTTCCCCGACAGTCGCACAGCGGTCAATAAAGTTCCCGCCCCTACTATAATTTCATTGGTCAGTCAGAGCAAAGCGCTGTCCTAATTGGCCGTTCCATCTGTTAATCAAATCTACTATTCAGTCTCAAGCACTTCCTCCGCTAGGAGTCCATGGAAAGCCCATCACTGGCCAACCCACCGCCTGTTCCCCTCATGCCTGGAGTCTCCGGTTGTCGTGATGAGGTTGCATCGTGATTGCATGGCGGTCGGACGGAGCTGAAAGCACAGAAGTCATGATGGAGACCGTAGAGCAACTGGTGTCTTTCCAGCACATCCATGTGCAACTGAACGGCGGCGCTCCATGGGGATTCACTCTGAAAGGAGGGCTGGAGCACGGCGAGCCACTCATCATTACTAAAGTAAGACTGGAGTTTACAAAGAGTTAGAAACTCGTACTACATGCTTGTGTGTGTCTCAGTGATTATATTCAAACACTTTGTTACATTGTGCTGAAAGTTTAACTCACAGTTTATGCTTGGATGAAATTCAACGGTGCATTGATGGATGTTTGGGAACTAGTGGCAAGGAAATGGATATGATATAAACATAAGACCAAGAGCATCCTTAATGCTCTTGTTTAAACTGTTATTTTCACAAATGATAGTCCACGAATCTCATGGGATCTGTGAATCATTGACTTTCAAGATCCATGAAAACCCAAAGAAAGGAATGAATAATCAATGTTTTCATAAGAGACAAACAATAGTGGATGATTGAACATAGGTGAAGACCAGGGCACTTCTGCATATATTACATTATCCATTCACTATCATGAGTTTTGATAGACCAAATAAATTGGTGAAGCTGATTATTCTGCCAAACAAATGGCTAAATATCGGCCTGGTTAAAGTGGTCAATTCAACCAGTGTAAGATCCAAAATCTACTGACAGCTATATCAAATGATTTGTGTTTTTAAATTTTTTTTTTTTTTTGTGAAATGCACATAAATGTATACATTTTGTGTACATCCTGGTGGAAGTGGTCATTCCAACTAGCATCAGATTCAAAATCTAGTGACCGCTGTCTCAAAGGATTTGTGTTTTCAAATACTTTACAGTGAATTTTTTGTGAAATATACATTTTGTGCACATCCTATGTATTTCATCACTCGTATTGCTCTGTTGAAATTACATCTGCTTTCAAAAGCTGAGTGCATATTATTTGTATTATAGGTTTTCATTTCATTTATTCCACATAAACTGCAGCTGCAGCCTGCAGAGATATGGGATTATGAAAATCAGGCTGTAATAAAAACGATCAGTTTTAGTAATTTCTTAGGGTTCCTTGCTGTTTTGTGTCATCAGCTCATTGAGTATTTTAATATTATTGGATAAAGTTGTTTTTTTCAATTATTAGACAATATATACAGTATGAAGAGCTCATTTTTATTATTACTGATCATTTTGTTCAACAAAAAAATTCTTTGAACATGACTAATTTCCTATATGCCTTGGGCTCATGTGTATAAAAGGTTCTGTTTAAATTACTGCACAGTAGTACCACATCCCAGTTGGTTTTACACACTAAAGATGAAGTTAAGTTAATGCTTTTTAATTTAATCCACCTATGATTGCATATCTTCCAACTAGAGAAAGTAGTGTTTTTTTTTCCTCACAGGGAGGTAAAGAAATCATGTTTTATTCCTTCTCCTTCCACCCCCATTTCATTTCCAATGGCATTTGACCAAAAAGTGTTGATTTATTTTTCTTAAATGAAGATGTTTTGGGGGGACAAGACCCCCAGAGATCACATTCCCAGACTCTGCCCTCTGAGTCAGTGGGGAGGAGGGGCTGGGGTCATGAGGGGGAGGCTGGTATTTTTTTGTCTGACAGAAGGAAGAAATTAATTTGATTTGTGCCTATTCAGCATGTCTTAGGAGTTTACAGTTGTTTATTATGGTGCTCAAAACATCTTGATAACTTGTAATGTGCGCTGAGTCCGGTTTGGCTGTGTAGTTAGTTGGTAAAATGTCTTTTCTTAGCTCTGCTGTGTTTAATTTAAAGTTTTTTAACACTTGGCATGCAGCAGTGATATTGTCCCTTTTATCGCTCCCAGGTTTTTGACATTTACATGTCATTTGATCATTGTTTCTCAATGAATCGCCAGAAAGGTCATAATGCATTCAAGATGAACACATTTTAATGATTCTGAGATAAAACTCCATTCTGAAAGAGAGTTGTTAAAAGACATGCATTACCAATATGCTTCTAAGGTGTCATTGTTGATTTATTGTAATATTGAGAAGTTTCTTGTGAGGTTTTGTAGCAGGCTGGTTAGTTCTCGGTAAGTGTCAACTCTTGGTTGGATCATGGCCAATCTGATAACCATTGAGTGGGCTTGTTAACTGCTTAACCTGAAACACATGCTTTGTTTGACACACAGACCCTGCATATGATTCTGTACGTGTCTGTATCTACCTGCATCGCTCAATTTTTGAGGACTTTATTCGGATATCATCAAAAATGTGATATACAGAGGCTTCCTCAAGTGTTGGATTTCATTATCTCTGTTTGCATGAGCCTTCTGGGGCACATGGCTCCTGTCGCTTGTCGCTGCCACTTACACTGATAGTTTTTCCATCTGATTTGGAGGCAAAGCACAACCTGCAAATCTCTTTTTTTTCTGCATGGAATTTCTTGCCCTCTGATCCTATCTTGTTCCATCTTTGCACCCAGAGGGCATTTTTTACCCCCTTCTCCCCCCAGTGGTCTTAGTAGACATTTATCTCAAACAGCAAACATAAGGACCTGGTGCCCAAGGCCAGACCCCCCCCCCCCCCCCCCCCCCCCCCCCAAGGGGTTCAACATGTGCTCACATTGAAATCCCATGATGGGTCATTGTGACCTCAGCCAGCAGCAAGAAGATATCGTGGTATGGTTTTGGAAGATTTATCAACAAAAACAGTTCATGGATAATACTAGGCATCTCTTGTGCTACATAAAAGTCTGAAAGTTGCAAGTTAAAGGGTTAGTTCACCCAAAAATGTAATTTCTGTCATTAATTACTCACCCTCATGTCGTTCCATCCCGCAAGACCTTTGTTCATCTTCGAAACACAAATTAAGATATTTTTGATGAAATCCGAGAGTTTTTTTTTTTTAATCTCCCTTAGAAAGCTATGAAATTGCCACATTCAAGGTCCAGAGAAGTACTAAAGACACCATTAAAATAGTCCATGTGACTACAGTGGGTCAACCTTAATGTTATGAAGCGATGAGAATTCTTCAAAAATAATGACTTTATTCAGCAATTTTCTCTCTACCCTGTCAGTGTCCTATGCAGTTGATGCAGTGCAGTGCTTCCATGTTTATGTCCGAACGCTGGCTCAGTATTGGCCGACGCTGTTCACGTGAGCACCACGACACGTGATGCTGATGCAGGAGCCGGCCAATACTGAGTCGGTGTTTGGACATAGAACACGGAAGCTCTGCAATGTGTCTTCAACGTAAACGTTCAATTTTTTTTTTTTTTTGTGCACAAAAAATATTCTCGTTGTTCGTAACTTTAAGGTTGAAACACTGTAGTCATGTTGACTATTTTAATGATGTCTTTATTACTTTTCTGGATCTTGAATGTGGTAATTTCGTTGCTTTCTATGGGATATAAAAAAAAAAACGTGGAAATTTATCAAAAATATTTTAATTTGTGTTCTGAAGATGAATGAAGTTCTAAAGGTGATGATACACGAGGCAACTTTTTGAGCAATGTTGCTTGGGCAATTTCCCCTTGAGAATGAGCAACAAATTTATATCTGGATTCTTTAGATCAGTCATGGGCAATTTTTTTGAGATCCTCCAATCAGAATGCAAGCAGCTGATCACATGACCGGCTTGGAGATTTCAGAAAAAATTCAAACAAGATGGCAGCCTCTCAGCCAAAGACACAAGACGCGTCACTCGTATTGTTTTGAATGGGAGAAAGTGCAACGCACAACATGGCGGAATAAGTCCCGCCTTCTAAATAAGAGCCAATCGCCGATTGGTAAAGTCATCGCGTCACTTCAGCGGCCGTTAGAAGCTCTGGTTCCTATAGTTTTTTAACACTTGGGATGCAGCAGTGATATTGTCCCTTTATCGCTCCCAGGTTTTTGACATTTACATGTCATTTGATCATTGTTTCTCAATGAATCGCCAGAAGGATCATAATGCATTCAAGATGAACACATTTTAATGATTCTGAGATAAAACTCCATTCTGAAATTGAGAATGAGCAACCAATTTATATCTGGATTCTTTAGATCAGTCATGGGCAATTTTTTGAGATCCTCCAATCAGAATGCAAGCAGCTGATCACATGACCGGCTTGGAGATTTCAGAAAAAATTCAAACAAGATGGCAGCCTCTCAGCCAAAGACACAAGACGCGTCACTCGTATTGTTTTGAATGGGAGAAAGTGCAACGCACAACATGGCGGAATAAGTCCCGCCTTCTAAATAAGAGCCAATTGCCGATTGGTAAAGTCATCGCATCACTGCAGCGGCCGTTAGAAGCTCCGGTTCCTATAGAAACAGTCAGACATGTGCCTCCGAAATTAGATACAAGAGACGCTCATTTAGAACTGCGCATGCACATTAGCTTGATCCAGCTTGAAAAATACCATTTTTTTTTATTTTTTTTTTGTCATGATTCGAGCATTTAAAAACAAAATTTATGAGATGGTTGTTGCCAGATTGCATTGGTGATTTCAAATATGAAATTTAATCGAAAGCTTGTCAAACAGCTTTAGAGAATTTGATGTTTCCCCATTCAAAGAGATAGGAGCTGCACTTGAATGCCCGAGAGGCGTTTCAAAGATGGCCGCCGAGTGAAATGACTTGTTTTAAAGGGACTTTGCTCTCATTGCAGTGGAGCAAAGAAAAGGAGAGTGAACTTATATCTTTTTACACTGGTAAGTTGTCATGCGTCAACCCAAAACAGGGAATTTACCTCATTTAATGCTTAAAATACCAACAGGTGTCCAATTTAATGTGCGTTAGCTGTAATTTAACCATCGAATGTTTTCAGTTAAACACTAAAAAGACGTGTTCCGTTTAACGTCTGTAGTGGCGTAGGCTGTAGGGCGCATGGCACGTGAATGTAGCTTTTGACGCAACCGATGTGGGTTCGAATCCGCTTTTTGCCAAACTCTTTCTTCTCCCTTTTATCATCACAAATCAGATTAGAAATGCATTTATATTTAATAAAAATGAAGAAAATATTTGAAAAGTTGAAATAAAGTGCCTAACAAGTGTTTATAATAAATTATTTATTGGGTTGGCAATACTGCCAACTGTCCGTTGCCCTATATAGTTGCCCTGTGTCTCATCAGGTTGCCCATTGACGGCAACATTGCTCAAAAAGTTGCCACGTGTATCATCACCTTTACAGGTTTTGAACGACATGAGGGTGAGTACCTCATGGCAGAAATGTAATTTTTGGGTAAACTAACCCTTTAAATGGACTCAGATGGAATTTAAAAGTATCAAACTTGGTCTTGCATCCCATTGTAACTTAATTTTGAGCTGAACATCTTTAGGGTTTCAAAGCAACTTGTCCCCTGCGTGACAAAACATTGCCAGACTTGTGATTTTCAAAATTGTGGTGGAAAAATGCATGTAAACCATTTGTTTACAAAGAATGCTTGGTTATTTTCCACATTTGTGCCTGTGCAAACCCCCAAAATCCTCAAAGGCTTTTGCATTGAAATTGGCATTGATAGAACAAATAAGGAACAGGCTGATTTATGTATAAAAACCTCATTGTTGCTGCTTCCCCCCCCCCCCCCCACCACTTTGTTAATCATCCCTCCCTCACATTCCCTCTCTTTTTTTGTTCTCCTGTTAAAGTGGAGATGGAAACATTGCGCATTTCCCTTGCATTTCTCTTTCTCTGCTGTTACGTTTATGTAGACCACATGGCACTCCAATCATCCCTCTCTTCCCACTCCTAATCGGTCAGTGGAACTTATTCTCAGGCGCTGGAGTTTTGAGGTGAAAGATTTTGGACAGAGAGATGGAAATGTTTTACTGCATCAAAATGTTTATGTTGTAAGTTTGCTGGCAGTTTGAACTTGCAGTTGAGCATAATACTTACTGCCTGTTTTATTTCTTTCCCCCTAACAGCTTTAGTTCCGGATGTATTTTCATTTTGTTAGTATATTTATTCTCTTCATAGCAGGCATATCAGTTTTAACCCATGCACCAAACCAAACAGCTTAGAGGTGAAACCCAACATTACAAACTTTGATTCAAAGCCAAAAAATAACAGAAAAAAGCACAAAGGCTGTTTTTTATTTTGAATTATTTTATGAGGAATTAACTACTTGTCCCATGAAACACTAATGACATAATCAAAATTAAACAAAATATATAAAATTAATTACTTTAATTTAATTTATAGTCAAGTTATATTTTACAATTATTTTTAGACAAGTATAGGGTTGAGTATCATATTTTATAGTAGACAAGTATAGGGTTGAGTATCTTATTTCACACAAAAACAAACCCAGCTGAACAAAGATTTGATTAAAATGAAGTGTTTTAAGGTTTTCAGGTATTCAGGTAAAGAAACTGTAATCAAATGTAAAATAACATTGCACTTTATAAATAAATTATAAATTACAAATATAGTTACAAATGTTATTCAGTCAAGAACTGAATTTTGTCTTTGACTCTTGTTGTTTGATTAACTGCAGCAATATTAGGCTGCTGTCACTTTAAGAGCTGCACGGATCCAATATACTGTTATGCGTTGAAGTCCATTATAAGGAGAATAATCCTGGAATGTTTTCATCAAAAACCTTCATTTCTTTTCGACTGATGAAAGAAAGACATGAACATCTTGGATGACATGGGGGTGTGTAAATTATCAGGAAAATTTTATTTAAAAGTGGACTAATCCTTTAAAATGCACACAAAGGAATTGATAAGACGAATTGAAATTGTAATTTTGTAACAAGTATCCGATTCCAGATTTGGAATCGATTTTCAACTTCCAACCCTAGACAAGTATAAAATACAATAAATTTAAACGCTGTTGCAAAAAAGTAACGAGTAGTGTATAATTCTTCTGGAAATATTTAAAAAATTTAAATCATACATTTTTATCTACAGAAGCACATATTGTTAACAACCTTAAAGATCATGGTAGGTCTTATAAAGGCATTTGTCTATGCATTTATTGCTAAAAAGCAGTTGCTTGAGACAATGAATGAGATTTTTATATCTAGAACTTGACTGTTGCGGCCTGATTGGAGCCATTTTTTCCACTTCTACTTCCATTTTTATCATCCCTATGTTTAAAGTGATCTCTTTGTTTAAAGTAGGATTACTTCCCCATTTCTGTTATTCAGTAACACCATACTTCTGTTTCTGGATAACTTCCCAAAGTTAAATCATATCAGTTTTGGATTGCTGTGTGGAACTCATCAGTCCTGAGAGGTAATGCTTCCTTTTCCCACTGTTATTGCAATTGGATTTAATAGAGTAAATATATTGTTTCTTCGATTATTTGATAAAAGGCTGTTTGTTTTGAACGATGTGTTGATTGTGGTGAAGTCCACAGCTGGTTATGGGTGTGGGAAGGATCTGATATGTGACCGGAATGTGAGCTTGGCTCCCGTTGCCTTTGCCTTGGGCAGCAAGGCTTTGATGGTGGGAGAGATATTGGGGTCTTATTGCCTGAGCCCCTCCACCACAAACACTCACCAGTGTTTCCACATGGTCTCTTAACCGAGCTGGGAGTGACAGGACTTCTAATCAGTGAGACATGTGTGTTCATTGTGTGTTTGTTCTCTGAGTGAATGGGTAAATAGGAAAGGCTGTAGAACGATATGATGTTATAATGATATCTGCATAAAGAAAAA
This sequence comes from Megalobrama amblycephala, assembly GCF_018812025.1. Taxonomy (NCBI): domain Eukaryota; kingdom Metazoa; phylum Chordata; class Actinopteri; order Cypriniformes; family Xenocyprididae; genus Megalobrama; species Megalobrama amblycephala. Next base: position 12,599,654 of record NC_063046.1, read on the forward strand.
TATTACTGGACACTCTGATTTTATTTTATTAGCTTATTTTTTTTCCAACATTTTGGCAGCAAGCCTTTGTCTAATGAGTTTTGTGTAATTATATTTTTTGGATTTTGGTCAAGTAGAAATATTTAAATATGCTTTAAATGTAAATCGGCCCTAAATGGTGGTTGTTATATTCTTGACAGTAATCATGTGAAAATGTAACAAAAAAATATTAGGGATGCACAATATATTGGTTATCAGACTTTTGATGTGTACAGGTTGCCAGACAATATTTTAGCATTTTAAATAAAGATTCTGTCATTAATTACTCAGCTGCATGTCCAAAAACTCCATGTTCCAAACCCATGAGACCTTCATTCATCTTCGTAACGCAAATTAAAGGTGCCGTAGAACGTCTTTTTAAAAGATGTAATATAAGTCTAAGGTGTCCCCTGAATGTGTCTGTGAAGTTTCAGCTCAAAATACCCCATAGATTTTTTTTAAATAAATTTTTTTAACTGCCTATTTTGGGGCATCATTAACTATGAGCCGATTTAGGCTGCGGCCCCTTTAAATACTCAGGCTCAACGCCCACGGAGCTGGCGCTTGCCTTTAACAGCATAAACAAAGTTCACACAGCTAATATAACCCTCAAAATTGTTCTTTACAAAGTGTTCGTCATGCAGCATGTCTAATCGCGTAAGTATGGTATTTATTTGGATGTTTACATTTGATTCTGAATGAGTTTGATAGTGCTCCGTGGCTAAAGCTAACATTACACACTGTTGGAGAGATTTATAAAGAATGAAGTTGTGTTTATGAATTATACAGACTGCAAGTGTTTAAAAATGAAAATAGCTCGGCTCTTGTCTCCATGAATACAGTAATAAACGATGGTAACTTTAACCACATTTAACAGTACATTAGCAAAACATGCTAATGAAACATTTAGAAAGACAATTTACAAATATCACTAAAAATATCATGATATCATGGATCATGTCAGTTATTATTGCTCCATCTGCCATTTTTCGCTATTGTTCTTGCTTGCTTACCTAGTCTGATGATTCAGCTGTGCACATCCAGACGTCCTGCCCTTGTCTAATGGTTGATTATGGGCTGACATATGCAAATATTGGGGTCGTATATTAATGATCCTGAATGTTGAGATTCACCTGTTCGTCGGAGGTCTATTAAACAAATGAGATTTATATAAGAAGGAGGAAACAATGGTGTTTGAGACTCACTGTATGTCATTTCCATGTACTGAACTCTTGTTATTTAACTATGCCAAGATAAATTCAATTTTTAATTCTAGGGCACCTTTAAGATATTTTTTTGATGAAATCCGAGAGCTTTCTAAGAAAGTGCAATAGTAGTAAAAGGTAGTTTTGCGCACAAAAAGTATTTTGGTCACTTCATAATATTAAGGTTGAACCACTGTAGTAACATGGGCTATTTTAACAATGTCTTTGCTACTTTTCTGGGCCTTGAAAGTGGTAATTGCATTGCTGTCTGTGAGGGATCAACAGAATTTTCATTTTTGGGTGAACTAACCCTTTAAAGTTCGTCTAAACAAACAAAACAAAAGGGTTAGTTTATCCAAAAATGAAAATTTTGTCATCATTTACTCACCCTCATGTTGTTCCAAACTTTTCATTCATCTTCGGAACACAAATTAAGATATTTTTAATAAAATCTGAGCCAGTTCTGTACTCTCCATTGACAGCTACGCAACTACCACTTTGACGCTTCAAAAAGTTAATAAAGAGATCGTAAAACGAATCCATATGAATTAAGTGGTTTAGTCCAAATCTTCTATAGAAACACAATCGATTTCTATGATGAACAGATTGAATGAAGGCTTTTATTCACTGAACATTTGGCCTGTATGGAGATTATTATGTTTTTCCTAATTTGGTATAATTACATACTTAGCGTTTAACATCAGTGCAGCCTGATGAAATGTAAGTTTTATGGTCCTTTCAGGATTTTCTGTGAAGACACATGGTAAATGATGATCAGCGAGTCAGTTTTCAAAGTTCATCTGTGTTCTGCAGGGGGCCTGACCACATCAAACACTCCACCAAAAGCTTGTCGGCCAACCTCGTATCCAACATTTGGGCTCAACCAGCCGTCAAAACCACTCCAAAGTCCTCTTTTCTCCCAGGGAGGTGAGTCTGGGGGAGGGGGATTTGTGTGTGTGGAGGAGGTTAGCTGAGGGGACAAGGTCACTTCACACACATTACGACCTCAAAAGACTCACTATGGCCCTATTCATAAACGGCAGGAAACTGAGAAATGACAGGTCCTAAATTGAGCCATCATGATGCTCCTCCTCTCACCATGCATCCTCTCCTGTCTGCTATGACAGTGATGGATCAATCCAAGTTAACTTTGGTCCAAAGGTTGCTGACTTTCTGACATCCACCATTGTCTTTTTCGGAAACGAGGCCTGCTATACGCTCAATATTTGCAATTGAGGCTATAATAGAGCAATCTCAGAGCCATGGGGTGACGTCAAGCATGTCAGACTTCCAGATTTGTGATACCTCCAATATTTGCGTACATGCACACTAGCATCGGTCCAATAACAACCCAACTCGCCAAAGTAATTTATTGCCAAGTGTACTGGGAAGTGGTTTGATGTTCCTTTAATTTGCCTCGCGTTGAACTTTGTTAAAACAAAGACAATATCTGCCCGTCAGGAGGCTTCTTCTTGGCTGCACTTCAAAAATGGCTTCTCACCTCTCAACGAGAGAGACCTTATTATGAGAGCACAGACACTGCTGTTACTGGACTTGCATCAAAAGGTGGAGGTTTTCCCAGTGCACGTTTAAAGCATGATTGATCACTTTGGGATGTTTGTGGAAATGTCCACCAGCGGTGATGTATGTTGTCCTGATCATATTAAGGATGGATTTTTAAGTGAGTCGAATAAGCTGTACTGAGTTAAGAATGTGATCAAGTAACTGAACAATAAAGGCAGGTTGTTGATCTGGGTGTCATGTATGTGATTAGTGGTGTGTTAATACTGACTCTTGGTGAGTGTTGGGTTTCCAGTATGAATGCCAATTAATGTGGTCTAATAATTCAGTTTTGATATATGTGCTCATGTGCCTGGTAATATAATCTCAGAGCTGTCTGTGTTCAATTAGTAAGTTTCAGCTTTTTTTTGTTTGCATAGTTTTGTTTGATGTTTTGGAATCACTTAACTGTAGTGATGATTTGTAGAGTATTTTAAAACTATTACAGTTGTAAAGGTATAATTCACCCCAAAATGAAAATAATTGTATAATTTACATATCTAATATAGTGTTATTATAGCATTATTTATATTGTCATTTTTATTGGTTTTTGTTTTTTCTTATTAACCATAGTTTATTTTTATTTCAGTTTTAGTAATTTTAGTTTTTTAATCTAAAATTTGTTTTATATTTTATTCTATTATTGTTTTATTTTAGCTAAAGTTAACAGTAACAACACTGTTTTACGTACAGATATTGTGAATGGGGAATTAGGTGAGGTTCAAATATATAAATAAAAAAACATAAATTCTGTGCTATATGTGACCCTGGACCACAAAACCAGTCATAAGTCACACGGGTTTATTATTTGTACCAATAGCCAACAATACATTGTATGGGTCAAAATGATCAATTTTTCTGTTATGCCAAAAATCATTAGGGTATTAAGTAAAGAACATGTTACATGAAGATATTTTGTAAATTGCCTACCATAAATATATCAAAAATTTATTTTGGATTTGCATTGCTAAGGACTTCATTTGGACAACTTTAAAGGCGATTTTCTCAATATTTAGATTTTGTTTGCACCCTCAAATTCCAGATATTCAAATAGTTGTATCTCAGCCAAATATTGTCCTGTCCTAACAAAGCATGCATCAATGGAAAGCTTATTTATTCAGATGATGGATAAATCTCAATTTCAAAAAATTGATTATGACTGGTTTTGTGGTCCAGGGTCACATATTCCAAGTCGTCTGAAGCCATATGATCGTGTGTGTGTATTTATATACAGGGAGTGCAGAATTATTAGGCAAGTTGATTTTCTGATCATATTTTTTTTCCAAGTACATTTTACCAATTCCAATCCACATCAATCTTAATAACTACCATTAATATTGTTTTTAATCATTTATAAGTGATACATAATAGTTCATGAAGGCTGGAAATGAAAAACGCCTATTATTCAGGTGTGCAGAATTATTAGGCAGGTTTTCTTTTACAGGCCAAATGAGCCAAAAAAGAGATTTAACTCAGACTGAAAAGTCAAAAATGATTAAATACTCATGAGAAGGACGCAATACTAATGCAATACTAGAAATTGCAAAGTTAAAGCATGACCAATGGACAGCAAAACGCTCATTGGGTCAGCGGGGTCATACAAAAACAGGTGGAAAAGAAAAGACGCATGTTAACTGCAAAAGAATTAAGAATTAAGGTGAAGAATTAAGTGTGAAACCATCAGGAACCCTTTAGTCTCCAGCGCCACCATTTTCCAGAACTGCAACCTACCTGGAGTCTCCAGAAGTGTGAGGTGTCAGGATCTCAGAGACTTAGGCTAGCTAAAGAATCCTAAAAAATGACCCGCTCTTAATAAAAATCACAAGCTGAAGTGTTAGAAAATACATGAAGACTGGGTTTTTATAGGCCTTATAGACAGACGGCTTGAGAGTGACTCTTGAAGGACCAGCACCACATCCTCTTGTACCACCGTTTGAAGAATTCATCTTCCAAAATCTGACAGTAAGTTTTAGAAGATCATTTTTAGTCCATATCTGCAAGACGGACATTTCAGGATAAGAGATGGACTAAAAGTGAACTCCCACATCTTACTGCCAGATTCTGGAAGATAAATTCTTCAAATGGTGGTACAAGAGGATGTGGTGCTGGTCCTTCAAGAGTCACTCTCAATCTGTCTGTCTATAAGGCCTATAAAAACCCAGTCTTAATGTATTTTCTAACACTTCAGCTTGTGATTTTTATTAAGAGCAGGTCATTTTTTAGGATTCTTAAGTCGTTAATCTCGATTCTCACACTTCTGGAGACTCCAGGTAGGTTGCAGTTCTGGAAAATGGTGGCGCTGGAGACTAAAGGGTTCCTGATGGTTTCACACTTAATTCTTCACCTTAATTCTTCAATCTTTTGCAGTTAACATGCGTCTTTTCTTTTCCACCTGTTTTTGTATGACCCCGCTGACCCAATGAGCATTTTGCTGTCCATTGGTCATGCTTTAACTTTGCAATTTCTAGTATTGCATTAGTATTGCGTCCTTCTCATGAGTATTTAATCATTTTTGACTTTTCAGTCTGAGTTAAATCTCTTTTTTGGCTCATTTGGCCTGTAAAAGAAAACCTGCCTAATAATTCTGCACACCTGAATATAAGGCATTTTTCATTTCCAGCCTTCATGAACAATTATGTATCACTTATAAATGATTAAAAACAATATTAATAGTAGTTGTTATGATTGATGTGGATTGGAATTGGTAAAATGTACTTGGAAAAAAAATATGATAAAAAAATCAACTTGCCTAATAATTCTGCACTCCCTGTATACATAATTATTATACACAGAACACACACATATATATTACGTAAACACAGACTTCTATTTTGCAAACGATTAATCGCAATTAATCGTTGCAGCCCTACAATGTTCAATTTTCAGTATTATTAAATCTAATATTTGCCTTCATGTACATTGAAATATGATGTTTCCAGACACGCTGAGCCAGGTTTGATGTCAATGATGCCAAGCACCGTTGGTTATTGTTCTCTCATAACTGTTTGCAACATGCCATATTTTAATGTAAATTAACTCAAATGAAACTTGAGAGGTTGGTGCAACATAAGGATAACTAAATGATTTTTCAGACTTCCATTTTTGAATGAACTATCCTTTTAAATTGTTTCTTGGAAACACTAATTGTAGTTATTTACATGTTAGGTGTGTAATTTGTTCAGCTAGGACATTTTTAATTAAGACATTTTTAAACCATGACTGTTATAATCGTACAGCTAGGTTAATGAGCTGTTCTTTGCAGTGATTTTCTGTGGATGTTTAACATGTATGTCGAATTAGGTGTTCTTGTGCTGTTTTAATGGTCTGAGAAGGAAGTCCATGCAAACAGCATTTGGCGGTTAAGACTGTGAAGGCAAACAAATTGAGGAATGTGATAAACCAATTCTCCACAGAAAGGCATTTCTTCCTCATGAGTCTCCTTGAAGCAAAACATGCACTGTAAATCTTGTGTGTGTGATGGACTAAATGATTCTTGATGTATTTCTCTCTACTATTATTTATTTGCACTTCTTCTTAATTGTTATTTGTTGGCCACTACATTTCTTTGGTGTGTAATTTGTTCACCAAAAAGCCTTTCTTGTGAATATAGGTCATTGGCTGTTGATTCAGTTGCAGTGGTGACCCATGGCTGTGTGTCACACCTTTAAAAGTCTCGGAGCACAATGGAACTTTAGACTCAGTCGGGCCGCGGCCATAGCTCAGCTCACTGAGGTAGCGCTCTCTCATTTTCCCCCAGCCTGAGCCTTGAATGAAGCCTTTGTCACCCTCTCACTCACGCTGTCTCACCCACCTTTTCTCTCTCAGCCTCTCTCTCTCTTTCTCCCTCCACCCCCACTCCTCTGTCTGTCCTCATAAATGAAGGAGCTAAAAGCCAGCAACGATATTCTCACCCACTCTGACCTTGAATGCATCCAAGTATGTCACTTTTCCAGGTTCGCCTGCGTTCCAAGGTCTTAACTCTTACTTAGAGCAAAATCTCCCTTCCTGCGGTCCGGATCCTTCACTCCCATCTCCTCCCCATTTATGAGATCAGACCGGCTCAAGGACAGAGGTGTCCCAGCCTGCACTGGTGACCTCAGATACTGAAGAAAATGTTCTGATAAGCCCTTTGTTCTTAGTGGGGGAGCTTTGTTTCTGCTTTGCTGTAGTGCTGAGGTGTTTTCTTAGCTTCAGATAAACCAAGTTTGTGTGTGGGGAGAGATAAAGGAAACTTCAGTAGGGATAATGCATATGTCAGTCAGCCAGTCAGTCAGTTGGGTCGTGTTGTTGTGTGGAGACTCAAATCCTTGTCCAACAGTAGACAAAGGCAGTGCTGCAGAGGAGGGGGTTACTCAGGGCTCGCAACCTCATTCTTCTCTCTTTTATGAGCAGCAGAAGACTGTGATGCAAGCTTGTGTGCTTGAATGCATTCACTGACCACCAGCTTACAGAGTTTTGAATACAACTGCTCATCAATCTCTGTTGTGTGGCTCAAATGCCTCCATTAATGAGAAGATTTTGCCAAAGAAGTCACAGATGAGTCAGCAAAATGACCTAGAAAGTTCCCTTGGCATATACAGGTGCAGCTCAATAAATTAGAATGTCGTGGAAAAGTTCATTTATTTCAGTAATTCAACTCAAATTGTGGAACTCGTGTATTAAATAAATTCATTGCACACAGACTGAAGTGCTTTAAGTTCTTTATTTTAAACAGAAATGTCAGGCTTCTGAAAAGTATGTTCATTTCTATGCACTCAATACTTGGTTGGGCCTCCTTTTGCATGAATTACTGCATCAATGCGGCGTGGCATGGAGGCGATCAGCCTGTGGCACAGCTCAGGTGTAATGGAAGCCCAGGTTGCTTTGATAACGGCCTTCAGTTCATCTGCATTATTGGGTCTGGTGTCTTTCATCTTCCCCTTGACAATACCCTATAGATTCTCTATGGGGTTCAGGTCAGGCGAGTTTGCTGGCCAATCAAGCACAGTAACACCAGTCATTGAACCAGCTTTTGGTACCTTTGGCAGTGTGGGCAAATCCTGCTGGAAAATGAAATCAGCATCTCCATAAAGCTTGTCAGCAGAAGGAAGCATGAAGTGCTCTAAAATTTCCCGGTAGATGCCAGCTTGACTTCAGAAAACACAGTGGATCAACACCAGCAGATGACATGGCAGCCAAATCATCACTGACTGTGGAAACTTCACACTGGACTTCAAGCAACATGGTTTCTGTGCCTCTCCACTCTTCCTCCAGACTCTGGGACCTTGATTTCCAAATGCAATGCAAAATTTACTTTCATCTGTAAGGAGGACTTTGGACCACTGAGCAACAGTCCAGTTCTTCTTCTCCTTAGCCCAGGTAAGACGCTTCTGACATTGTCTTTGGTTCAGAAGTGGCTTGGTATGTGGAATGTGACAGTTGTAGCCCATTTCCTGAAGACGTCTGTGTGTGGTGGCTCTTGATGCACTGACTCCAGCTTCAGTCCACTCCTTTTGAAGCTCTTAAATTGGCTTCACCGGACAATCTTCTCAAGCCTGCGAATTCCTTTCACTTGTACACCTTTTCCTACCACAATTTTTCCTTCCAGTCAACTTTCCATGAATATGCTTTGGCACAGAACTCTCAGCCAGACCCTGTAGAGGGTCTTGATGATCATCTTCTGGACAACTGTCAAGTCAGCAGACTTCCCCATGACTGCTGTTGGGATAACTGACCTAAACCCCGTATTTATACCCTGAGAATGGTAATTTAATAGAACTTGAAATTAAATATTCTAATAATCTGAGATACTGATTTTTTTGATTTTGATGAGCAGCAAGCTGTAATCATCAAAATGAAAACAAAAAAGCCTGGAAATATTTTACTTTGTCTAATAAATCTAGAATATATTTAAGTTTTACTTTTTGAATTAAATTACAGAAAAAAAAAACTTTTTCATGATATTCTAATTTATTGAGATTATGAAATTACATGTAAATACATTTTAAGTTAATAATAGTAGTCAGTGAGACATGCATAAAATTGTTTTAATTATTTTTCACAATAATTATTCAAAATTCACAAAAGATATCTGAAAAAATAAAATACTTCCAATTTATTGACAAGGGAGAATTTCTGTTAATTTGCCTACTGTGCTTTATTATCTCAAAATGGTAAAAAATTTCAGCTCTATTATTGTCATGGCTGACATTGTCGAAGACTATAGATATAGAAAGATGGTTCACTCCTATTAGTTATGAATGGGAAAAATTGCAACACGCAATATGGTGGAATACATCCCGCCTTCTAAGTAAAGAGCCAATCGCTGATAAAGTCATTGCGTCACTGCAGCTGCTGTTAGAAGCTCCGGTTCCCATAGAAACCTGAGACTCGCGCTTAGGACTGCACATGCGCATTGGCTCGTCTAGCCTGAAAAATAAGCCTTTTTTTTAACGGTATTTGAACATAAGAAACAACATTTTGCTGATTTGAAATATGTTATTTAATTGTGAGTTGGCCATGCAGTTTTTGAAATTTCAGGATTCCCCCATTCAGATAGATAGGACTTGATCTTGGATGCCTGAAATAGCTGCCCAGAGACGTTGCAAATATGGCCGCCGAATGAACAGACTTTCCTTGAAAGGGACTTTCACTAGTTTTTACCATGTTACCACTTACCATTTTAATAATTGTAAGCAAACAAACAAACAAACAAAAAATAAAGTTATGCATAAAGTTTTTTTTCTTTAAGCATAGGGAAAAAAAAAAAGTTTCCAGTGACCAACCTGTTAGTTGGTTAACTGCAAGCTACTTTACCATATACTATATTTTTTGGTAACATAATTTAGTTTTTTAACTATATAATAGTTATTCAATGAGATTTTTATTTAACAAATAAATAATATATACTGTTAAAATGTATTTTTGCTAAAATTGTATGCATCACTTTTAATGTATAGGGATTTTTTTACGTTATGAAATACACTTTTTAGAATTTTTTTTTTTTAATTAAGCTTTATTAATATTCTGACTTATTTGTAAAGCACTTCAAAATACAATCACATATTAAAGGTCTTGTGAAGACATAAGGAATCACACCAAGGCGAAAGAGTTTAAGTTTCCTGGAATGAGATGGGGAAGTTTCCTGAAAAGGATTTGGGTTGGAATGGCAGCTGTTAGGCCTCGTCTTGTGGAGGCCAATGGCGGATTCTGGGCACTCTGGGGTTTCCAGAGTGACCCACTGACTCTGCTTTTGATTGCTGTGGAATGAAAGCAAAGCCTGGGATAGCTGACTGTGTGTGTATATATACTGTATGTGCGTCGGGGCATGTTTGTATTTTTTGAATGGATGTTCTGAATTGCATTCCCCCTAGATTTTGGCATTTGGTATTAATTTTCACATTGAATATGTATAAACACTTGCAGGGGAACAAATTGCTATGCAGTGAGCCAGTTGGGAACATTATTATGTTTCATCCAAGGAAATACACCTAATGATAAATACATGGCATGGTTTTAGTTTAGGTCTTAAGTTTCACTCCATGCTATAATAGCTCAGGATAAGTGTTTATTCCAGTTTTGATTTTATTGGAAATTGCATTGACTAATTCTTAACTTATGTACACATACTTAAGTCTAAAATTCAATTTTAAATGTCTAGACTAGGCCAAATGGAACTTGTAAGTAAAACGTTAGTAGGAATATAGTCCTTTCTCTGTCCTCCTCAATTGCTGTTTTTTTTTTCTTCTTCTTTTTTTTTTCTTTTGGTGCGTATGCATTCCCACACATACATGTGACTTATTTTCAACTCTTTCTTCACTCCAGCTGCTGTGATGTGTGTTGTTTTTTCCGTCAGGATAACTGTAGAGCAAAAGAGAGCCAAAACCCATATTCACCACACTTCCTAGATTTGCCTTGGATGTCTTCGTCTCACACACTTCCTCATTATCCCACACCTTTCTTTCTGTTTTTCCATGGTCTCATTTCAAGTGTGCGCGTACAGCGCATCCTTTCCCAGAGGGATCAGAGACACTTTGTATGTGATGTTTTGTCACAGGATATATAGTAATAAGTCATATAGACACAGGTCACCCTTATGCTCTGGGGCTGTTTCTGTGCTACCTCTGGCTGCTCTCTGTTCATGGATTTCTGACTGGGGAAACCATTATAGGCGTTGATAAAGCAGCACTTGTTTCAGAGTAGTGTTCTTGGACAGCCCTCCTCCATTAAAGGTCCCACTGGAAAAAGTTGTGAATTACGGCTGAAAAATGACTGTGTCCAAACATATATTGTAGGTCTTGTGAAAAATGTTATGACAGGTTTCCTTACAAATGAGTTTATTCAGAGGCTCAACCCTCCCAGATTAGTGTCAATCAACATGAAATACCGTAATGTTCTGAATATAAGATGACCCTCCCCCTTCAAGATTTATCTTTTGGAAAAAGGCTTTTTGAAGACCAGATGTCTTTTATAAAGAAAATGCTTTATTTGAAAATAATTTTCATACAGCATATTTTTAAATTTTTTAATTTTTGTATTGAACGTATTGTAAATGCTGGTAAAATGTACCAACAATCACATTCAGAAATAAATACTTTATGGCATACCATAAAATAACCTTTAGTTCTCATTTCCAGTAGATTTCAAAGACTTTTTTATGTACAGTGACAGATGTTGGCATGTCAAAAAACACAGGTGTTTGATCCGCATTACCTATCTGATCCAAGGGATATGAATGTTTTTCCTTAGCAGTTTCTCCTTAAAATTGGAGGCCAAGTGCTGGGCAAGACTTGTTCTGCGGCGTAATGCTAATCCAAATAAGAAATGAGGGGCTCACTGGTGGGTAAGTTCAGCTCTTTGGCGATATCCAGTGCCTTCAGCTGATGATGGATCTGGTTATGGGCAGACCCTCATTTAGTTTTTCTGCTATGTACTGACACTCTTGACTGTCAGTTTCTTCAAAGTGGTCGCTTTTAGGACCGCGGTAAACTTTTCTTTGACTGTTAGTGATGGTGGGATCACCATCTTCTAACATTATACACTGGCTGACATCGTATTTCTTGGCTGCTTAATGAGTTGTTTGATGAATCTGCTGCATTTATCAGTCCTGGGGGGAACACTCATTTTACATGTATTTGGCCCTCCCTGTTGTTGCTGGGTGTATTATTGACTAGGGCTGTGCAATTAATCGCAATCGCAAAACAATTGCAATTTGAGCACATGCCGTTTCTAAATCGCATAATACTGCAGTTTTATTTATTAATTTATTTATGTTTTAATTCAGAATATTTTGGAGTATTTTGGATTCGGGAGAGAGGATGTGTCAGAGAGCAAGGTAATTTGCAAGATTATTGCAATGAAACGGGGCAATATAACAAACCTGTTCCAGCACTTAAAACAGCGCCATAAACTGTATGATCAATGCATGTCGACGAAGTCCATAGAAACTAACAATAGCACACCCCAAAGCCAGCCTGAACCAACTGAACAAGTATCTGTTGTTCAAGCATTTGCAAGCATCACGCCTTACCGTAAAGACGACTTCCAAAGGCTAATACAAACACACGACAAAAGATACCAAAAGATGTCATCTCTGTTTATCAAGCTGTTAAAGGGTTAGTTCACCCAAAAATGAAAATTCTGTCATTTATTACTCACCCTCATGCTGTTCCACACCCGTAAAACCTTCGTTAATCTTCGGAACGCAAATTAAGATATTTTAGTTGAAATCCGATTGCTCAGTGAGGCCTCCATAGGGAGCAATGACATTTCCTCTCTCAAGATCCATAAAGGTACTAAAAACATATTTAAATCAGTTCATGTAAGTACAGTGGTTCAATATTAATATTATAAAGCGACGAGAATATTTTTGGTGCGCTAAAAAAAACAAAATAACGACTTATTTAGTGATGGCTGATTTCATAAATTAATCAGCGTGTCGAATCTGCTGTTTGGAGTGCAAAAGTCACGCGATTTCAGCCGTTTGACAGTTTGACACACGATCTGAATCATGATTCGATACACTGATTCATTATGCTCCGATGCTTCCTGAAGCAGTGTTTTGAAATCGGCCATCACTATATAAGTCGTTATTATTATTTTTTTTTTGGCGCACCAAAAATATTCTCGTCAGTAAAGCCGGTTCCCTGATTGCCACTAAATCGCCATCACCTGCTTTCAAATGCAGCGGCATTTAATAGACAGAGCCGTAGTTCACTGACAAGCCACGCAATATCGCGACAATGTGACACGTGACAATCGCATGCGATATATCGGTCAGCCCTACTCCCTATGAAGTCCTCACTGAGCCATCGGATTTCAACTAAAATATCTTAATTTGTGTTCTGAAGATTAACGAAGGTCTTACGGGTGTGGAACGGCATGAGGGTGAGTAAAAAATGACAAAATTTTCATTTTTGGGTGAACTAACCCTTTAATACTATGTTATTTAATTGTGAAATGTTTTGTTATGCACTTCTTGTGTACTGAATACATTTAGAATGTTGCATATTTGAAAAAGCAAAAACAAATAAAATCGCAATTGCAATATTCATTAAAAAAATTGCAATATGATTATTTTGTCCATATTGCACAGCCCTAATATTAACATGTAAGAGTCTAGAGACCCTGAATATAAGACGACTCCATTTTTTTTTTTCAGATGTATTTCTAAGAAAAAAAAAACATTGTCTTATATTCAGAACAATACAGTACTTATTCTACTTGTATGGAACATCACGTCATAAAATACAGCTTGATATGTCCATTCCGCACTCTTTTATCTCTTACAGTTTCATGCTCTCTGTCTGCATTTCACTTTGCATTCAGCGTCCAAGCATTTTTTATAAAACAGGCAACTGTGTTCCTCCTGTTCCCCATGTTTCTTTGCCTGTTGTGGGATAGGCAATGCTTGGTAAGACTCTTTTGGTTTCTAGGCAGCTCAGACGGATCGTCCTTCTGGCCAGCTGTGGCATAATGGCGGGCAGTGAGCCAGACTGGCAAAGAGCGACGCCCTGTTATTTATAGAGCGATAGAGGGGGTGACCTCATGCCGCTAGGGCTGATGCTGGGACTGGGAAACAGGGAGCCTATTCTTCACTGCTGCAGAGGCCTGCGGTCCATACAGACCCTCTACTCACTGCAGATTGGTTTTCATGCTCCTACTCTGATTAACGCGATGAATACGAGAACTGTTCTGATCCTTGATGTGTTGACGCAGGTAAACCTTTTGCATTGTTTAACAATTTAACCAAAAGCAATGAGTCCATCTTGTGAGTGAGAATTTTCTTTGCGTTGCATTTTTGCATGCATTATGCAACTATATTAAACAGTGAAATGGCCAGCAGTGGACTTCTGATAGTGGGAAAATATATTTCATTTGATATTCTATTCAACTAAATGCACTACATTTGCAAAGGAAAAAACTAATTAAATTAAGCATAAAATGTAAATTCACCTATTTAAATTCATCTATATTCTATATGCATCTTAATGATCTTTTTGTGAACTATTCATCTGTGGATGTTTCTTTATTGTGTCTGGTGTCGTATGCCGGACTTCTCCAATCATTTAGTCTGCTTAAACCCTGCCCATTTCTTACAATCCATTGTAAGCTTGCATTCAGATCTGTCTCTATCCAGTCAAAAACCCAAACCCCCGCCTTACATTTTTTAGATACCCCATTTTACTCTGATGTACATCACATCACAATACAGAAAAAATGATCTGTTGCTACTTCTGTTACATTGCGACTTTAACTGCATAATTTATTTTACTTGTTGTTGGACATGCCATTGGATATGCCTGGTGGATGGCAGAATGGGCAAAAAAATAAATAAATATGGGTCAATGATGTACAAGGATTTTTGACAGGCCAATTTTAAAATACAAAAAATAATATCTATTGCAATTGTTCAAACATTAAGAATGTTTTGTGAACATAAATTCATATTAACATTTTAAATTAAAGTGATTTTAGTGGGGTTTGTTTGTTTTGTTTTTTATCTAGATGAATTGGCCATAGCCTTAAAAATGTCATATGGTGCAACCATGATTTATCTTAAAATTAATTAATTTCTTTAACATGCTTAACATTTTACTTTTCTCAGTAATTAAAGTGTTTAGAAACAAAGTATTTGCAGTTTGCTTGAGATTCTGTAAAGAATTACTTTATATTTTTGCTTAAACTACATTTAAGAAGGCAACTTTGAAGTTAAACACTTTTTTTTCCTGTAAATCGCATAAAACTGATAAAAATGTTTTAAAAATACCATTCACTTAAGCATACTGTATCAGTGATTCATATTTCAACCACAGAAATTAGATATTTTATTTTTAATTTAACAGTTATCGTTATTATTTGTCGCACCACATGATCTGTGGTCGCTCCGAATGACACTAAGACCTTAAATTTAATAAAAATCTATTTAAAGAGATCAATAAACAATCAGTTTTATAAAAAAAAATAGATTTAAACCAGATTTTATTAAAATTTCACAGAATTTTCATGAACACAAAGTTTATGAACATTTTTTATATTACAAAAATCACATTGCAAACATAAGTACACCATTTCATTTAAGATGACTTTCATTTAAGTTTAAATGAATTAATACTTTAATTCATCAAGGACATATTAGGCTTAAATTGATCAAAAGTAACAGTAAAGACATTTATAATTTTACAAAAGATTCTATTTCAAATAAATGCTGTTGTTTTGATCTTTCTATTCATCAAGGAATCCTGACAAATAAAATATATCTCAGTTTCCACAAAAATATGAACATTGATAATATTCAGAAATGTTTCTTGAGCAGCATATCATCATATTAGAATGATTTCTGAAGGATCATGTGACACTGAAGACTGGAGTAATGATGCTGAAAATTCAGCTTTGATAGCAGGAATACATTTCAGTTTACTATTTATTCACATAGAAAACTAATATTTTAAATTGTATTAACATTTCACTCTTCTCCAAGCAAGGTGTAACTTCTTGCTGCAGGGTCAGAATTAACACGCCAGCAGTTTTTGCTTGGCATCTGGTAAAATAGATTGAAACAGTTATAAATAAATAAACAATAAATTACTAATAAATGCATAATTACCAAACTGAAATTACATGCTCTAAACATTTTTTTATATATATTTCTCATATTGTACAATACAAACATAAACTGTCTGAAATATTTTTATAAAATGACCCAAATTGCATAAAAATCTATTCCAAATGATACTAAAATAAAGTACTTTATGTATATAAATCATCAATTGAATATAAAAGCACAAAAACTGCCACTCAAAAAAATAAATCTATCATGGAAAACACTCTGCAGTGGTCACACCACATGATATTTTCAAATTCAATCAAAATTTACAGGCACAGAATTGGCCACCTAAACAAAACAAGCTAGCTTCCCACAAAAGGTCACTATGAAATGATTTGTAATAAAAGTATATATTTGCAGAGATAAGTCAATATTCATTGTTTTGAGGTCATACCACATGATATCCAAATGTGGGAACTACATACCAGCCGTTAAAAAGGTTATTTTTTTTCCAAATTTAAGACGGAGTTACAAACCTGCTCGCTGCTTCCATGGGTCCTTCACAAATTGGTATATAATGCAACTTCCTGTCTTTGAATGGATTTCAACATGTAAGTCCCAAACTGGTCGTCATATTTCATAAAATGGACATCATCGGACAAAAGTTTGTTTGTATATTATGATGGAAATATAAATACGAAATGCTTTGCAATTTTGTTCAGGATTACAAAACACGTTGGAAATCATGCCAGTTAGTGCACCACATGATATTTTGACACTTTAAATAACAGAAAATTTCAAAAAACATTAATTATTTGTAAAGTTAAAGTGAGTCCATGCATGGGAGAGGTACTACATATATATATATATATATATATATATATATATATATATATATATATATATATATATATATATATATATATATATATATATATATATATATATATATATATATATATATATATATATATATATATATGTAGGGGTGTGACGAGATCTCGTGGCACGAGATCTCGCGAGACTAAACTGTGACGAGATTTCTCGTCGAGGCGAAAAGTAGTCTCGTGATGTTGCCATGACAGAGTGTTAGGATGATTAGGAAAGAATATGCCACCGCTACGTTTACATTACGCCTCCACTGTCGTTTTGCTTTGTATTTAAATAAAAAAAAAACATTTAATTCAGTCGGATAACGGTCGCCGCCGCTCCATATTCAGAGTACGCGCGACCGTTGAAAGTGAAAGTAAACGCGAGCGCGCATTCAAGCGTGATTTCAATTCCCCGCATTTGACAGCGGCTCCCCGATGAATACAGTACAAATCATGTACAGTAAGGTCTGAAGAGACTGAAATCATACAGAAGAGAAGTCAGTCAGTTGAGTTAGTAGCAAAACCTTTTACAGTGCTTGAGTATTGTTGTCTTTTACTGCAGATGATAATTCAGTCTCAGAAAGTAGAACTGAAATGACATTCATTACAAGATGATTAGTTAAAACATTTAAAATACACCTGCAGAATATTTGTTCTAGTCATGCATTTCGCCATCTTGTCTCGTCTCGTGAGCTCAATCTCGAGTCTCGTCTCGTCTCGTGAGATACCGGTCTCGTCACACCCCTAATATATATATATAATATGGTATCTTTTTATGCATTTAAACCAAATTTTAACTGAAAAAATGCAACCAGACAGAAAATTTAGGCGTCACGTCATTGATCCATAGAGAGAGAGAGAGAGAGAGAGAGAGAGAGAGAGAGAGATGTGTGGGTGATATTTTGACTTGGTCCAGTAAGTAACCACCACAAATGCAATGGACTAAAACTACTCAGAACACCTTAGCAAGTAATTAGCAGTGACTTGGCAACTACGAATAACACCTTAGCAGAGTTTTGTCAAATTTTGCACTCACTCAGGACTAGAGACATCATACGATCTAGACTTTTTCTTTTTTTTTTTTTGAGCGTTAAACTATTTAATACTGGATTGTATACAGTGTGTAGTTCTGGGTCAGCCCAAATGTCCTTTGTGCTGAATTTAGCAAACATATTGTTGTGGGAGAGGTGAAGTCTAACTTGCTTCATCACTGTCCGACACAAACAGACACCCCTCCCTCCTGCGGTCTCCGAGTCTGGGAGTGTAAATGCATTTTTCGGTACACTGACAGCATAACTAGGAATTGCCTCTCAAAGCCGTTATTGTATTAAAACTATTCCCATCCTGGGACTTATAATTTTCGAGTCCTTCTCTTGTAATTTAAGGCGTTTCTCGCCTCCTCTAGCTAAAACTCAGACTGTATTTTATCTTGAAAAGGAGTGAGTGGAAAGGAGTCACAGTGGTGCCGTTTGTTTGCTGTAGCCTCTGGCCTCACTACTCATGTTGGGTGTTTTTATAAACACAAAAGGCAGAAAGTTCCCCCTAACATTCACCTCCTCAACCATATTTTCCACCAGGTCCCATTTGAAGAATGGGTACGGAAATTCTTATTCTTCGCATGGCATGTAAGGAGTGGTCACTCCTGAGGGAGATTAAAGGAATGGGGAGACCGAAAGGGATTTGTCACGTAGGACTGTTCAACCCTCCATAAAGGTCCCATTGTGAACTTTATTTCACGATCACCAGGGAGCAAGTCAGTGCTCATGCCCAAACCAAACAAGCAATCGTGTACTCGCACAAACACACACACACACACATATACAGGTCTGATGGAACATAGGTGTGGTTGCAGTTATTTTTATCAAGCCTCCAAGGAGAACATGAGCTCAAGGGAAAGGAAAGAACGAGTGGGAGAATGAGACTACTGGGTGGGCATACAGGAAAGGAGAGAGAGAGAGGGCAAAGGATGGAGGTTCAATGAGGTCCATGTGGTGTGTGTGCACCAGCTGACGCCAACAGTGTGACAAAAGTTCTTCACTCTGGGTTCTCTAAATAATGCAACCAGATCTGAGAGTGAACACGCACGGTTAAAGTGCCATTACATCATGGCCCCGGGCACCCGTTGAACAGATTAAGTGGAGGACAGCGGGTGAATTCTCTTTTATCTTCTTCCCTCTCATTTTATTTTGGTTTCCCGGTCTTCCTCGCAGGGAGTTGTGGAAGTTCTGAGCACTTTGGCAGCTTATGAGGTAAGAAGGTGCGTGTGAGTTGTTTTTTTTTATTGCCAAGGGGGCACTCGTGTATGCCTGCCAACTATGTGAATTTGTTCTTTTTGTGCAATAGTGTTACATATCCTGCCATAAAACATACCTGCTATGAGGGTTACCGGGCTTTTTCCAATGGAGTATGTGAAGCAGATTGGATTTTAGGGTGGAAAAAGGCTGCGTTTGTTTTGAGTTTAATGAACTAATGGAAGGTCAGGCTACATCACTTCTCTCCTGCACCTGGAGAACATACTGAACACCAATTTCATTTAAACTCACACAGAAGGTTTATTGGATTTGCTGGACATATTCAGGTCTGAGATGTTACACTCATCCAGTCAGTTGAAAAAGAGTTATTCAACAAGTGTCATCTGTGTTGCAACAAACGCATGCAACCTCTCAGAATTGAGATGAAGCCCCTCTAGTCCAGGCTGAAGGGCTTTGCGGATGTTGATTATGATATCCGTGGAAACAGTCTGTTTGGAGCAGATGGGAAGGAGGAACGGAGTGAGAAAGAGCAATGTCCTCAGAGAGGCTGTAATTGTGACCATACATAATGTTTCCATTACATGCGACCAGCTATTTTGCATTTTAAACCAGCCAAATACATGAGAAAGACTGCAGGCCACCATTCACTGAAGATCTAGACAGTCATTCAGTCAGCATTTCAGACTTATGTTATGTCTTTTCTCCTCAGTATGTCAAGAACAACCCAAGAATATCTTATAGTGGATCCAAAGGTTACGTTAAGGCCGTGACGCACAAAGCCGTCATTAAAGATCTAGCGGCAACAAAACCCGAATGTGTTGTTGCCTCACGTCGGCTGCGTCTGGGCCAAAAAGCTGCGCTTGAACACACCGCAAAGACTACAGTTAACTGCTATCTAGCATGTGTGTTCTGCGCCTGATGTGTGTAAGGAAATAACTGTCTGTATTCATATTCATAATTCAAAAAGGGACAACGAAACTAGGACTGCAGATTTACAAACCGTAAACAAAGCTTGCTTATCATTTTGAATATCAGTCATGCTGTTCACTTTCTTCATTCCATTCGGCTCATGTTATGAAAATATTTTGGTCGCTAAGCTGAACAGCCAGTCAGAGTTATCTCTTTAAAGGTGCCCTAGAACGTTCTTTCACAAGATGAAATATAAGTCTAAGGTGTCCCCTGACTGTGTCTGTGAAGTTTCAGCTCAAAATACCCCATAGATTTTTTTTTTTTATTAATTTTTTTAACTGCCTATTTTGGGGCATCATTAACTATGCACCGATTCAGGCTGCGGCCCCTTTAAATCTCGCGCTCTCTGCCCCCCCGAGCTCTCGACTATAATACAGTGCATTTACAAAGTTCACACAGCTAATATAACCCTCAAATGGATCTTTACAAGATGTTCATCATGCATACTGCATGCATGCGTTGGATCATGTGAGTATAGTATTTATTTGGATGTTTACATTTGATTCTGAATGAGTTTGAGGCTGTGTTCCGTGGCTAACGGCTAATGCTACACTATTGGAGAGATGTTGTGAAGAACTAAATTAAGTTGTGTTTATGAATTATACAGACTGCAAGTGTTTAAAAAATGAAAATAACGACAGTCTTGTCTCCTTGAATACAGTAATAAACGATGGTAACTTTAACCACATTTAACAGTACATTAGCAACATGCTAATGAAACATTTAGAAAGACAATTTACAAATATCACTAAAAATATCATGTTATCATGGATCATGTCAGCTATTATTGCTTCAGCTGTGCACAGATCCAGACGTTAATACTTGTCTAATGCCTTGAACATGAGCTGGTATGCAAATATTGGGGGCATACATATTAATGATCCCGACTGTTACGTAAAAGTCGGTGTTATGTTGAGATTCGCCTGTTTTCCGGAGGTCTTTTAAACAAATGAGATTTATATAAGAAGGAGGAAACAATGATGTTTGAGACTCACTGTATGTCATTTCCATGTACTGAACTCTTGTTATTCAACTATGCCAAGGTAAATTCAATTTTCCATTCTATGGCACCTTTAACCAATGGCCTTGACGCTGATTCAACATGTCTCCCTCCAACTAGAGCCAACGTGTAGAACACACTGCAAAAACTAGCCCAACAGACTCCCAGACGGCCCGACGTTGGCCGACCGTCTGCTGGTGTGTCACAACCCTAAAACTTTTTATCTGTTTTGAGTCAATAACTCATTCAGAAATAACTGTATCATTTAGTCATTGTTATGAAATAATTTTTAATGTCTATCTTCTCTTCTACTTCTGTCTCAAAACCATCTCTGGTCTCTTTTGAAGTCTTTGCTCTTTCAGGTCACATGAGTCGGTCAAGTGAACAGCTTCTCAGCTTCCCAATCTGAAATGACTGAACGCCACAGATTTCCACAGAATTAGAACATCCGTCATTCACAAAGTTGCCCTTTTCGGTTATTAAATATGTTTGGCTGATTTGATCAGGGCTGATATGCTTTCAGCTACCGGGTACTCTCCGGTCTGTTTAATCATTTTATCCCTTCTAAATTAATTTCACAGATTTCTGCATATTTTCCCCCAAGATCAGCACAGAAAATGCAAAACAGTCTCCAGATTCTGTCTGGTTCTGCTTATGGGACAAAAATCTTACTGAATATTTTGTGAAGTATGAACTCTATCCACATCCTGACACTCGCTGTCCCCTACCAAGCATTTTATTCAGGCCGCATGAATATTCCCTTTATGCCCCTCTGGACACGTTCTGTCTTTGATCTCCCTGAAAACCACGCTCAAATATTCCTGCAATGCTCACTGCATACACACATTCACGCACAACACATGTATCTGTTTACTCTACAATGCAGACCAAGAGTTGGCATTGGATAAGGCTTACAAAAATGGTTAAGTGTGTGTGAACAAGTTTCAGAAAGATTTGGTTTCATTGTTGAAACACGGAGGCTCACTTGTTGCAAAATGGTGACGTGTATCCAAGCATGTTTTTTTTTTACTGTCTTGAGTATGTTTACTGGTTTTGTTTCAAAGTCAAGAAAAAATAGCCTGTTTTTGCGATGCGTTGCATGCTGAACTCAGCAAAAATACAATGAAAATACAGTATAAACCTATTTAACACATTTTTTTTGTCATATACAGTAGGCTTTTATGATATCTTGATTGCTTTATTTTAAATTTTTATGCATTTGGCAGACTTTTTTTATCCAAAGTGACATCTCTGGCAATCAAGTCCATGACCTTGTCATTGCAAGTAGGGCTGTCAAACGATTAATCGCGATTAATCGCATACAAAATAAAAATTTGAGTTTGTATAATATATGTGTGAGTAATGTGTGTAATTAATATGTATATATAAATACACTCAAATTAATGTATATATTTAAGAGAAATATGTTATTTATGTACAAAAAATGTATTTATATATAATATAAATTATATAAAAATATAAATAAATACATATACTTGTAAATATTCCTCAAATATATACATGGATGTGTTTGTATTTATATATACATAATAATTACACACAGTACACTTTTATTTTGTATGCGATTAATCATGATTAATCGTTTGACAGCCCTAATTGCAAGCACTATTTTCTGTTTAAACTACTATTTTATGTTGCAGTCTAAAATAATGGAGTGAACTACTTGCCCATTGTTTAAAAAAAGCATGTCTGGCTATGTGATTTATTTACCATTTAGATGTAAATTTGAACTGCTCTAATCTAAATTAGATTTTATGGCAATCAGTTTTATGCAGTAGTTCTCAATAGTCCTGCTAGTTCTCAACAGCCCACTCCTAAACCATTTCATAATTTAATGCATTTAATAAAGGAAATGTGGTTATATATTATATACTGGTTACTGGTAATTTTTATATTATATAATATGAATCTTTTTGTATACACACAGGATGGCTCTAAAGACCAAAATGCAAAAAATGAAAATCGATTTGCGAGCTAGATTTGAATATGATTGTTAAGTCGAGTATGAAACTATCTCTAGGGCTGAATATGGCCCCCAGGCCTGTAGCTGACTTCAATTTGAACGTTTTGTGGCATTAGCTGTGTATTTGTGTAAAGAGAAATGGGCTCTAATGTAAGACCTAGAACTAAATATGATACTCCATTGTAATGTATGTGTCTGCCAAACACGAAAGTTGTACGTTTATGTTAGAAACTGAGATTTACATGTGCGTGACTGAGTGAAAGTGTGATTGTGTATGTTTTGACTGGGCTAATATTTTGTGTATGGGAATTATGTGGCTTTTGGATATGATCTTTGCCCCTTTGTCCTATTTTATGTAGGAGGCTCCCTAATGGAATAACTTGGTATTGTGTGTCTGTACATACATGTTTGATGAATGGCTCTGAACTCTGTGCATTTACAGTACAACATTGTATGTATAGTTGACTTCTGCCCCCTCTGCCCAATGTTTTTAAAAAGGAAGTGGTTACTTGTGAAATGGACAAGGCTGTGCGGGTAAACGTGCTTATCTGCAAGTAAGTTCTGTCAAGTGTGTGTGCTTCTCTGATTTAAGCATTTAACCTCTACATCCTCTTTGATGGAAGAAGAGAATATGTGTTATAAAATGGCTTTTTTTTCCCCAGAAGTCCCCGGAAATGTTTTTTTTTTCCACTCTGTGGTGTGTGGACACATATTCAAACATAATATTTAAACTTAAACTGTTTCTCTCTCTTGCCTATAGATAGAAGAGGGAGGAAAAGCAGCTCATTGTAAGAAGTTGAGAGTGGGGGATGAACTGGTGAACATTAACGGCTCTGCTCTCTACGGCTCCCGTCAAGAAGCTCTCATCCTCATCAAAGGTTCTTACAGGGTTCTCAAAATCGTCGTTCGAAGGTATACAGACACAGACATACATACGCTGACTTAAGTTGTGGCCACATATTGTTTTTCCTATTATCGAGGGCAAAATCAAGAAATTTCAATTGGAATCCACATGATCAGGAATTTTGTGTGAGGGTGAAAGATTTCTCTGTGCAGATTTTGCATCAGGTTCAGTTTGTCATGAAAAGGCTCCTTGGTTTTAAAGTGACTTCTGTGTAGGCTTCATACATCGCTACACTATTCAGGGTTTCTGCTGGTTTTAAAAAGGTCTTAAAAAGTCTTAATTTGCCCTTACCCAAATTAAGGACTTAGAAAGGTCTTAAATCAGAGCAGAACACATTAAATTCATGAAGTCATGATATTAAATGCTGCATACATTGCAAAAATGAGTATCTTCCTCAGTATTTTTCTCCTGTTTTCCAATATAAATATCTAAACCTCTTTAAATCAAGATTCATTCACTTGAGATGCAGATGTAAAATAAAGTCTTGAAAAATTGAAAAGAACAAATATGTGATAATGAGTTATGAACTTCCCTTTTCTGAGCCCATTGGCAGATATTTGTTCATGTTTTAATCATAAAACATTTTGTATCTCCAGTAAGTGCATTTTGAATTAAGAATATTTAGACAATTGCACTGGAGAACAAACTGGAAGACAAAAATAGTGAGGAAGAACAGCTTGTTTTGTAGTGTGATCAGAAGATACAGTAAAAGATATTTCCATAGTGGTTGGGAGCAGAGGTATTCAAGCTACTTCTCTGTAAAATATATTAAAGTAATGGATATCTCCCTAGACATTTACATTTAGAGAACATATTGATGTATTGTGTTCCCTTTGGTTTATTCCTTAAATATTCTTTACTTAGTCTTAAAAAGGTCTTAAAGTAGGGCTGCTCGATTATGGCAAAAATCATAATCACAATTGTTTTGGTCAATATTGAAATCATGATTATTTACCACGATTATTGGTGGGGCATATTACAAGTCTTATTTCATGATACGATTAATTTTAAATAACAGTGAAATTTCACAATTACTGATACTTCAGCAAAAACTAATACTAGGTTAACTAAAGTAATAGGTCCTCAAAACACTTACAGGAGACAAGTAAACAGTCAAATAAATAAAATAATAAAATAAGTACAACAAAACAAAAATTAAAATTAAAACAACAATGCTTTAGGTTATACAGGAAGATGTTCTAACAGTGGTATTCAGACATGTAATAGCCTACAACAGATATTGAATATAGTTATCAAATGTAAAATAACACCTCATTAAAACTTAAAAAACATTAAACATTAAAAGTTATTCAAGAGCATTTAAGAGCAAGTGATTTCATCTTTGTCTTTTGTAGTTTAATTAACATTAATGGGTTACACTTTATTGTACAGTACCATAGTTGGATTGTAATCACTCAAATAAGTACTGAGTACTATAAATTAACTACATGTACTTGCTATACAGTTACATTTAAGGTTAGGGTTTGGTTTAGGGTTAGTTACATGTAATTATGCATAATTTACTGTTATTACTATAGTAAGTACATGTAACTATGGCACTAAAATAAAGTGTTACCTTAATGACTGCAGCAGATTTATTAGGCTGCTGTCACTTTAAGAGCTGCACAGATCCAATATACTGTTACACGTTTTTTTTCTCTCAGCTGTTTACATTCATTTAAGACGTAACCAACTGTGTTTATGAAGACCTGCCAAAACTGCATTTCGACATTTTTGTGTGTAGGCTATTTGACCGTTTAGGATACATGTCCCAAGCATATACGAAGCCCACAGCATAGGCTACTTTGCATATGCGTGTTCCGCCCCGTCTCAGAGCGCACGCACAGAAAGCAGCCTAGGGAACACAGTATCTCTTTTGCAGCTTAATGCACTTTTAATAAGGCTATTTGACATCAAGCACATCATGCACATTAGCAACAGTAGACTGTAACACTTTGTAACACTCTCTTATCCGGCCGGTTTCGAATGTTAAGCATTAAGGCGCACCTCTGTGAAGGAATTGGATGGTGCACTGGGCGGAATGCGGCAGCGGCACAATAATCGCTTTACGTCAATTATATTGTTTTCATAATCGTTGGAAGCCAAAATCAAAATCAAAAAATCAATTTCTATTAATTGCACAGATCTCGCCCCCCCATTTACTACCATAGAAGGAAAAATAAATACTATGGTAGTCAATGGGGGGAGAGATCTGCTTGGTTACTGTCATTCTTCCAAATATCTTCCTTTATGTTCAGCAGAACAAAGAAATTCATACAGGTTTGGAACTACTTGAGGGTGAGTAAATGATGACAGAATTTAAATTTTTGGGTGAACTATCCCTTTAAATTCTTAAATTTAACTTCATAAAACCTTCAGAAACCTTGCTATTGACAATAGACAGTGTATTTTTTTTTTTGCCCACAAAATTTCACCCACAGTGTGATTGCACCTTTATAGTGAAACTGCCATTTTGACGTAGACACACAGACACAAACAAACACACATAAGCAAACTTAATATGCTAACTTAATATGTTTGGTGAATTTTTGTAGACTAAATCCAGTCATGTCATGCAAATTCACTGCTTTGACCAACAGAAAAATCCGTGGTTTGCAAGTGATTAGTGTGTGAACTTATCATCACTATACTATCAGTAATAGACAATAGACCTTTTTCGCTCAGAAAATTGCATAGTTATGAATGAAACTGCCATTTTGACTTCAGAAACATCACACCTAGAGGATGTGACCGGGATATGCAGTGTTTCGCAGTGGCTAAATCCACCAGTAGCCTCTGATTATGTGTCTGATGTTTATTTTAGCTGACGTGATGCAAGTTGACCTCAGCAGAGTTTGGCAGACAGGAGAGTTTTGTCACCCATGACAGACGAAATTTAATGACACACCCTGTTTGACTCACTCAGAGTAGCCTGATCTAGGATCAGATCTTCTGATATCAATATTAATTATCACTAGCTAATAGTTATCAGGAAGTAAATGTTGAAGCTGTATCCAGGTCAGTGTTGGTCTGACCACAGGGGTTCTTCCCTTTCCAGGCATGTGGACAATCAAAGTGTCATGTGATAGTGCCTCACTGTGGCTGTGTGCAGAGGCGCAGTTGAGGCGTCTAACCAACACATGCACACACTCGCAAACATTTGAAGAATTTTAGTGATGCATTCACATGCAGTTGGTGATAAATGTTTACTTTTTATTGCTAGCTTTATGTGTGCAGGGTAAATGAGGTGCTGTGTGTGTTGTTGAGTCTGGACTAGATGTCCAGTCAACTGAGTCCAGCACATTCCAGTGTGTTGAGGCCTCACTGCATTAGCAGCTACCAGACAGATGAGTGTACGTCCCACGCTCCTCCCTCTATCATCTTCTTTCTCCTCTCGCATTTATTTATACTGTCCTCCCTTCCTCCCACTCCGTAAACCTACAATCTCCTCTCTTCATTCTTTTCAACAACAGTCTCGATAAAAACCTCTATAGCTTTTATAACCACATTTTCTAGATTAAATATTCTGGTATATTTTATTCTGTATATTTATTATGTATAAATAAATACACACACATACATGTATTTATTTAAGAAATATTTACATGTATACATATTAGGGCTGTCAATCTTTTTTTTTTTTAATCACGATTAATCACTTATCATGAAATTAAGCATACACCATTCATCTTGTTTAACACGTCCATTTGCCATCATTGCCTATATCCAGAAAAGTAAACCATCAGATTGAATTGTGATTTTCCACAAAACTGTATTTTTCAGCTTTTTTCAAGGTAAATTTAGATGTCTTTCCAAAAAAAAAAAAGGACACCAAATAACCAAATGATATGATTTCATATAATTCAAACATTTATGTAGGCTACACCAAAGCACCCATAAAAAAAATCACAGCAAAAAAAAAGTGTAGTATGTGCAACAGCAAAGAGCTTGTTTACATTTTAGACAAGTCAAGTTGCGATACTGAACAGGACCACATGGAGATGCCAAAAAAAACTAAACCAACCGCCTTGACCTGCATATTTAGTAAAGGACACAGCAACATACACAGGACAAATCAAAACATATCCTGAATGTGTGTGAAAACAATGTGAATGTACTGAAATGTGTCTGTGCATAAATACAATGTGCGATCAGTGCGTCAAGAGCGCTCATACATGATTTGTTTGTGCATCAATATAACAGAGTCACGCGTGCTTAATGTCACCGCAATCGTCTTTAGTTTGATTGCAATCCTTGTCCTTCAAAACTTTCATAGCAAGAAGCTGGTTTGCTTTATCCTGCCGAGAAACATAGTTTTCATATCATCTGGCCATACAGCGGTGGGATGTTTTGATGTTCCGTTCAGACAGGAACAGCGCGATGCGGGAGGGCTCGCGCTCTTCAGATACAATGACACAATATGACAGAGAGTTTGTGTTTTAAAGCGAAACAGACACTGGAACAAATTATTCTCTCTGCCATCTCTGATATAATCAGCATGGACTTTAAGATCACATCTAACTGTTACGTAAATTACGTTATGACGCAGTTTCACATGCTTTCCGTTATTAATTCAAAATCCTTAATGCGTTAAAATAATTTGACACATTTAACGCGTTGATTTTGAATTAAACGCATGCATTAACGCGTTAACGTTGACAGCCCTAATACATATATATTTATATAATTTACATTCTCTAACATCATTCTGTAGCCATTTTGTAAGTTGTATTACCCCATTTTATATCCTCTTAATAGTTTATAATTTAAAAACCCTTATTTTTAGAAAAATAATCTGTTTATGGAGCCATATGAGAGTTAGTCTGAAGTGATGGTTTATAGTTTGAAAATTTTGAACATATTAGTATGTTTCTTACACACGCCTATCGTTGCTTCATCTACTGGGGATGTATGGATTACCGTCGTGTTTGTTTTGTGTGGTTTTTGAAGTGTCATTTTTTTGGAATACTATCTACCTTCATTACATAGGCACGCAGTGATTATTTTCCTAAAAATCTCCGTTTGTGTTCATCTGAAGAAAGAAAGTCATACACATCTGGGACAGTTTTCGGTGGAGTATCCCTTGAGCTTAACTTTATAGGTTCTTAACAGTTTATAACTTTTTTCAAAACTTATTCTCTAACCTGAGATAACATCTAGGGGTAGTTCTGTCAAACGATTAATCACGATTAATCGCATCCAAAATGAAAGTTTGTGTTTACATAATATGTGTGTGTGCGCTATGTATATTTATTATAAATCACGATTAATCGTTTGACAGCGCTATCTAGGGAAGCCCGATATATTGGTATCATATCAGTTACTTGTCGGTATTATGGATTTATTTTAATCAAAATTCGCTGAGTATTTAATTAAACTTAAAACTCATTAAATTAAATTCATAATTTTACATTTAGATTACATATGCTGTTATCTAACACTCGCGTAAAGCTAATCTTTGTAAACACTAATTTTACTAACACTGTTAAATAAAATCTTTAACAAACTTTAAGCAAATCTCTAAATATCCATTATTTATACTTTCTATCATAATGCTCAATATAATTGTTTTTTATGTATTTAGACTAAATTGTATTGAATTTTAATATCTACCATACTTCAGCTAGAATTTTATTATTTATAAATCCTTAATAATAAACTCATTTTTGAACCTCTTGAGTATGCTTTAACCTGTAAACTTATTCTGAAGCCTTTGAACAGTTTCTAACTTTTATAACCTCATTCTCTAGCTTCAGTGTTCTTTAACTTGTATGACCTCATTTTATAATCTCTCATTATTCTTTAACCTCATTCTTAAACCTCTCGACAATCTTCTAACCTCTTGACATTCTCTGTTTATCTTATCTGTAGTAAATAAACCAATTCAATATGCTGTTTATTTTGGTCCATACTCAAACACCAACCCTCACTCACAAGATTCTCAAAACACAAGAATTCTCATGAGA
This sequence comes from Megalobrama amblycephala, assembly GCF_018812025.1. Taxonomy (NCBI): domain Eukaryota; kingdom Metazoa; phylum Chordata; class Actinopteri; order Cypriniformes; family Xenocyprididae; genus Megalobrama; species Megalobrama amblycephala. The sequence continues at coordinate 12,629,408 of NC_063046.1, forward strand.
TTTTTTTTTTATTATTATTCAACAAAACACAACCTGCTTGAGTGCACTTAAGGTATGAGAATTTAGAATCACAGTCTCAGACTGTAAACATGCTTTTAGCTGAAGAAAAATCTGAACTTTTAAACTTCTAGGTTTAGGATAGCCATCCAAACACCAGCTCTGCAGAAGCTAGCCACAGAGTCAGAGGTTCAGAAGTGAGGGAGAGGAGAGGGGTGTAGAGATGGAAAAAATTCCTTTTCTTTTTACATCCGTTTATTTGGCTGCAAGTCAGAAATGCTGCAGTCTCAGTGTTATTACCCTGCCTGTGGTTTCTCTCTTGCTGTGGTTTTCTAGGCAGCACATCCTACTCTGTGTGTGTGTGTGTGTGTGTGTGTGTGTGTGTGTGTGTGTGTGTGTGTGTGTGTGTGTTTTGTATTTTTCTGTTTGTGGGTTTGAACCCTAGTCACACCAGCGGGACTGTGCCGGAGGCTTTTGAAAGAATCAGATTTGATTGTTCTATGTGGATAGACTGTTGCTGTACATGTTGTCTTTTTGCATGTAACCTGTTTTTATATAATGCTAATGTGTTGGATTGGTTAGAACGCTTGCTTGGCAGTAAATCTAACATAGGCACTGCTGTGTCATTTAAGGTCAGTGCATTTGCCGCCATGTTTTAAATCGTGTCTGCATTGTCAGAACATTCAAACGGCTTTAACGACTTTTCATTGTCACTGTTCCTCCCCTTTAACCTTTTGCAAAAAAAAAAACGCACGCACACACACACACACACACAAAAAAAACACTATTGACCTTTCTGCATCATCTAAAATAGTTGTATCAGCTTTCTGCCGTTGTGTGTGTGTTTGTGTGTAACAGAATCTTCATTGCTGGTTTATGGCTGAAAGTAAGAGACTTAAGTATGACTGTGTATGTGAGGTTTTTGTAATGGTGTGTTTGTGTGAGTGCATCTTTGGACGTCACTAAAGGTCACATGCATCACGCAGGGCTCATTTCCAGCTCCATTTAAAGGCCAAGGAATGTATGACTATTCAGTTAGCACCATGATTGAGATTTTTTTTTTTTTTGTGTGTGTGTGTGTGTGTGTGTGTGTGTGTGTTTTTGTGACATCAGGACACAAATTTGTAGAATGACATAGGTATTACAAGGAGAGGGTGACTTATGAGGACATTACCCCATGTCCCCATTTTTCAAAAGGCTTATATATCATACAGAATGAGTTTTTTTGAGAAAGTAAAAATGTGCACAGTTTCCTGTGATGGAGAGGTTTAGGTGTAGGGGTAGAGGAGGGCGATAGAAAATACGGTTTGTACAGTATAAAAACCATTACGCCTATGGAATGTCCCTGTGTGTGTTTGTGTGTCTGTGTCTGTCTGTGTGTGTGTTTAATGCTAACCTCCCTGCCATTCATTAGAAATTTAGCTGAAATTAGTTTTTGCAGGGTAGGTTGTTTGAGCAAACAGCACACTATTCACAGTAGCATAAGAATATACAGCACTCATAAATATTGTGCAAAACAGTGGTTCTCATACTTCTCATACTAACTGTTCTGAAATGTACTTCTGTTGTAATGAGTAAGGAATAATTAACATTAGGCTATTGAATTACAGAAAAATAATGCACTCGTGTGTATAATTATTTTTCAGTAATTCAAAGGACTGGAGTCAATTGTTTCACTTATATCAGCTTGTAACGGAAACTTGAGCCATTGATAGGCAGTTATTGAGCAAGATAGAATGAGAGAGAGAGAGAGAGAGGGAGGGAGAATGACCCGAGTCTGTGAGCTCTCAACAGTGTTTGGTAGCAGCATCTCAAAGCTGTACTTTAAAAGAGCAACATTACCGCCTTGCTACTGAGAAATGTCATGCAAATTTTCACTTTGCATGACAAACTATTTTATTGAAAAAGTAAATTGCAGGTCAGTGCTGACAACAAGTTTCTGTGTGCGTGTTTCAGTCTGTGTTCAAGTGTGTGTCTGTACTGTGTGTGTGTATGTGTGCAAAGAGAGAGAGAGTAGGAGAAAGAAAGCGTGCTTTCTATAGAAAAAAAAGGTAATTTAGTGAGAGACTTTTTTTTTCATTTTTTTTTTTTTCATTATCTTTTGTTAATCATATTTGTTTGCTTTGTCAGTGTTTTATGTGGGTTTTGGTTCATTGGCTGTAAGGAAATAACTGATATGGCAAAGAGATATGGAACTGTAATGCGGTAGTCGACAAACCTGGAACTACTTCATAGCTGTTACTGGAAAATAATTGCATGCCTTGGAATGTTCGTCAACCAATCAAAATCAAGCATTCAGCAGCCCTGTGGTATAAAAATAAATAACTCCTATATATATATTGTCAGTTAAATGTCGTACATATTATTTTTTTTTAGCATTTTAATTAAGATTGTTAATATAACTTAACATTTAATAACTTAATGATTTAAATAATTTTAAAGGGGACCTATTATCCAAAATTCACTTTCATAAGGTGTTTGAACAACAGTGTGTGTGAACAACCAGCCTATAATGGTAAAAATCCACCCACTCCTTTTTTCTTTTTTTTTAATCCTCATAAATCATAAACGGTCTCTCCAAACGAGGGGTTTCAGATTTCCGAAGCCCCGCCCATGACTGTTGATCTGCCCTGTTAGCATAGACACCGCCCTGAGTGAGCCGCAGCAGTCCGCCATTTCTGTTTCCTCGCTGTAGCACCTGGAGATATACAATGTCTGCACCAAAAAAACATATATGTTCTGTTATTGGATGTACCAATGAACATAAGAGTCTCTATAGACTCTCTGCATCTGAGCCAATGAGGACACTGTAGCTGAATTCCATTTATGAAGGAAATTTGATGAAGAAAGTCGGTAAAGTGTTATACATTTGCACAAATCATTTTACACCAGACTGCTTTACAAACAAGGGTCAGTTCAACACTGGATTTGCACAAAAGATTAATATGATTATACATGCTAATCGATGAGTTGAATCAACTTGACCATTCAGAAACGTCCAGTTGCATTCTAAAAGTTGTAACTTCTTCCTGAGTCTCTCCATCAGTGTCCGACTCCGGTTCGAAGTATGTAAAGCTGAACACCCCTACTGACAATTTCTGACATTTTGGCTGTGTGAGATTCTCCAGTTTTGTTGTTGTTAAGTATCCAAAGCACAAGCTGTTAAAGCTCCGCCCTCCTCTGGAAAGCAGGCCGGAAGCAGCAGCTCATTTGCATTTAAAGGGACACCCACTAAAACAATGTGTTTTTACTCACACCTAAATAGGGGCAAATTTGACAAGCTATAAAAATGATCTGTGTGGTATTGAGCTGAAACTTCAGACTCATTCTGGAGACACCAGAGACTTATATTACATCTTTTGAAAAAGGACTTAATAGGTCCCCTTTAAGGCTTATTGGGTCCCCTTTGGTTGAGAAATACTAGTGTAAAGAAATCCGGTTGAAATGACACAACTAATTTTATTGATATTGTTCAGTAATGAAATATGTATTTTTTATCTATATTTTTGCATTAGAGCTGTTGTATTCCCCGGCTTCTCTTTGTGAATGGGAAGGTGAGCTGTACAGTTAAAGGATGTTTGTGGGATGCCATGTCCAAAGACACACTGTATTGTTTTCCTGCACACACACTTTCTATTGTTCAGCAGCAGCTGTCTGGAATGCAGATTTCATGCACTTTGTTCATTGGACCAAACTTATAATTGCCCACATTTGTGCCTTCAACTTTTGGGTTGAATACTAGTTTCTTATAAGTACTAAAAGAATGAAAATTTATTTTATAAACTGGAAGAAATTGAAGTTTGTCTAATTGATGTTATCTAAACGTGATGTGCTCTGCCTTGAGGTGTGGTGCCTATCTTGCAACAGAGAACAGTGTGCTTCTGAAATTTCTGGATGTCTGGTTCCTCCTAGTTCCAACTCCCACTTCCTGTTACACATGCTGACTGTAATAGCTGCTTTAGGAGCTGTGCTGGGAACCATGGGACAGAAATGTTTATTTACAGCAAATATCCATTGTCAGGGGCGGAAGAACTGTTTTAAAATGCATGTTTTGTCCCTGACTTAAGCCAAGTTTGAAACACAGACCTTATTTGGACTGCAAGCGTATAAGATATTTAGATTCACAAACTCTTGCTCTGACTTAAAGGAAGGGTAGCTCTTTACAGGAAAGCCACGTGAGGGAGGGAAGTGGTGCTGTCTTGCTTTGGCATATATCTCTGGAGTTATTGAGCAATTGGCACATACGCCATTTGCCAGAAAAAAAACTACTGCAATAGATTGTCCATATATAACAGCTTAAATTTTAAAGGTGCAGTGTGTCATTTCTGACCTGCTAGTGGTACCAAATGGAATTGCGATGTAATTCCCCAAAATATTTGGATTTTGATGTTGTTTAGACCACAATTTTCTTCAAAATATATGGAACAGCTGTGAGTAAATAAAGATAACATTTTCAGAAATGTTCAACTATCCCTTTAAACCACCCCAGAGCCAGAAATTGACAAGTACATGTTGAGCTGCTCAAACGAACAGGAATATTTTGAAAGCACCACAGTGTTCACACTATTGGGTGTAATTCAAATAGATGAATTACACACATTACCTTTAATCATTACCAATTTTCCATGTCTCAGCATTTCTTGTAGCATTTAAATAGAAAAAGAGCAGTTAATAAATGATGCTTTTAGCCATGTGCAAATCACATTACAGGAACCAATGGCTGTAATCTACTGTAAGAAGCCAACTGGCCAAATGCTGATATAAAGCTGTAAGCACCACTGCTCTCATGAGGAAATAAAGTGCGGAGAGCCACTTCAGTAATCATCTATCAAAGGTTGCCTGGTCTCTTTGGGAGAAACCCCAGTTGCACTTCACTCTATGAGTTTATGATCTTGTGGTTTGGAGAGGCCGTGGAGGAGAGTTATGAAAGACAGAGTCTGCAAACTCAGGAAGCTTCTAGCGGTAAGACCCTGTCCGCTGCGCTAAGGAACAAGAAAGAACAAAGGAGACTCAATGCCAAAACAATGGACATTCCTTACATTCCCAAGACCACCACCCCCCTCCTGACTTTCCACATATTAAAAACAAAACTCTAAGACCTTTCAGACTCCAAAACTTTCCATGTGCCAGCCTCAGTGTATGGTGTTATTGAATATGTTTTTGATCAAATTTGAATGGGATGTATTGGTGGGGGATAATTATTTTAATGCTTTGGCCGATAATATGAAATTTGGATAATCTTTTTTTTTTTTTTTGTAATTATTTGCTAAAGATGTTAGATTTAATAACATTTTTGTCATGACAACTCTCAAGAGTGTTTGACATGGTAATGGATCCGGCAATGTTGATATGTTTGGTCTTGGCAGAATTGATCTGCTACGTCGCTGCTGCTGCTGTGCAATTACAGGCTTGCTGCTGTACAAAATAGCATACATATATTTTCATGATTCGATTTCTATTCACATGCTTGCGGTTCTATTCGATTTGATTATTTTGGATGTAGCATATCAGTTACAGTACATGGCAAATTTTCTAATGCTGTAAACTACACATGGGAGTCAGTTGGTACTACTTTACTATAATATTGAAGGTTAAAATGAACTTATTTTTATACAAACACTTAAATTACACTCAATGATGTTTTATGATAAATAAAGTTTAATAAAGTATAATTACATAATCATATTTCTATTCCAATTCGGGGTTTTTTTTTTAAATATAAACATTTAAATCATGGCTGTCATAACTGATTTATTCAAACATGCATTAAATATTGAAGAACATTATTAATGAATATGTAATGTGCATAGCTATATTCATCAGAATGCTACTTTCTAGAGCTGACTAATGAGTTTATGGTCACTGAATATGGTTTTTCTGAAGTAAATGTGACGTTACATGACATTGTTTACAAGCTGTTTTATTGACGTCTTTCCAAGGTTGAAACACTGAATTTCGGTAAGTTGTACTGTATCTTTTAAAGGTGCCCTAGAACTTCTTTTTAAAAGATGTAATATAAGTCTAAGGTGTCCCCTGAATGTGTCTGTGAAGTTTCAGCTCAAAATACCCCATAGATTTTTTTAACTGCCTATTTTGGGGCATCATTAACTATGCACCGACATATAGGTTGCGGCCCCTTTAATTCTCGTGCTCCCCCGCCCCCGGAGCTCGCGCTTGCCTTGAACAGCATAAACACAGTTCACACAGCTAATATAACCCTCAAAATGGATCATGTGAGTATTGTATTTATTTGGATGTTTACATTTGATTCTGAATGAGTTTGATAGTGCTCCGTGGCTAAAGCTAACATTACACACTGTTGGAGAGATTTATAAAGAATGAAGTTGTGTTTATGAATTATTTTGAAGACTGCAAGTGTTTAAAAATGAAAATAGCGATGACTCTTGTCTCCGTGAATACAGTAATAAACTATGGTAACTTTAACCGCATTTAAAAGTACATTAGCAACATGCTTACAAAACATTTAGAAAGACAATTCACAAATATCACTAAAAATATCATGTAATCAAGGATCATGTCAGTTATTATTGCTCCATCTGCCATTTTTCGCTATTGTTCTTGCTTGCTTACCTAGTCTGATGATTCAGCTGTGCACAGATCCAGACATTCTGCCCTTGTCTAATGGCTTGAACATGAGCTGGCATATGCAAATATTGGGGGCGTACATATTAATGATCCCGACTGTTGCGTAACAGTCGGTGTTATGTTGAGATTCGCCTGTTCTTCGGAGGTCTTTTAAACAAATGAGATTTATATAAGAAGGAGGAAACAATGGAGTTTGAAACTCAGTGTATGTCTTTTCCATGTACTGAACTCTTGTTATTCAACTATGCCAAGGTAAATTCAATATTTAATTCTAGGGCACCTTTAACATACCTTCAGATGTTTATTCATGTTTATTTTGCACTGTAAAGGCCCCGGTATACTTCAAACGAAAAAAGAAGAGAGGATGTTCATGTGCGCTTCACGCTGCCGCTTCTCTGAGGCGCTAAAGCGATCTGTCACGTCACATTAAACAGTGCCAAAACGGTATTTATTTTTTGAATCTCATAATCAGATGGACGTCATTTGAAATCTGAGACTTTGCTTCATATCAAAAGTAACAAATCACAAAGATTATTGTGATTTATTGGATGGGAGTCGTGCTACATGTTCGGTTCATTCATCAACTGAAAACAGACTAGACTAATCGATTCTTGGGATTTAAGAATCGATATCGGTTCATAAAAATGAGAATCGATTAAAATCGAGAAATCAATATTTTTGTTTTTACCCAGCACAATAAATTACCCTTAGCAGATCTATACAGGTGGAGCTGGGGAAGGTGGAGGTTTTCTGAAAGCGCGTTGCAACTGCTAGAGAAAATGCAGACCAGTATTTGAAGGTTGAGCTGCAAGCTCATTGGCCACTGATACAGCAGGAACCAATCAGCTGTACCCTGAATGATGTGGTTGCAAGCAGATTGAGTTAAGGACTACGACATCTAGAGTTTCATGACAGAACTTTTGTATTTATCAGTGTTATTAAATTATTAGTTTTAGTAAAGATTGTCTTTTCCTTTGCTATCATATAATGCTCACTTAATCTAAATGTTAAAATAAGAGAAATGAGCATGCAGAATTGAATATATAGTAACAACCGATATGGTCTATATTGTGCATTTGTAGTTTATATAAAATGTATGAATAGTGTGCGAGTGAGTATATGCTTATATTTCAGTGGTAATAGACAAAGACATGCTCCTTTTCCTGGATTATGTCAAGTGCTCAGTCCAGACAGTCCTTCATGTGTGGGTTCGTCCTTTGGGATTGCATTACAGTCGGACTGCGCATATTGAAATTGCTTCTTTTTTATTAACAGTCCCAGGGCTCTGCGCCATAGGCTGCCTTGTCTCATCATGGTAAAAATGTTCTGTAGTATAACTCTGATATACTGGACATGTGGACAAGATGTAGGTCATCAGTTAGATTAACCTCTGTTCAGTTGCCAGGGAAAGAATAAACGAATTGCAGTGTTAACATGGATGTAGACTATGAAGCCTTGTGAACTGCTCTGCATCTGTTTTAACATCTGTTATTGAAAGTTTGTTTAGAACGGTTTGTTATTGAGTCTGCAGTCTCCCACACTTTTATTCATTTACTTTATACTGTGTGATTGAAAGGCCACCGGGGTCATGACCTGACACATCTCTCTGCTATTTTTTTCTGTCCAAAATAGTTAGGAAGGGTTTGATGTGGCTGATAAGCTTTTAGGCCGTGATGCACTTTTATATGCATTCTTTCTTTCCCCTAGAAAAGTACTAATCAGAGTGAAAGAGAATCCAAAACAACAAACATGCTATTGTGCTGGAGAGCCCAACTCTTGACTGCTCCCTTCCTGGACTGGGCTTTTCGTTGTGCCCGTACTGGTAAAAGCATGGGTGATTAAATGGAATGCAGCCTTTGCGTCTCGCACGCTTTTTTCGGGGGAGCAGGCGACCAGAGAACAAATGATGATGATGATTGCGCCAACTGAAAGTGGAGATGGGTGTGTGTGAATGCATGCATGCAGGCTTGCTTATTTATTTCACGGGAATAATACAGAATGAACTTGTTGCATATATTTTCATGCAGCAGATGCCCTTTATCTAGCTATTAGCTAATTTGAGGACAAATGTCCATTAATTTAGGGATATACAGATGAATGAAACATGGTACAATGTTTAAAAACACATATTAGTACCAACTATTTTGTACTTTGTTAGCACAAAGAAATTGAAACAGACTAATGTGATTTAGTTTTTATGCTTCTCTTTTTGCATTTTCTTTTTGAAACAGTTTGCTTCTATATGTACAGTAGGTAATGACATGACCATCTGGATCCTAGCAGAAACAGAATTCCCAGATCTCAATTACAATCTGTACAAATCACAATAGAAATGCTATATTCTTGATCTTTATTATTCTTGAACTAAAGTGACTAATTGTTACTTGGATATGGACATGGTAATTAATGTTTTTCCTGCAATAAGACAGAGAGGACTACTAACGGGCTATGATGGTTGTGAAAATAAAAGAGAGGAAGGATCTTTGACTAGAACACAGCATACAGTACTATTGACTCATCTGTGTGTGTCACCAATGTTTCTTACAATAACCAGTGACATCACACCTTAAGATAAGATCAGTTCATGGTTTAACTACCGTTCTATGCTATCATACACAATCTCAGTTCCTATAACGCATGTAAAAGCAAAATGTAAAACTTAAACCCTGGTTAGAAATTGTCACATAAGGGCATAATCCTGGGTTAATGTGTTTTTAAACCCAGAGTTAAGGCCATTTTTTTTTTCTTGTGCAATGCTAACCTCAAATTTGTGTTGTCAAAGATATATGCCGTCTCTCAATTCGCCCTCTTGTTCTATGGCCTAAAAGAATGTACTCTTTTTGTGAAGAAAATGTACTTTTGAGTGTGTAGCAGAAGAATTTTTGACCACCTCCAAAGCGCAATGGGTTGTGGTTAACATTAGTTGTTAAAGTGTGCATGGATCTGCACTTCAAATTTTGAAATAGTAGACCATCTGGGTACCTTTGGTATCATTTAAACTTGATACAATTTGGGATGCACTAATTCTAATTTCGAATTCCATTTAGGACTGATAGTATGCAAATTAGGATGCAGTAATACAGTGTGACACAATAGGGCTTTTCACATATGAAATAGTTAACCCTGCTTCATTCTAAACCCCGGGTAAATGGAATCTTGGGTTATCTTGCTTCACGTTTCACACCATTAGACAAGGGCAGAACGTCTGGATGTGCACAGCAGAATCATCAGACTAGGTAAGCAAGCAAGAACAATAGCGAAAAATGGCAGATGGAGCAATAATAACTGACATGATCCATGATATCATGATATTTTTTGTGATATTTGTAAATTGTCTTTCGTTAGCATGTTGCTAATGTACTGTTAAACGTGGTTAAAGTTACCATCGTTTCTTACTGTATTCACGGAGACAAGAGCCGTCGCTATTTTCATTTTTAAACACTTGCAGTCTGTATAATTCATAAACACAACTTCATTCTTTATAAATCTCTCCAACAGTGTGTAATGTTAGCTTTAGCCCGTTAGCCACGGAGCACTATCAAACTCATTCAGAATCCAATGTAAACATCCAAATAAATACTATACTTACATAATCAGCATGCATGACGAACATTTTGTAAAGATCAATTTTGAGGGTTATATTAGCTGTGTGAACTTTGTTTATGCAATGATAGAGTCGAGAGCTCGGGGGCGGGGAGTGCGAGCAATTAAAGGGGCCGCAGCCTGAATCGGCGCATTTCTAATGATGCCCCAAAATAAGCAGTTAAAAAAAATAATAAAAAAAAAATCTATGGGGTATTTTGAGCTGCAACTTCACAGACACATTCAGGGGACACCTTAGACTTATATTACATCTTGTAAAAAAAACGTTCTAGGGCAACTTTAACAACAGACAATCATAAATTGCCTTGATCCTTACATCATTAAAAATGTATGCCTTTGTACAGCCATTGAAACTTTCACTTCCCGTGTTTAGGTTCAGAGAAATTGTTAAAAATGTTGAACAGTGACTTAACAAACATTTTAACTAGAGTAGTGAAGAGCATAATTTGCAGAGAGAAATGTGTGTTTCAGAAGACTTAATCAGTGCATACAGATGGAGAAGCATTTATTAAAACATGTTGTGTGCTCGTCTTGTGCTGTATTTGTCTAGGCAGTGTTACTGACCTCATAAATAAGAATGTCAGCTGCGCATTTAAAAATGTGTGATCACAAAAACTGAATACTCAAGAAAAATATGGACCTTACATGGCATTGAACAATATAACCTATAATTACAATTTTAGTAATAGTTAAAGGGATAGTTCACCCAAAAATGCAAATTGTCATAATTTACTCACCCTCATGTTGTTCCAAACCTGTATGAATTTCTTTCTTCTGTGGAATTTTAAAGGTGATATTTTGAGAAATGTCTCAGTGTTATTTTTTTTTTCTCAGTGTTTGTCGATGGGTACCAAAACTCTTTGGTTACCAACATTCTTCTATCTACTCGTACAGGTTTGGAACAACATGTTGAATAATGTCAGAATGTACCTTTTTGGCTGAACTATCCCTTTAAGAATTCAACCGAAGAACCCATTAGTGGGAGGTTGTGCTCCATTATAATTTGTCCTACACGTGATTGTTGGGTTTTTCTTTTATTGTCAGTGTTGTAGCTGTTAATCAGGCTGACCCCATTCTGACTTCCATCAGCCCTTCTGATTTGAGCAGGAAAAGCTGTTTATTAAGCACAGCTGATATGAGTTAAATTTCATTTTATTCTCTCTTTCTTTCTCTCTCTCTCAGGCAGTTTCTGGAATAACAAATCACACTGTTGCTTCTCAGATGTGCTTTGCATTGTTGTGCTTTCTACACTATTGAAAAGAGCAAGAATACATGTACCTGGCCCCATGCCCCAGGGACAATGCGCCGTTTCGTCTTATTCCACCAATTTGTTTCCCTTTTTTCACATACAGTATATCTTCCTCTTCTCTCTCTTTCTCTACCTCCCCTCACTCTCTCAACACCGCTGGCCGAAATTGACTGCTCTCCCAGGGAGGCAGGAAGCGGCCCTCGCATTTTTCCCCCATTCAAACAATAATAGGAGAGAATGCTAGGTATTATTTTAGCAGTGGCTTGCCGCTTTATCTCCCCCAAACATAGTTTCCTCTCCGTCTGAGCACCGCTTCCTCTCCCCCTAATGTCATTAGAGAGAGAGTGAGTGGGAGGCTGTGTGTATGTATGCGAGCGAGAGAGAGAATATGCCGTTTAGTGGACTGAATGTTTGGTCTTCAGTTGTGACTTGAAATATTGAGAGAGAGAGACAGAGAGAGAGAGAGAGAGAGAGAGAGAGGGAGAGGGGAAGTGGGGGGAGTGTTTGTCTGTTAATTTTTTCCTGGACTAGGAATCTGGTCAGAGCCTCTGGCTGCCTCATTACAGCTAAATGACCGCCAACCTTCACTCATGTGAGCGCTGAAGCCGTTAGTGTCCTGATAAAGACTGACCACTCACTGCAGACACAGACCTCAGGGTTGTCCTTTGACTCGAGACGTTTACTGATGGTTTAAACCTGAACTTCATCTTGAACCTGAAGCTGAACAGTCTTGAATTGGATTCAACTCAGAATATTTGTTTTACTGTGAGAACATCTGGAGTTGTCAAGTGTTGTGAGTATCTCAAGAAGTTTAGTTTTGCACGGAAAACCTCAAGTGGGGGTCAAACCAGCACTTAATTCAACCTGGTTAACCTATTTCTGTTTGGTGCATTTCAGCGGAGCAGTACTGCCGTGCTAAGGCAAATGCAGTAACTACACCAACACTGAAACTGAGAAAAATGGTTTTAGAGTTTGTTTTTGTTTAGTTTTTTTTATCAATTTTGATTGCTTTGGTAATTTTGTGTTTTCTATGAATCTGAGCATATTCAGCCAAAACTGTCTCAGGACAGATCATAGTCTAAGAGTCATAAATTAGTTTTGACAGCTAGCTGTATGGAGACTCAGATCAGCTTGGTGTTATGTTTGATGTTTTAAAACTGTTAGATCAGCAGTGTTTATTGGACGAGAATGACAGTGTGAATAGCTACTGTATGAGCTGTCTTGTCAAATCTTGAATCTTTTAGGCAAATGTGGTAATTGGGATGAAATATTAATTACATTTATTGTTTATAGGTCTCTGAAAGAGACATTAACATTTTGACGAGCTTTCAGGTTTATACTGTAATTAAAAAAAAAATAGCCTCTGTTTACTAAATGTCATATTTGTTTGTGTGAATAGCATGTGTATTTTTAATGTGTATTCGTTTGTTTAATTTGTTGTATTTGAGTAAATATTCTTTTTTTGTTTACCATAACCTCGCTCTGAAAACTGCTATTAAATAGCAGATATCACTGTTTGTTTCACAAGTGTTTTTAATGTACACTACCAAGTTTAGGGTCAGTAAGATTTTTGGATTTTTTTTCAATAAGGATGAATTAAATTTGTCAAAAGTGACAGTAAAAACATTTATAATGTTGCATAAGATATTTCATTTAAATGCTTTTAGTTTTTTACTTTCTTTTGTATTAATCTTTTCCTGTTTCCATAAAAATGTTAAAGGGTTAGTTCACACAAAAATGAAAATTCTGTCATTAATTACTCACCCTCATGTCGTTCCAAACCCGTAAGACCTTCGTTCATCTTCTGAACACAAATTAAGATATTTTTGATGAAATCCGAGAGCTGTTTGACTCCTCTATAGACAGCAATTTAACCACCATTTTCACCATTTACTAAAGACATCGTTAAAATAGTCGACGTACAGTGGTTCAACCTTCACTTTATGAACCGTCGAGAATGCTTTTTGTGTGCAAAAACATAACAAAAATAATGACTTTATTCAATAATATCTTCTCTTTTGTGTCATTCTCCTAATTGTTTACGTTCAGCGCTTCCAGGTTCTACTCAGAACTCTGGCGCAGTATTGGCCGACGCATGTGTGTGTGATGCTGACGCAGGAGCCAGCCAATAATGAGTCGGCGTTCTGACGTAGAATCTGGAATCGCTGAACGTAAACGGCATATGAGAATGACACAGAAGAGAAGATATAGTTGAATAAAGTCATTATTTTTGTTTTGTTTTTGTGCACAAAAAGTATTCTCGTCGCTTCATAAAATTAAGGTTGAACGATGTCTTTAGTACCTTTCTGGACCTTGAAAGTGTTGATTATATTGCTGTCTATAAACGAGTCATATACCTTTCGAATTTCATCAAAAATATCTTAATTTGTGTTCCGAAGATGAACGAAGGTCTTATGGGTTTGCAACGATGAAGGGTGAATAATTAATGACAGAATTTTCACTAACCCTTTAAGCAGCATAGCTAGTTTCAACATTGATAATAAGAAATGTTTTATGAGCATGAAATCAACATATTAGAATGATTTCTGAAGGATCATGTGACACTGAAGACGAATAACGGCTGCTGAAAATTCAGCTTTGCCATCATATGAGTAAATTACATTTCAAAATATATTCAAATAGAAAACAATTATTTTAAATTTAATAATAAATATTTCAAAGAATTGCTGTTTTTACTGTATTTTAATTAAATAAATGCAGCCTTGGCGAGCATAAGAGACCCAAAACTTTTAAATGATAGTGTATAATGTCTCCTGTCCTGTCCTGTCCTGTCCTGTGTGTTATTCCAAAAGATTGTTGTTCCTTATATATTGCATTTTTGGCTATTTCTCACTTGCTTCTATACTTTTCTAGCCTCTCGTGGAAACACAAAAATTATTATTAGTTGAAAAATAAGCCCTTAAAATCCATTGTTCCCTCTGGATCATTATTGCCATCTGGAATGTTTGTGAATACTATACTCCTGTCAATGGAACTGATGGGATCTACCTGGAATCTGGGCCTCGTTCCATTAATGCTGCTACTTTATAAATTAATTGGCAGTTTTTTTACTGTAGATGTCTTAGAAAAAGCGTCAATCAGCCATTTCAGTAATCCAGTGGACAGCAGATATGAAAGCGTTCCAGATGGTGAAGTCAAACAGATTTCCCTTGATTCCTGTATGTGTTTGCCAAGATTGACACTGCTTTTTTGAGTATAGGTGCTTTTCTTCATTCTTGAATGCTGTGGTTTCCAGATTGTGGTTTCTTTTTGTCAGTAATTGGTACTTGGGAATATTTGGGCGATTGAGTCTGTTCACTGTATACACGTCTTTATGACTTTGTGCTTGTTTGTATCTCTGTTCTTCGAGCAGGCGCAGTGTGCCAGTGATCCGTCCCCACTCTTGGCACCTGGCAAAGCTGTCAGAGGCACCCTGCACTACGGGCACTGGTGACCCTTCAGATGGCCCCTCGGCTATGCAGCTCCACTTCACACCTCTCAGTGTACCGTGGCACTCTGGAGGTGACAACAGGTTGGTATAAATAACCATTATACAGATGAAGTAATCTGTATGACCATTCATCTCGTTTTAACATGTCATTGTTTTACATTTATTTAGACACTTTTTGAAACATTTCCATTAATCTACTAATAGCTTTAACAGATCTTTGTGTCTGTGTGAGAGGGAGAGAGAGATCTCATTGTTGAATTAGGGAATTTTGCTTCCAGCAAATTTCACAAGGAAAACAATCAGAGAGGAAGCTGGTGATCTCACATCTTATGTCAACATGTGGCTCACCGGATGCCACCACTATTTTCAGACATATGACTCAGACATTCTTCACACATCACCAGCAGAGTGACCAAAAAAACACACAAAACACACAAAAAAGCCTGTAGTACAAAACACAACATTGACTTAAAGGACTAATCTTTAACTTTTAACTTCAACTTTAATGTTTGTTTTGGGGGATTTCTTTAATGTTTTATCAACCAAATAGCCAAAATTGTCCACACACTGGAATTTTTTATGCACCTGAGAACAGACTGTTTTTGTTTTTTGTTGTTGTTGTTTTTTTGAGTTTTTTTGATGTATGAAATTTCTTTAGTGTTTTGCCGTGGAGACTGTGAAACCTAATCACAACACCTGTAACACAGAATGAAAATGCCTACATGATTATCAAATTAAAATATCTGTAAAAAATAATCTGAATTTGAGACTCATGGATCCTGTTTCCACCTGGTATTAAGATGCATTTTGGTCGATCGGATCACAAGTGGACGATGCTAAATACAGGTGTAAACAGGGTGTAAAATGTTTTGAGCTTGTCCACTTTCGACCACTTCCAGAGGTAGTGGAAAACACATTCGACTGGATTGCTTTCGTAGTGGAAACTCTCATGTTGTTGAATGTGTTCGAACAGCCGCAAAAGACCGCCTACTCTCTACCTACTAATGCGTAAACATTATGGGAAGCGTGTGCTAGCCAGACAGGTTTTAATCTTTGCCAGCTGAAGACCCAAATTTGGTTTGAAGATAAGACTTACCAAGCACAATGTTCTCTCACCATTCCTGATTTCTTCACAGCGTTCGGCGTGGTATTGTGGCTATCAGAGCAGAAACAGAAGCTAATGCTCTTCGTATGTTTTTCCATTGTCTCCAGGCATGTTCATATGTAAATTGCTTATTTTGTCCATTAGATCGAAAGATCTGAAAAAAAAACCTTACATTTACCCGCCCATAGACCCTCCCCTCGAAAAAATCAGGACAGGAGTGTTTGAAAGTGGACAAAAGAGATTAAAATACCAGGTGGAAATGGGTATGTATCTCCTTCGTCCACTCCGATCAACCAAAACGCATTTTAATACAAGGTGGAAACAGGGCCATAGTTGTCACATATAGATATAATTTGATACTGAATAGTGTAAATAGTTACTTTTTGTAAACAATTGTTGAAATCCTTATGGTGATAGTGTCACATCATCTAACTTGGTTCACTTCTGTTTCATTGTGCAGTGAGCTGTCCATGCAGTGGGGCCATATCACCAGGCACTACAGCACAGACCGCAGCAGCTCAATAGGGAGTATGGAGAGTCTGGAGAATCCTCCCAACCAGGGTTACTATGACAGTCAGCTCTCTCCCATCGATCCTGTCATCTTCAACAACAAACGTGACTCTGCTTACAGCTCATTCTCAGCCAGCTCAAACACATCTGATTACACTGTTCCTGTCAAGCCTGAGGAGACCAACTCCATGGACAACCTCCTCCAAGGTCTGGGTTCTTCCTGCAGGTATCCAGACGGAGGCCAACATTCTGCCCCCAGTGGCACTGGAAACCAGCAGGGAGAGCATCAGCGCTCCAAGATACTGTCTGACAGAACTGAAGCTAAAGTCCGACCATCGTCCTATAGCTGCGAGGAGGAACACTGTGCACCACCGCAGCCACCAATGAGGAAGGATAGCTTTAGGGCTACTAGAGGCCAACCAGCAGATAAACGTTGTGTGTCTGCTCCTGTAGGCCTCCCAAGTGTAAGTGGCTGCATGGTTGAAGAACAACCCCAAATCCAGGAAGTTTTGACAGGCAATGTTTATTTGAACGGAGCAAAGAGCAGAGACAACGAGCAAGAATGTAAAGGGTGCACCACTGAAACTTATTATACCTTAAACTCTCAGAGAGACTCAGGTGGAGATTTCAAAGCAACTGTCAGTGAGAAAAAACACTTTGAGAACTGTTCAAAATCTGTGGTGGCAACTTCACCTCCTCTGAGTCCCTTTTCACAAAGGAATATGGATGAGAACCTTGATACCCAACTTCAACCAGAACGTAAACTTCACTCAGCAATGCACAGACACAGTGCACCTGAGAAACTTCTAGCTTCTCAGCTGCGTATGATGGATATTTCTGGTGACAAAAGTGATCATCGTGCATCTCCAACTTGCCAGTGGTCACAGTCTCCTCTTTATCTGAGTGATACTAGTCCAAATAGTTCTCAGGGCAAGTGGGGAGCAAGCCGATGTTCCACGCCTGGTTCGGTGGCAACTTCCGAACTTGAGGATCCCAGGGTAGAGGAGGAACCTCTTGATTCTGGACAGAATCTGTGGGAGCAGCCCGGAAATCCCATGGGGAATGGATTCTCCCCCACTAACTCTCAGACCTATGAGAAGAACATTGGTTCTGTAGATGTGGACACTCACCTAAATGAGAATGGAGGAGAAGTGAGGGTGGATAATGGCAATGCCACAAAGCAGTCGCAGAAACGGCAGTTTCGTAGTTCCAAGTCGCGTCGCAGAAATGAGCGTTTTGCCACCAACCTCAGAAATGAGATCCAGAGGAAGAAGGCCCAGCTGCAGAAGAGTAGAAACCCTTGTGGTGAAGAGACCGTGGAAGAAGAGGTTGCAGATCTCAACACAGAGGCAGTAGCTCCTCCAGAGTACCATCAACCCAGACCCCAAACCCTCCCAAGTCCTCTTACCCATCCACCCACTGCCTCTGTGCAAATATCCAAACAGATACCTCAACAAGTTCTTGATACCACACAAGCTGAGGAACATTCCAGCATCAGGGTTGTGTGCGTCCAGTCATCTCAGACCCAAACTCAGATCCCTCAACATGCCAGACAAGTATGTGTGCATGTGGTGGAGGAGATAGCACCTGCAGGTAAACCACGTCGATGGCGTTGGACACCAGAACACAAGCTTCAACTAGAATCTGAGACCTCTGAGAGTAAGGAGAGAAAGGAGGCTACCGGACAGATGTGGTCTGGAAAAATGGTATCAACAAGAGGGAGAGCAGGTTCTTCCAGCGGTCGTTTAGGTCGATCAGATGAGTGTGACATCCCTCCCTTTGCAGACCGCAGGAGGTTTTTTGAGGAGACTAGCAGGAAGTTGAGTCAGTCTGTAACAAACTTATCAAGTCTGACAAGTCGAAATCAGAGACTGGACAAGCCGGGTAGGCTGAACCATCCATCCTCACCTGAACCTATTGAGATGGCCTCTAACCTGGGCCGGAGAAGGTTTTCGTATCAAGATGTGCCCTATGTCAACTCACTGGACACTGGGAGACAGTTTATGAGAACCCAAAAGGACCAAGAAAAAATGATGGAGAGGCTGATGGAGAGAGAGCAGGAGAAGGAGAAAATTAAGGAGCAAGAGAAACTTAGAGAACAAGAGAAGCTTAGAGAACAAGAGACGCTTAGAGAACAAGAGAGGGAGAAGGAAAGGTTAAAGAAAGAGAGGGAAAAAGAGCAACAAATGGTGAAGGACTGGGAGGAGAGGCAGAGGCTGCTTCAGAGAGAACAAGAACGGGAGTCTGGGAGAGAAACTGTTCGCTCTGAACACAATATGAACAATGACACAGTTCCTCAGTCTTCATCTCACGACGCCTATCGGAAGCAGCCGCCCACACCTCAGGTTCCTTCCTCCCTGCAGTCCTCTGAGCATTTCTATAGCAACACTACCACTAACATCCAAAAGCCTTGCTCAGCGTTCCACCCAGTGACCACCCAGCACAATCAGTATGATGGCTACCACGTGAATCCACCCTACAAGGCCAGGAGCTACACCTCAACTGAGGTAAGACTGGGAATTCAGCATTGTCCATTGTCTTAAAAAGGCATTGTCAAGCTTTTCTGATCCAGGCTCTCAGCCAACCCAGGGAACCACTAATATAAAAATGCCAGAATTTCTGACAAGCATTACCAAGCATTGCAATATATTAAATTAGTGTTGATGTGGTTTCCCATTTACCTTACTTATTAAACTCACACAGAATGATGTACAAGTATTGGGGGATAACTTATGGATGCAAATGTCAAAGTATGCATTATATATCGAATAGGCATGCACATGTCTTTGCAACATAGACACATTGTTATTAAATTATTTATGCCAGTAAGAGTATAGCTTTCCTCTTGCAATTCACTTTCAAAGAACAACCTCATAAATTCATAATGAATAGCCTGTGTATGTGCTTATAATGAATAGCCTGAACTTTCCTGAAAGAGGGTGTGATTTGCTTGCTTTATTTTGGTTATTTACAGTTCTAAGCTTCTATGAGCAATTATAAAAACATATTGTGAAGCCATTGAACCACTTTTTTCAGTTAAATAGTTTTGAATTGAAAATAGCCTAATTGCATATGGGATGGAAATTGTGGTTTAGTTCCTGTCAGAATGATACTTTTATGTTATCTGTAAAATATTATGTATCGTCTTTGTGCATTGATTTATATGCACACTGTTTGAACTGAATAAGGATGAAACTGTTTATACTCTACTTGAGCTGTTATTTTAAGACTCTTTGGTGTAGTGCCATGTAGATGGTAGTGAGACTGTTGTTTTCAATCCTCAGTGCAGACTTATTTTAATATTAGCATTCATGCAGGTCAGGATATATTGAAACTGGCCTTTCTCAGTGTCTCAAAAGGCAAAATGTTGGCTAGAACTGTATAAAAATCATAAATCGGCTCTAAAACAACAGGAAGATTGAATATGTATGCTATCTCAACAGTCACTATTCTTGATGCACGTCCTTTCGTTTTGAAAAGTGTTTGGTTTTAAAATGGTTTTAAAAGTTTCATTGTAAAACAGGAATTAATGCTCTAACTGATCTCTGAGCCATTCTTATTCATTCAGTATTTTTAGATAGACAAACTTTATTGATCCTTGAGGGCAAATTCAGGTGAATTCAAGAGGGATTTTTCCTTGTTGTGGAATCAAGCCCATGCACTCTGGATAAGAATCAGAGATACTATTCAGAAGGAAGGAACAGTTTGATATCTAACCATTGTATTTATTTTGCACTTTATGTGCTTTGAAAAATCTGGGCTCTAGATGGTTGGCACAACAGTTGTTGGAATGAACCAGTATTTGTATGGTTACATAGAGCAAACTCCTGCTTTTCTACTGTACCACTGAGCATGGCATTTAAACTCTTTTGAGAGAGGGTATATGCTAAATATGAAACTATATGCTAAATAACAGATTGGCCAAAAGGTATAAAGTTACATAAATCACTGTTTTACTGCTTTACCTATTTACCTAGGTTTTTATTATTTATATATTTTTTGCAGTTGGAATAGGGTGCAAATAGGGTTAGGTAAAAACATAATCAATGATAAATATAAGTAAAAAAATAAGTAAAAAACATATTTAACATATCTGACATAGCACGGTATGACATAGACTACCCAAAGTGTAAGAGAGGGGCTGTTGCTCCCGACTTCATGGGTCAAGGTGGCAACAACATGATAATACAATATGAATTTGCCTGTAAAATATATTTTTTAAAAATAATATTTTATTTTTTACTTATATTTAAATATATGGCAAATGTATTTTACAGGCCCATCCTGTGCAGGGACAGGAACAAACAAAAAAACTAAACCGAAACTACAGCTTAACCGAGAGGTAAGATCCTTTACTTATATACATATTGTTATTGACAAACCTGTACCTGGAAGAAGTATAGCATAACATTTCTTATTCCACAGGGACTACCCAAAGTGTAAGAGAGGGGCTGTTGCTCCCGACTTCATGGGTCAAGGTGGCAACAGCATTACAGGTGGCTGCACTGAGGAGCATCTTTTTTCACCCCTTAAAAACCGTGCTATGTCAGAGAACGACATTCGCATGGAGACACAAAATGTTCCCAATCACATTTCAAACACCAATGTCGGCAGAATGCGTGCGTCCACTCTTAGCGACCTGGATGAGAATGGAGTATGTGTCGGTGAAGTAAAGAAGAAAAAAAGGCCTCCGCCACCTCGTCCACCGCCCCCAAAATGGGAGCAGTTCCACAAGAGGCGGGCATCCCACCACAACCTCTTCTCCTCCCCGCCACTCTATTCCTCTCCCTCTTCCTCTCCACCTCGGGCACAGCCGTGCACATCCCGGCCGCCCAGCGTGCCTGAATTGACACGTCAGCGTTCCTATAGTCTTCCTCCGAGGGAGGTTTCAGAGAGCCATCACTGCTGCAGTCAGGAGTACTCCGTGGCTCCCCCCAGCCCTGCTTTTACACGTCGAGCTTTTAAACCTGTAGCTCTGCCCCCGAGAGAGAGAGACATAAACCTTCAGAACTACGACATGAGGAGAGAAATTCATCAACCTTTGCTGCATCCTGAACCATGCACGAGGTAAACCGTACCATCCAACCCCACACGTATCAAGATCCGTGATGAAGAACATGACAAATCTTTTTAACGATTTTTCTAGTTTAAAGCACATGTGCTAATTTCATAGAAGTGTACTCTTTGTATTTATGGTGATTTCATATAGTTTTGATAAACCATTTCCAAGAAAACTTGAAAATCAATAAAATAGGGCTGTTCAATGATAATTGTGATTATCGTGTACAAAATAAGAGTCTGTGGTTACGTAATATGTGTGTTTGTTCTGTGTATAAGTATTATGTATATATATAAATACACACACATACATGTATATATTTAAGAAATATATGCATGTATGTGTAAATATACAGCTATGGAATAAATTAAGAGACCACTTAACATTGATTTCTGAACTTGGAGTGGTCTCTTCATTTTTTCCATAGCTGTATATATTATATATAAATATATTTATATTATATATATAAATGTAATTTTTTATAGAAATATAAGATATTTTTCTTAAATATATACATGAATGTATGTTTATTATATGTTTATTTTATATATATATATATATATATATATATATATATATATATATATATATATATATATATATATACATAATAATTATACACAAAACAAACACACATTTATTACATAAACACAGACCCTTATTTTGTACACGATAATCACAATTATTGTTGAACAGCCCTAGGTGTAACCATTAAGTAAAAAGTAAAAACATTAGCTTTAATACATGAGGGAACACATCTCAATCATTTTTTTTATGGAAATTATTATTTGTTAGTTTCTTTTAAGTTTTTTGATTATTTATAAGCAGTGAAACAGTAAAAATAATAATAATAATATAAGACTAAGCCAGACTACTAAAGGTATTATTTACTTTTTTTTTTATTATTATTTACTATTATTTGTTGTATTTATTTATTTATTTATTTATTTTTACTTCATTATGATATACAGTACCATTTATGGGGTTGGCAAAGAAGTCTCTTGTGCTCACCAAGGTTGCATTTATTTGATCAAAAATACAGTAAAAACAGTAATATTGTGAAATATTATTACAATTTAAAATAATAATTTTTATTTTAATGTTTTAAAATGTAATGTTAATTTTGGAATTTGGAATTTTCAGCATCATTACTCCAGTCTTCAGTGTCACATGATTCTTCAGAAATCATTCCAATATGCTGATTTGATGCTCAAGAAACATTTCTTATTATTATCAATGTTGTAAACAGTTGTGCTGCTTAACTGCAATACATTGACTGTTTGATGAATAGAAAATTTAAAAGAACAGCATTTATTTGACATATAAATCTAAATGTCTTTAATGTCACTTTAGATCCATTAATGGACCCTTGCTGAATAAAAGTATCCATTTCTTTCAAAAGAAAAAAAAAATCTTACTGAACAGAAACTTCTAAATGTTATTATTGAATGAATTGCATTTTGAATAAATTACCTTCATGTCTACCCTCTTTTAGAATACCCGTCCATACTGCTGCAGCGTCAGATGAGCCTAGAGTCACACTGGTGAAGCCCATCTTTCCTGAGCATCGAGTTGAATGGGACCGGTCCAGTTCTCATTACCCTGCACAGGGCACTATTAGGTCTCTTGAAATCCCAGAAAACAGCTTGTTAGTTGGGCCTGTGTATCCAGAATCCTACTTCTCCATGAACAACTACCACTTGCAGCCCCATCAAGCAGGCTTCCCTGAAACAGCCCACAAAAACCAGATTATTTCCTCCCGCAGTCCCAGCAGTGTTGAAGATGGAAACCTGCCCCTGGAGACAGACATCGATGAGATCTGTGAGAATGAGCGAGTTGGAGAAGTTCAGAGGAGGGAAGGAGAGGACAGGATGGAGATGCAGGGTTTTGCTCGGCCTGTTATGGTGCTGGAGACCGACATTGACAACATGCCCGAGCAAGGGGCTCCAACGGCGAGAAGCATTAGAGGGCCAAGGAGCTCCCTGGTGGACTCCATTCTGGAGGATGATTATGGTATATCTAGGAATGAGCTGATTGGAGAGTTCTTTCCACACAGTGTAAATACAGAGATGGGTGGAGAGAGCTGGAGAGGGGGCTACCCAATCAGTGGATCAACACTAGAGAGGTGCGACAATCTTCTCAATTTTCTGAACTTTAACTTTCCTTTTCTTAACACTAATGTTTAAATGCCATGATAGTTATGGTTGTCATGGCATTGGCATGCTTCAGTTCGGAGCCCCTAGGGACATGCTGATGGAAGGAAACAAATATTTCAATGATTTTGTGTTCTCTCGCGAAACTTTGCGTTCGCTCAGAAAACATTTGCGTTCCATCACAAAGACTTTTGCGTTCCCCTGAGAAACTTTGCATTCGTTTGCAAAGAACTCAAAAGGTTTAGAAGCAAACGCAACGTTTCTCAGCGGAATGCAAGAGAATGCAAAAGCATTGACTTATTTTTCCTTCCATCTCGTATTTTTTTTTTCCACCACCATATCCCTTTAGGGGCTCCGTACTTCAGAGTAGTAATTCAAGATTATTGGAGTACATTTTACATGAAAATACTGTTTCAGGCTTTCTACATCAAAATGTCATGTTTAATTCTGTGTTACTTGCCATTTCTTTGTAATTATTTGTGAAATTTACTAGCAATTTCTGAGTGAAAATTGTTTCAAAAGTACATTTTACACATTTTTTCAGTGTATTACAAAGATTGTTACAGTGCCTCCACCTTCACCTCCATTTTTTTTTTTTTGCTTCTGAAATATCCATGACCTTTTTTCTAGGCCCACTAGAATGGGAACATCCACAGCACAAGTCTCACGATCAACCTGTTACGACACATCAGCTGAAAACGCGCAACTTCTTGCCAAGATTCGGGAGATCTCAAAGAGGAAAGAGGAGGAGGAAGAACTCAATTATAAGGTGAAAGATTCAGAAATGTATGGCTCGCTTATTACATACTTTGAAAATGTGATCCAGGTTCATACAATTTTTCACTTTGGTGTAATTTCAGATGTGGCCCCAAAGTTCATGGACACTTTAAATGTTACTGAAGTACATACTTCACTTTTCTAGCTTTTTTTTAAGTTGATTTTTTGGATGTATGAAGACAGTTCCTATGAAGAATTAGGAGTGAAAGTTAAAAAAATGATATATCGGTTCATTCAAAAATTGAATTGGAAAAAGTCACTATTAAAATTGACACAAAGAGCCCTACTTGATTTACATCATGTTAAAAATGTAGTTAAGTAAAACAATTTAAAAAATCTGTATTAAGATTGACAAAATATTTTTTTAAAGTATTTAAAACTGTCATACATGTGTGAATATACACTACTATTTTCTCAGTCTCTTATGCTCACCAAATCTGCATTTATTTGATCAAACATGCAGTAATATTGTAAAATATTTAATATATAATAGGTATTTTATCATTTAAAATAACACTTTTCTATTGTAAAATGAAATTTACTCCTATAATGCCAAAGCTGAATATTTAACCAATTTTTAGTCACATGATCTTTCAGAAATTCTAATGTGTTGATTTGCTGCTTAAGAAACACTTTTTATCATGAATGTTAAAAGCAGTTGTGTTGCTCAATATTTTTGATAAGAAGGTTCAAAAGAACATATATTTTAAACAGAAATCTTCTGTAACATTTGAATTGTCTTTACTGTCACTTTTGAGCAATGTAATGTAGCCCTGCTGAATAAAAGTATTAATTTCTTTCCAAAAAAAAAAAAAAAAAAAAAATTATATATATATATGTGTGTGTAAGAAATTAATACTTTTATTCAGCAGGGCTACATTACATTGCTCAAAAGTGACAGTAAAGACAATTCAAATGTTACAGAAGATTTCTGTAATATATAATTTGTATAATTTGTAATATAATTTCTGTATATATATATATATATATATATAGATATGCCACTTCTCATAGTGAATGTTTATATTTACAGAAGCAGCTGATGGAGAGCCTTCGTAAAAAGCTGGGTGTCCTGCGTGAGGCACAGAGGGGCCTGCAAGAGGATATTCGGGCCAACACTCAGCTGGGAGAGGAGGTGGAGAGCTTGGTGCTTGCTATCTGCAAGCCCAATGAGGTGGACAAATATCGTATGTTCATCGGTGACCTAGACAAAGTGACCAGCCTGCTGCTGTCACTTTCTGGGAGGCTGATCCGAGTGGAAAGCGCCTTGGACTGTGTTGACCCAGAGACCGGCCACCACGAGAGGGTGAGGAGAGATATATTGTCGCAAAATGTTAACTATATTATCACCCAGCAATATATGTTAATGTCTGCATGAAATGGAAGTTGTGATGTTTTTTTTTTCTTCCTTATTGTGACGCATATCTGAGTGAAACGGCTTCTTGGTTAAGAACAAATGTAGGGTGGGACATGATTTTGTCTATCGGGAACTGATTGGATTGTTGGACAGTAATGGTTTGTTATGGAGGAGGGTGTGCATCAACGTCACTTTCCCGCCGGAACACGCCCCCTCAGCCAGACTGAGTGGCAAAAGAGCCTGCTGCATGACTGGATTTAATAGGAGAAACTGGAAAAATGCAAGTAAAACAAATGTGTATCAGTTTAAACTAAAGGTTGGACTCGATATAGTTTTTCTTATAACTTACCAAAGATCCATGGATATTGACATGCAGCCAGGAATTGAGTTTCCTACATTTATATGTGCCTGATTTCGACTCTGGGGAAATACATTAAGCAAATTTCCCTTGTGCACGCTTTATATAAATATAATATATGTAACCTTAGGTGTAAATCCGGGTGATTACTTGTATCAATGTTATATATATCATCATTTCGTCCAGCCCTAAAACTTGTATAGTTTTTGTCAGTGTTTTTAAAAACATCCAATTGTACAGAAAATAAGATGGTAAATATTTAATTGATGAGTTGTCAGTACAATATATAACAATACAATATATAGGGTATGATTTACCTCAAAATTCAGCATATTGACACAAAATGATAACTACAAATTCATGTTTCTCTGCCTGGAGTCCAGCTGCTTCTGTGAATTGCTGCGATCTATTTGCTTCTTTTTTCTGTAGCTTTCAGCAGTCTGTAAAAATATACCTCAGATTTTGTCAAAGCTATTTGTACAGTCAATCTCAAAGCTCTTTCCCATTTTGGATGTGTTTTGTGTGTTTTTCGCAGCATTCACACTGAAAACCAATGCTGCCACTCAGTCTTTTGCCACTCAGTGGGCATAACCGCAGTCATAACGACCAACGGTGACATCACATGCATACCCTCTATTGCTGTGATGTCATGTGAGTGACAGGTTGTCCCGCCCTTGCGCTAATAAACACATCATTAGAGAAGAGAAGAGTCTGCAAGAGAGAGAAGTTATTTAGAATGAGGTCACATTAATAAAAAAAAGGATTTGCACAAATAATAAATTATTGAAGTATTTATAATAAATACTAAATACTATAATAAGAATGGACCATTTTGATTTCATGGAGACTTAAAAGTTGGATGTATAGTACATTACCTGCATACAGTACAGTACACAAACGTAAAGCAATATATAATACAATATAGGATTGATTTTTATATATATATATATATATATATATATATATATATATATATATATATATATATATATATCACCGTAAAATATCAAATATATTATCGCCCAGATCTAATTTGCTAAATGCTACAATAGAGACAGAGTGCATTTAGGCCACGCCCACACCGGGAGGGAAAATAATCCAACCGTCTCCATTGACTCCACTGAGTTTCTGCACGCTGCTCTTTCTGTAGAGCCGCCACAAATGGGCAGTATACAGTGGGGTACAGCATGCTCTAAAAAGTGTAGTCTTCACAGATCCTGAACACATACTAAATTTGTGAATCATCATGTCCCTATCATCAGACAGGTCATCATTTATATAATGTCCTAAGTATTTAACCTCATCACATACTTTAAAGAGATAGTTCACCCAAAAATGAAAATTTGATGTTTATCTGCTTACCCCCAGCGCATCCAAGATGAAGGTGACTTTGTTTCTTCAGTAGAACACAAATGATGATTTTTAACTCAAACCATTGCCGTCTGTCAGTCAAATAATGCATGTCAATGGGAACTTTTATCTATAGGAGTAAAAAAAAAACATGCACAGACAAATCCAAATTAAACCCTGCGGCTCGTGCTGACACATTGATGTCCTAAGACACGAAACGATCGGTTTGTACGAGAAACCGAACAGTATTTATATAATTTTTTACCTCTAATACACCACTATGTCCAACTGCACTGAGCGTCCGGTGTGTGAGGTGTGAAAACGCGCTCTGATGACGGAAATGATCTCTCGCGTGTATCAGTCAACGAGTGCGAGAGATCACTTCCGACTGACAGACGGCAACGGTTGGAGTTAAAAATCATCATTTGTGTTCTACTGAAGAAAGTCACCTACATCTTGGATGCCCTGGGGGTAAGCAGATAAACATCAAATTTTCATTTTTGGGTGAACTATCCCTTTAAGGATAATACCAGACAAAGAGAAGTCAGGATATGTATTTTATGTAAGGGCTTTACAAATAAAATTCATTTGCCTTGTATGCAGTAACATCTATCTATTCCTTTTTTTTTTTTTTTTTTTTGACTTTAACATTTTATTCAATGGCCATGTCATATTCTCGCTTCCTCTCTCGTTCTTTCTGTGATGTTATAGCAACAACTTCTGGAAAAGAAGAAGCAGCTGCTGGTGCAGATGGGAGAGGCTCAGGAGCTCAAGGAACATGTGGACCGGCGTGAGCAGGCTGTGGGCAGGGTGCTGGGATGTTGCCTGACCCCAGAACAGATGCGTGACTACAGTCACTTTGTGAAGATGAAAGCCGCCCTACTAGTAGAGCAGAGGCAACTGGATGACAAGATCAGGCTCGGCGAGGAGCAGCTCAGGGGACTTCGAGAGAGCCTCGGCCTGGGGCTGGGGGTCGGTCTGGGGTACGGGCATTACTGAGAAGGGCTTTAAATAATAGACGTTATTTTAAGATTACTGTTTGTGTGTCTAACAGGATTCGAATTGGACTTTGTACTGAAAAGACATTGTACTGCAGTATGTTTCAAAGAACGGACATTGCATTGATTTAACAATTGAGTGCAGAAGAGCACAGAATGATGTTAAATTTGACTACAACACTACTTGAAGTTGTCTGTTAGGACTTCGGCTGCACTAAAGTTTGCGCTTCCTCAGTTAACCTCAGTCGACGCCAAAGAACGCATGTGTGCGTATACTTCTCATTGAATACAGCAGGGGGAGTGTCCATGCACTGCTATTTATTTATTTATGTGTGTATATAATCATACACACAATATATATATATCTCTGTCAGTAAATTAGAGAAACATGGATTCAAGGTCACATTGCTTTAACAGTAATTTACAGCCTTTCTCTGCTGCACGTATCTGATTTCATTCCACTCTTTGGCATGGTTTCGTTTAAAATGTTTTGTTTTGTGAAGTATTTGTATGTACATTAATAAACGTGTACATAGTGGATGCTAAAGTGCGTCTTTAAGTCACAGAAGTTTCATTCTGTCATAACTGGAACTTTTCTTAAATGAAACGTTGTGGCCTATTATTGCAGTGTTTTCAACAAGTGACCTTTTTTAATGCTTACATTTCATATTTAGTATGCCTTATAGTACTTGTTACACCTTTCTCAGATAATTATTATTGCCAAAGATAAAGTTTATGTCTTTGTGAACATTAGAATATAAATGTGCTGTGCCTATTTTGAGGAATGACATGCATAAATGTTTTGAGAAGACCAGCCTTGCCTTACCAAAGCCCTTATGTAGACATGTTTTCTTTGAATAAGAGTTTTTAGTTAAATGAGATGCACTGTGTTTAACCTTATGTATCATCTCACACGCTGACATGGCAACTTTTGAGGCGATCGCTACTAGATTTCCTTATCTTTTTGAGAAACTGGACATTTCTCTTGAAGAAAGGAGAATGCTGCTTCATTGACCATTTACCGCCTTGAAAGTCTTTTTTTATTTTTGCAAAACAAAGGAACGTGAGATGAAGATTAAGGAAAGATTAAGAAGAGTGAGATATAGTTGATTTGTATTTGAAGGGTTTGCTGTATAGGAATGAAGAATGAATGTAAGTATTTGGTTTCAAAAATGCAGATCAAGAAGGCAAATGTGCCTTAGTGCTTATTTGTGCTGTTTTAATTTTTGCTTTACTTTGTATAAACGTTATAGTTTATTTACTATAAACTCTTGTTCGTTTGTTGTATCATACATTGTAAACAGCTGGAGATGAAAGGAAATATTTGGTCTATTGATAATTTCATCCTGTTTTTTGATTAAAAAGATTCACCTGTACAATTAAAAATATCTTATCACAGTTATGCCTCAGTTCATTCTGAAAAAGTTAGGAAACTAGCTGAAATAACATTTTAGGGACTTGACATGCTGTGTGGTGTTGCATGATATACTCCCAATATTTTGCTAATTAATTTATAATTATGCATGAAGATTTTAGAGTATTTTTAAAATACATCATCATCATCGCACTCTTTTGTTTGAACATTAATAATCATTCTAATGTTTGAGATATGACTTAATAGGTTAATAGATTGTCTTTACGTAATTAATAATCGAGGGTGTTGATTGGATGGAAGGGATGCGCAAACGTGAGCTTGAAGCTGGCGGGAAACGTAAACGATAAATAAAACGTGCAAGCATTGTTTTTTACTCGCAGCTCTTCATTGCTGGCTTACAGTAAGATACAACATGTTTGGCTTTGCACGAGCTCTCAGAAGCAAGAGATTTCCTCTCAGACAGCAAGCCTTTACCCAGCGTTTCTACGTTACCTCTAAATCTGAAAAAAGCAACGTCGGCGTTGTGGTAAGTTCAACGGGAATGCAATAATAAAGGGAAATAAGAGTGATTTTCATGAAATAGTTTTTCCGAACAGTTTTTAGTTTTTTAAAAAAAACTACTCAATTTTTCTACATAAGAATTTTAACTTGTTTTGATGTTTTTAAACATTATAACAACGCCATTAGCTCATGTTTCCGCGCTTTGTGTTGGCGTTTAGATTGTTGAAGCCATGATTCATTCAACTAATTTGAGACAGGGAGCCTGGAGCAATGGGCGTGCCGAGAGGTGAACTGAACTGAAACTACCCCTAACTTTATGGTCATGTCTCTCTATGGCTCTGTTTATGGCTCTGTCAGGGTGTGGGGGTAGAGTTAGTGCAGACAGCTGTGTCGACCAATCATAAAGACCTTACTTCACGCCCCTACCTTTAGCCACGCCCATTGCTCCAGCCTGCTGTTATCCCTACTTGGCTCATTTAGAACCTAAATAATTTAAAGGGTTAGTTCACCCGAATATTAAAATATTGTCATTTATTACTTGCCCTCAGGCTGTTCCACACCCGTAAGACCTTTGTTAATCTTCGGAACACAAATTAAGATATTTTTGTTGAAATCCAATGGTTCAGTGAGGCCTGCATAGCCAGCAATGACATTTCCTCTCTCAAGATCCATAAAGGTACTAATCAGTTAATGTGAGTACAGTGGTTCAATATTAATATTATAAAGTGACGAGAATATTTTTGGTGGACCAAAAAACAAAACAAAATGACGACTTGTATAGTGATGGCCGATTTCAAAACAATGCTTCATAAAGCTTCGGATCGTTATGAATCTTTTGTCGAATCATGATTCGGATCGCGTGTTAAACCGCCAAACTGCTGGAATCACGTGACTCTGGCGCTCCAAACTGCTGATTCGATACGTGGATTCATAATGCTCCGAAGCTTCCTGAAGCAGTGTTTTGAAATCGTCCATCATTATATAGTTTAAAATTCATTATTTTATTTTTTTTATTTTTATTTATTTTTTTTGGCGCACCAAAAATATTCTCGTCGCTTTATATTAATATTGAACCACTGTACTCACACGAACTGATTTAAATGTGTTTTTAGTACCTTTATGGATCTTGAGAGAGGAAATGCCATTGCTGGCTATGCAGGCCTCACTGAGCAATCGGATTTCAACAAAAATATCTTAATTTAACATGAACTAATAATGAACTGCACTTATACAGCATTTATTAATCTGTTAATTTCAACATTTACTAATACATTATTATAATCTTGTTAACATTAGTTAATGCACTGTGAACTAACATGAACAACTGTATTTTCATTAAAGTTAACGAAGATTAGTAAATACAGTAACAAATGTATTGCTCATGGTGAGTTCATGTTAGTTAATGCATTAACTGTTTAACTAATGAACCTTACTGTAAAGTGTTACCAAATAACCTAGTCTGTCTAGCTGCATCACTACATTAAACAGACAATACAGGTCAAACTCCTCTGAAACAATTTATGTAAAAACATTATTATGGCTCCTAAGATACACTGCATTTAAAAGTTCAATGTTATATCAAATTTCATTGCAATCAATTTTTAACTGTAACAATTACAATAATGCGTAACAATTTTGTTAACCATCAACATCATACATCAAAATAATGCCATACTTGTGCAGAAAAATTCAAGTTCTTGGTTTAGTAGGTTGTTGACCTGAATAGAGAACTGCTCGGACGTATTCAGTCCGTTTCGTGAACCTGTTCAACTTTAAAAAAAAAAAAAAAAAAAAACACAGAAGTTGGGCATTACTGGAATGTATGCGTGTCTACAGGTTTTCATACTTGCCTCCTTTTTTGCAAATATTGTGTACTCAGGCATATATCCTTCCCCTCACACTTTTAGGAGAGTGTATTTGTGATGGCCTTTATCTCTATTGCCGTCCTTGGTCCGGCTGGATGGATCCTGTCCAACTCGTCTGACTCCCACAGAAAAAAGAAATGAGGAAGGAGATTGATGCCTCCAGCTGGAGATTAGATGCATCTTTTGTAGCGCAGTGGTTTGCGTTGTACAGGATTCCAAGTGTAATTGATGTTCCCCAAACCTACTTTAGATAACCTTCAGACTGTACAAGGCATAGAATGTAAAATGAACACTTATTTCATTGTGATGTCCAAGATGAAATTAAACAAATTGATTCAATGGTGGTCATTCTTTTTGTTACTGGCTTGGATCCACATCTGATTCCCCTCTCTGTCGTCACGTTCGCAATTAATGAAGCAACCACAAATTCACTTTTGTCATGTGAGGTGTAAGTCCCTTTAATAAAACTCATGAAAGGCAGTGTAACAAAGGGAAAACACTAAAAGCAAGTTGACAACATTTACAACCACAAAAAACCTACTGTACAACCCTAATGATGCTGTCTGATGCAGTCTTTTTTTTCTGAGATTAAGAGCCTTAAGTTTTCTGTAATGGGGGGAAAAAAATCATTTTGTAATGAGTGGAAAACTGCAGTGAAAACTTTATTGTGATTAATTATAACAGAGCCTTGCATACATATGTATGACTCAACTTGGCTGGAGAGCTGGGATGGTTTCTTCACAATGGAACCACAGAATATATAGAGTATCACTTATACAGGATGTCATAGTGACCTGGGCGGTAGAGCAGGAAGATGCGTGGCTCACTTCCTTCAGGGAAGATATGATTGTTCACTGTTCCACCCTCTCCTCTGTCCATGTATTCCACTAATATGGGCACATTCAGTGCCTGTGCTAAGGCAATGATATGGATGTGGTCGCTTTCTTTCGACATGGGTTCCACCTCCTAAAAAAAAAAATAAAACATTGACTATTAGGCCGAGTATAATTGGTAACTCTTTGAATCCTGATTAATGTAGCTCAACAGGGCCGTTTCTATGCCTCAACGCCCATGTAAACAAACTCCATTTGCCACATGTTAATTTTTAAAAACATTTGTCCAGAAAACATGAAACTCTTCCATTTGTACATGGAAACAGGGCTTGACGTTAACTTTTTTTGCTCACCAGCCACTGTAGCTAGTGGTTTTCCAAAGTTACTATCCACTCAGCATTTTCACTGGCCACAATTTTGACATCAATACCATGGGGGAAAACTGCCATATAGATATTTTTAATATCTCATAATTTGGCAGCAGGTATATTAGGCTGCTGTCACTTTAAGACCTGACTGACACACTAATCCATTATATTGTTACACCTGCATTTTCTTTAACTGTTTACGTTCACTTGAAACATAACTGTTTACATGAATACTCACCAAGACCAGCATTTTGACATTATTTCGTAATTGTATTTGAATGTTTAAGTGCAGTAAGCAGCAAAAAAGAACTCAATTTAGTAGCCTACTGAGAGGCGGTGAGTAAAATTATGCACAATATGCACAATCCCACATCGAAATTCAAGCCCTGTAACGCCAACAATTTATTGGCGTTACAGGGTTATGGAGTGAGAATTGTTGCATTATTCCAAATAGATTGAGATTCACAAATAAATGTAAAAAGATTCACAAAAATGAAACAAATTCACAAATAAAAAAAAAAAAAATGCTGACGCTAATGCTGGTATGCAGGGAAGGAGACCAGAGGCCATTTTTTTTTAATGGATGTCAATGAAGGAGGCTTCACTACAATGAATAAAACACTTGTGAAGAAATAGCTCATTTAATTAATCAACTGCCTGTCCACTAATCCTTAACATGTTTTAGGCTAGACAATATTTTTGTTGGGAACTATATGTAGATTTTACTAAGAAAAACGTATTTTATAAGAGAAGGCAGAGTAGGGAATGTTGCAACAGGTAGGACTCATTTACAGCATTACCACCAGCAGATGTGTAGCAGTATTTAATAATAGGAGTTGTGAATTGTAATGACTGACTACCATGTGTGCCTATTATGCTGATGTAATGCATTTTAATGAATAAAGAGAAAATGAATAATTTAATTATAAATATTGTATTATATTGTATGTTTAATGAAAAAAAAAAAGACGTGCTCTTTCTATGGCTGTTTCAACAAATAAATTAGATGTGAATTGTAATAATTGATGACTGCTGTGTATGCCTAATAATGATATTTTAATGAATGAAGGTAAACAATAAATAAAATTATTCTTTCTCTAGCTTCCAGATTTCAACAATGAAATTACAATTACATTGTAGCGACTAGTATCACCGTTTTTTAATGAACAGATTCAATTCTAATCTTAAATGTACACAGTCTAACGAAATTCAAATTTTAAACGTTTTACTGTACCAATTTTATGGGCTTTATACTTCCTATTTGAGCCAATGCAAATTAATGAGCAAAGTTATTTCAGGGCAAGACCACCCTGCTTGTAATGCAAATCATGATTGGTTGCAGCAAGAGTGTGCTTTGATTGGTCAGTGCAATGGCTGTATTGGCTTAAAGGGTTAGTTCAACCAAAAATTAAATTTCTGTTAATTACTCTCCCTCATGTCGTTCCAAACCTGTAAGACCTTCTTTCATCTTCAGAACACAAATTGTGCACAAAAAGTATTTTTGTCCGTTCATAACATTAAGGTTGAACCACTGTAATCACATGGATTATTTGAATGAAGTCTTAAATACCTTTCTGGGCCTCAAAAGGTGCAATGAAGTTGCTGGTTCAGAAACTGGTATCTTAATTTGTGTTCCAAAGATGAATGAAGGTCTTATGGGTCTGAGATGACATGAGGGTGAGTAATTTATGACAAAAATTTAATTTTTTTGGTGAACTAACCCTTTAAGTAGATGGAGGGTGGAGTCCACTTATTTGTGGATTTGTCTGCATGTCTTGACACCAGAAATGTTTCAAAAAGTCAAAAGTTTCGCTGTTGGGGAGATGAGAAAGTGCAGCTGGTATTGTGTATCTATTCTATAGAAAATTAGTATTGGAAGCATTTCAGATATTTCAGTATCGAAAAAAAAAATTGATATTTTTGACAACACTACATTGCACTTAGTTTATTATTTCATGCCTTTTTAAAAGACTACAACTGAAAAATATATACTATATTTAAAATTCAAGTGTCAATGTCAAGCCCTGTGTGGAAATAAAATCTAAAGGTCAGTAACATACCGACATCTATCTCTTATGAAATATTTAAAAAAAAAAAAAAAATCCTTATCCTAATCAACTAATTCAACTAATATACACTGATGAGCCAAAACATTATGACTACTCACAGGTGAAGCAAATATCGTTGATCATCTCCACATATTAAGGACTGTGTAGATTAGATGGTAAGCAAACAATCAGATCTCGTAATCAACTTGTTGGATGCAGGTGAAATGGACAGGAATAAAAATCTGAGTGACTTTGAAAAGGGCCAAATTGTTATGGCAAGGCAACTGGGTCAGAATTTCTCTGAAATGGCAAGTCAGCGGTATCAACAGCGGTCCGCGGAGGGACAAACCACAAACCGGCGACATGGTGTTGGGCACCCAATGCTCACTAGCCGTGTTTACACTGCCGGTCGCGTTTCCACTGTCACTTCCGGGGCTTGATCGTGCCTCTTCGGTGCTTCCTCGGTGCCAAAAGCATGGGTTTTTCGGCCAACAAATGGTCTACTATGGTATGTCACACAAATTTATGATGGTTATAGGAGGAATGCGCCACACCACAGTGCATCGCACTCTACTACATATGGAGCTGCGTAGCTGCAGACCAATCAGAGTGCCTATGATGGCCCTTGTCCACCATCGAAAGCTCCTACAATATGCATGCGAGTGTTGGAACTGAACCTTGGAGCAGTGGAAGAAGGTCGCCTGGTCCGATGAGTCCAGTTTCTTTTACTACACGTGGAAGTGATGGCACCAGGATGCACTGTGGGATGACGACAAGCCGGTGGAGGAAGTGTGATGCTCTGGGCGATGTTCTGCTGGGAAACCCTGGGTCCGGCCATTCATGTGGACGTGAATATGACACGTGCCACCTATCTAAATGTTTATGCAGACCAGGTACACCCGTTCGTGACCCTGGAAGTGGCCTCTTTCAGCAGGATAATACGCCCTGCCACACTGCACATATTGTTCAGGAATGGTTAGAGGAACATGATGAAGAGTTCAAGGTGTTGCCCTGGTCTCCATATTCCCCAGATCTCAATCAAATTGAGCATGTGTATACCACAGATTGAGAATGCTGCATCAAGTTTGATCCACGACGGCTCCACTTCACAACCTACAGGACTTGAAGGATCTGCTGCTAACATCTTGGTGCCAGATACCATAGGACACATTCAGATGTCTTGTAGAGTCCATGCCTGGGCAGGTCAGTGCTGTTTTGGCAGCATGCAGAGGACCATGAAATATTAATCCATAATGTTTTGGCTCATCAGTAAAGAAGTTCCACTGAAAAGTACATTAAAATTAACATGTCAAAAACAAACTAGTTCACAAGTAATAATCTTTTCACCTGCTGGCAAAACTCTTTGACAGAGCGGCCGCCTTCTATGAAGTGCTGAAAGAACACATGCTCCCGCTGCAGGTATCCAGAGGTGAGAAGCCTCAGGTAAACCACTATGTAGTCAGACACGCTCTGGTCATTGAAGGAGTTCAGCAGCTCTCCAAGTGATTGCTGCTTTTCACACAGCTCAATCAAGTCCATGAACTGACAAAGGAGAGAAACCATAGTAAGCATCAATTTACAACACAGTCAACATAATTCAAATAAAAATCACAGGATTTAAGCCTTGAGTTTTGAAAAGAAGAATGCATAGTTTTTTAAGTGCTCCAATTATGCTATTTTAAAGGTTAGTTTTGGAGGTCTCCAACAGGTTTACATGCATCAAAGGTCAAAAAACACTTTCATTTTCTCATTATATACACTGCACATCACCACATTTTTCAATGATTCTCAAACGACTCATCCAAATATTCAGTCTCTCTAAAACCCTCCTTTCCGTGAGCCTACTCTGCTCTGATTGGCCAGATGGCCCAGTCTGCTGTGATTGGTCTACCGCTTACAGCGCGTGTTGGAAAACAAAATGCCTATTACCATATCTGAATTTCATCTCCAGATGCTTCCTAAAGCTCAGTGATTGTACACAATGTAAAGACAGTAACAATGTCATCAATTTTAGCATATCAACCACTGATTCTTTAAATCCTCATCCTTTGGAAGTGTGTACAAAGAGAATTTGCTTTTGCAGAGCAAAAAAAAGCATCTTCCTGACCCGAGAACAACACGAACCAGCTACAGTGTTTGAGTGTTTCGGGTCAAAGTAGATGTCGTTTGCAGGCAGCCAATAGGTTGTTTGCAATCACGTGGTTATGGTGACGCGCGAAATTCTGGTGGAGGGCAAGCAGTGAAAATTAGAATGGAAGAGATGGAGAAAAGTCCTTTCTGTGCTGGTTTAGAAAGGTATAAACAGAAAATCACAACATATGTTGTCACGTGATCCATGTTATGAAGAGGAGCGACTTTTCCACTGAATTGAAAGACTCGATTGCCATCTAGGAGGTAGATATAGAGAATGTAAAGCTGCCGTCACGCCGCGTTCAGTTCGGTTTGTTTATATCGCGCTGCCTTTCTGCTAGTGAAGTTAGGGCAGTATTTGAGTTTCTGTCGTAATTTTGAATCGAGAATCGAAATTGCTGAATCGAGAATTGCATCAGGAGCTCACATCATCGTTCAGGGAAAAAACTGGTCAGTGTAAATGCAATTTTTTGCCTTTTCTACATGTAAAAACACACAAAGGGAAGCAGGCTGAGGAGTTGACGGGAAGACACCGTATAGCAAATGTAATGTCACTGATTGAACCCACTGCACTCCCTATCACTCAATAAAATAATCACATAGCTGAGTGTTTTTGAAAGTTTTGTATTTTGTTTTGGTGTAATAATTAACATTACATTTGCGAGTATGACTCTCACTCGGCTTGTGAATGAGTATAACTTGCACACAGCCACTTCAAAACTGTTCACAAGCTTCTATGGGTTTGATTTTGGTTGTCATTTGTTACAAAAAAAAAAAAAGAAAAGTGTGTCGGTGTCTGTCCGCTGAATGCCCCTCCGATCTCCTCCGTGGTCATATGGGAAAGTGAATATTTAAAAAGACAACATTAAAACTACACTCACATTTAATGCTACACCTTTCCAAAAAAAAAGAAATGGATCGACTTCTGTCAGCTTGTAAAACATTTATTTATTTGGACATTTTCTACCATATGCTGGCTGAAGCAGCAGCGTGACACTGTTTTCACGGTAAACAGATCAACGTTGTAAACAGAATTCTACAAAACTGAAGTGAAAACATCAAATTACCATTCAATGGGATAAAAATAAAATATCTTCTCTTCCCTACAAACGTTACCATGAAGAGTGTGAATATTTAACCAAGGTAAGCAGGTATCCATATTCATTTCAGTATCGGCAGACGCAAAACGCTATAAAAAGGTGACAACTTTTAAAGTTTAAAAATGATATAAGTTATGTAAACGATAAGAGCTCCTTGTGGGTTCTCGGATTGATCGATTTGAGCAAGTATAAACGATGCAAAACATATGAAGTCTGAGTTTTTGATAGGATTCCTATATAGAAAAATCACTGCTTGCCCTCCAGCCGCGTGCAGCAGTGACGTCATGTGCAAACAACCTATTGAAGGCCATAGGCTGGCATTATGCAAATGTGTTACTGCGTTACGTATGCAGGTCCCGGAATAAGACTGGAATTTCTGACGACTCTTTTAGGTGGTTCAGAGTCAATCCTTTCCTTTGGGAGACAATAACTTCATTTATCATGCACTTTCGACTTTACAACTTTGCAGACCGCTTACATTCACAGACAGCTATATTACACATGAAAGGTAATATTCGAAGGGGCACTTTAAATAAAACCTTTTCAAACTCACAGTGTTGTGAAAGTCCTCAATAGTAAACTCAGTGAAGCCCTGGTTTACAAGGTCCAGTTTGCTCTTAGCTGCCACAGCTTTGAACCTATAGCGCCAAAATAGAGACAGGATTGATAAATAGGCATTCAATAAACTGGTTATACACTGCTAAAACAATGACAGAGCAAAACAATATACACAATATACAAAATTGCACTTCACGTAAATAAGCTTGCTGCCATCTCCTGAATTAGTGTATAATTTCCAAACAAAAGCAATGGTATCGGCTTTAAGCAACCCAAAAAAACAGTACCACTACCTTTGCAGCTCTTTGCTGTCTTCCAGTAGTGTCTCCAAATGTGCAAATCCAAAAGCTCTGTAGAAACAATTTCCATCCGGCCGTGTCTTCCGAATGTACGCATACTTTTTGTGAAGGTCCTATGAATGTAAGAGAAACGCATGTAAGAGAAACCGTTTTACAAAAGGTTTCGGGCACTTGCTAAGTAAACTCGTGAAACTGTGTTGACCTTTATCTTGAGCTGGTAAATGGTGTCCTCTGCAGCATATTCACCCTGAAGCACAGAGAGATCTTGTATGTCCGACACTAAAGGGTTAGTGGTGGCTATCTATTAAAACAAACACACACAAATAGAGGGTTAGTTCATTTACTCACCCTCATATTGTTCCAAACCTGTGTGATTTTCTTTTTCTCTGTGGCATATAAAAAGGGCAGAACGTTACTGCTCTTTTCCATACAATGAAAGTAAATAGGGAAAGATGCTGTTAATCTCTACAAAAACAATTCATATGAGTTGTGTGCTATAGTCTAAAGGGCAGTTCACACCAAGAATGATAAATATAATGCTAAAGTTGTTTTTTTTTTACTTTAAAAAGAATAACGCAGTCAAGACCACAACTATAACAATATCACAGAGAAACTGATGAACCATTTTACAGGCAATTAGAATGCTATGACTTTAAAGAGCTTGAGCATTTAAAGCAGCAGACAACAACATAAGTGCAGCGTGCTTAAAATAAACAGAATATCATTGTCCATTGGTGTGTTATAGTTATTGTTCTTGGTATCAAAATGCCTTGGGGCAATTCCATTTGATGACGTTAATGACAGAAATTACATGCTTCAGCTTTAAATTCTAGATTGTTCAAAGCTATCAAAGCCATGGTAGGTTTAGATGACTACAGCGTACAAGCTGTATAGACTACTTGCAGCCAGGGTGCTTTATTTTTGGAGCATGACAGCCCATCTCTTTAAAGGTGCAGTATGTAAGATTTCTGTCCGCCAGAGGTCGCTAGAGGCCTATTCAAAACAAAGGCGTAGCTTGATGACGCCAAGTTTGAGCGCGGAATCTTGGGACATGTGGCCTTCACCTCAATGGACGGTGGAAAAAAATAGGGATCGGACTCGGGTAGAAATCATGTCCATGGATGCGATTATTAACGTTACTGTAGTATGAAGCAGAGCAGGACCGAGTGTTGTTGGAGCTGAACGAGGCCGCTGGAGCGATTGCACAACACATGCCTCATGAGCAGCGGGACTTTTATTATGACACAGTCGCCGGCGCCGCTTCCGCTTTTCCGGTCATGAGTATGAGGTAACGCAGCTCTGTTTACCATATTAGATACATTTGAGTGTGTTAAAAATGATGTTATAACGTTACTCTGTGCATTCACTCGGTGGCTGCTATGAGAGACTGTTGCACACTGCAGTAAGATAGATCGATTTTAGAATATCATATTAAATGCTGGATGGCTTGTGTTGATAAATGGCAATTCATTTTAAAACATATTGTATGATGGAGAAAATGCTGTATTACTGTTACTAAAAATAAAGCATCTGATTATGCTATGTTAGCTACTTGACAAAATAGTGTTTTTCTCTGAGACATGGTAAAGCATGGTACTCGCAAAAAAAAAAAAATAATAATAAAATAAAGAAAATTTGACTTAAACAATAAGACTAAACGTGTTGAGCTATATAACAATAATTAGTTTTCCGTCTATAAACGTAACCAAACAGTTGTCTATTAAAACGTAAATTAAAGCGTCTTTGGTGTTTCCATGGTTTCTACAAAATAAAACCGGAAACGGAGGGTAACGCGGGTATGACGCAATTGACAGCCGACTCCTCACACGTCCCGGAGCCATCGGGATATTTTAAGTACTCAAGTGAACAAAATATATAACACTGGCCTAGTGGTTTTTGGACATTTTACTGCAAAAAACTTACATATTGCACCTTTAATTGTATAGAATTAAAAAACAGCATTAACACAGCCTAACATTTCAATGACAGAAAAAAATTATATATTAATGTTTCAGTGAACTATCACTTTAGACACATCTTGAGAAGAACTCTATTCATAACTGAAAAAATAATAATTTGACAAGACATACACAAAATCATCAGCAATTTGTTCAGTAACAAACATTTACCATATATGTATTTTTAAATGCAGCATTGAGTCATGACTCTGATCCTCACCTCTTGCTGAATGCGGTCCTGCTGTGCCATAATGGCTTCATCATGTGCGAGGCAGTTCACTCCTGCAAAATAAATAAGTGATAAAGTTTTAGAAACCTGCCACACAAGAACTGGATCTGACCCAGTGGACAGTGATGACCAATGCTGGAGTTTAGTTCTTTCACCTCATGTCATTACACGATCCGACGGAATGTAAACAAAGTCGTGTGTAATGAGTCTTCTAACCATAATCTAACTGTTATCATACAATTAAAATACACAAAGATACACCATTTATCTCCTAATACACTGATTGAATGTAAGTGAATGTTATAGTCTACAGCTGAATGGCAAATAAGGCTTCTATTCAATTTAAGCAGATGGCTTCAAATAAAATATTTTAGTAAACATTCCCTAACGAAAATCTGACAGTGCAAAAATGTAAGGAAGACTGTTTTGTTGTTGTTAAATGAGCCCAGAGTTTACTCTTTGTACAGCTAATGCTCCTGCTCTGGATTTCCTCCTCCTGCTCGTGCAGCAGTCAAAGCAGACTCTTTCTCTAATGCAAGCTCCCTCGTGCAGATGTTTTGTTTTCGCATGCCATTGATCTTTTAGACTGCGCGAGGAAATTTTATTTTTGCACTTACCCTCCATCTCTCCCTGTGATGATTCCTGCTGCTCATCCGCCATCTTGATTGAGTTCGTTTTCCACCGCCCCCTCTCTCATGTACACTTCCGGGTCGTGTCATTCAGGATAATAACACATGCTGCCAGTGTTTTGGTTTATCTTGAACGCCTTTACCTAAGCTGGGTATTTGAAATGTTGTCATTTAACAGACTTGCAGTGTCGCTGAGGACCCTTCAAAAACTGGCGGAGGCTCACAGATGGCACCATACCAGTTTGACAAGTGCGTGCATATATATTTTCAGTTTCACTTAGGTAACTGTTAGAGATTCACTTTGATGGACATCAAAGTGTCTGTAAGTGTCATTCAGTGATATTTGTCAGGTAGTATTATCAAAAAAATCACTTGCAGCATCTTTAACCTGTTAACTGTCACTGGCCCACCGCCATTACATATTTAAAACAGTAATAAACCTAAATTAATCTTGACAAACTATATATCATTTGAAAGCTTAGAATCTCTAGTTTTCATATTTGGTGACTGATTTTCAAAAATAAATTACTGAGGAGCAGTAATTTATCAATTTGCAACAAGCATATTTTCATACTCATAAGGCATGTTCAGACCTTTATTTTAAAATAGCGATGAACATGAAAAATCATTAAAGATTGGTTGAAACATGTTTGTTTTCATGCCAAGAGTTCAAAAGATAACATCCATTCAATTTTTTGAGAAAAAAAGGTATGAAAATGTTTTTAATGGGAAAAAAAGAAATACATTTATGATTGTGGCGGCGATCTATAACCCACATTCATGTTGTTTTTATATTTATTAGTGG
Organism: Megalobrama amblycephala; assembly: GCF_018812025.1. NCBI lineage: Eukaryota > Metazoa > Chordata > Actinopteri > Cypriniformes > Xenocyprididae > Megalobrama > Megalobrama amblycephala. The sequence goes on from NC_063046.1 coordinate 12,672,679, forward strand.
CTGAATTCATATCAAATAATGCCAAACTTCCCATACTACTTATATATAGGATGTCTACTTCATAAATAGTATGAAAATAATGGAAATATAGGATTTAGATCACTCAAATACGGAAGAGGATTAGGGCCAAGCAATAATAAAAAAAAAAAATAAAACCATATCGAGATTAAAGTTGTTAAATTTCGAGAAAAAAGTCGAAATAAAATGTTGAGAATAAACTTGTTAAATTACGAGAAAAAAAACTCGTTAAATTTCGAGAAAAAGGTCGAGATAAAATGTTGAGAATAAAGTCATTAAATTACGAGAAAAAAGTCGAGATAAAATGTTGAGAATAAAGTCGGTAAATTACGAGAACAAATTCGTTAAATTATGAGAAAAATGTCGTTAAATTTCGAGAAAAAAGTCGAGATAAAATGTTGAGAATAAAGTCATTAAATTACGAGAAAAAAGTCGTTAAATTACGAGAACAAATTCGTTAAATTATGAGAAAAATGTCGTTAAATTTCGAGAAAAAAGTCGAGATAAAATGTTGAGAATAAACTCGTTAAATTACGAGAAAAAACTCGTTAAATTACGAGAAAAAACTCGTTAAATTTCGAGAAAAAAGTCGAGATAAAATGTTGAGAATAAAGTCATTAAATTACGAGAAAAAACTCGTTAAATTACGAGAAAAAACTCGTTAAATTTCGAGAAAAAAGTCGAGATAAAATGTTGAGAATAAACTCGTTAAATTACGAGAAAAAACTCGTTAAATTACGAGAAAAAACTCGTTAAATTTCGAGAAAAAAGTCGAGATAAAATGTTGAGAATAAAGTCATTAAATTACGAGAAAAAACTCATTACATTTCGAGAAAAAGGTTGAGATAAAATGTTGAGAATAAAGTCATTAAATTATGAGAAAAAACTCGTTAAATTTCGAGAAAAAAGTCGAGATAAAATGTTGAGAATAAAGTCATTAAATTATGAGAAAAAACTCGTTAAATTTCGAGAAAAAAGTCGAGATAAAATGTTGAGAATAAAGTCATTAAATTATGAGAAAAAACTCGTTAAATTTCGAGAAAAAGGTTGAGATAAAATGTTGAGAATAAACTCATTAAATTACGAGAAAAAACTCGTTAAATTTCGAGAAAAAAGTCGAGATAAAATGTTGAGAATAAAGTCATTAAATTACGAGAAAAAAGTCGTTAAATTACGAGAACAAATGCGTTAAATTATGAGAAAAACGTCGTTAAATTTCGAGAAAAAAGTCGAGATAAAATGTTGAGAATAAACTCGTTAAATTACGACATTTTATCTCGACTTTTTTCTCGAAATGTAACATTTTTCTCATAATTTAACGAATTTGTTCTCGTAATTTAACGACTTTTTTCTCGTAATTTAATGACTTTATTCTCAACATTTTATCTCGACTTTTTTTCTCGAAATTTAATGAGTTTTTTCTCGTAATTTAACAAGTTTATTCTCAACATTTTATCTCGACTTTTTTCTTGAAATTTAACTATTTTTTTCTTGAAATTTAATGAGTTTATTCTCAACATTTTATCTCAACCTTTTTCTCGAAATTTAACGAGTTTTTTTCTCGAAATTTAACAACTTTAATCTCGAGATGGTTTTATTTTTTTATTATTGCTTGGCCCTAATCCTCTTCCGTACTCAAACCATATATGGAAATGAAGGCGCCTTTATATGGTCAATAATGGAGCTTGGTTGTCATCTAGTGAAAAAGTGTGGTACTGCGCCCAAACAAAATCTTACTGAAAGCTCATTTTTTGAGATATCAGTCTCGAGTTTGGAACACAACTTGTTCAGATTTTTGGCTTTGATTTCCTTGCAGTTTTAGAGTAAAACTTGTTTTGTAAAATATATATTTTATATAAAATATAAACTTCTTAAACTTCTGTAACTTTTTTGTTTCACTTACATAAATTATTTCACTTCTACAGTAATCTGCCTCTTTAAAACAAGACCAACCTTATGTCTATATTCCAAATTATTCTTGAATTACAACCATTTAAGTTTGGATTGTGCATTTTCATGTCTAAAAAAAGGGGGGGGGGGTTAACAGGTTAAAAGTATTTTTATTCTATATGTTAATTATGTATTACTGGTGTTCACAGATGAGTTGATTGAAAACATGGACAAAAAAGCAACATGGGACAGATTCTACACAGAAAATGGAAGCAAAGGCCAATTCAAAAATTTTGAATGGTTCTTCGGATTTCAATCAGTCAAGGACTTCATTCTTCCTGTACTTCAGACCATGTCTCATTCCCACAGTGGCCCGTTCAACATCCTGGACATGGGTTGTGGCACATCTGCATTAGGACCCTCTATCTACAGATCATCTCCATGTGTTGTGAAGGTTACTTGTGCAGATATCTCCCCAGTGGCAGTGAAACTTATGGAGAAGCACACTAATTCTGCATCAGTACAGCCATGCAACCCATCCTCTGCTCTTGCTTTCCTGGAGCTTGACTGCACACAGTTGAGAGGACGCTTTGGGACCAGAAGCCTTGACATGATATTGGACAAGGGTACTACAGATGCTTTAGTTAGGTCTAAAGAAGGTCAAGTTAAGGCTGGACAGATAGTGAGGCAATGTTTAGAGGTGCTGAAGCCCTCAGGGGTTCTCTTGCAGTTCTCAGATGAGGATCCTGATGCCAGGCTTGTATGGCTAGAAAGAGAAGTCAGAGGAGCAGAACTGACAGCTGATGTAGGAGTGCAAGAGGTGGGGGAATTGAGAGGTGTCAGCTATTTTTGCTATCAGATTTCTCCTTGTACTAGCCCCCACTCTTAAAATACAATGCATTTAAACTTCTAAAAGGGTTTTCAAGTGACAATATAGTCTAACAATACTGAACAATATATTTTTTTTTGCACTTGCATAGTCAAAAGCCTGTTTACATTATTTGCATCAGATGAACAAATCAATGATACACTTTTGTAAAAAAAACAAAAACAATTTATTGCAAAAAAAAAAAAAAAAAAAAATGTTTTTGTCAAACATTCTGTGGTGCTTATTTTTCATCAATGTGGGAAATTACTTTAAGAATCATAACATTAAATGAAACCAACATAATTTAAAACAAAATATACAAATAAAGAGACTGTTTAGTGCTTAGTTTAACATACACAGTACACCCTCCAAAAAAACACTAGGAGAAAAACACAATAAGGCCTATAATTTCAACAAGGTCTATAACTGCCATGCAGAACCTGTGCCTTTTAACATGAAAGGCTTGGAGGATGAGATTTTGCAACAGTGTTGTGTATTACAGTCATACACAATGAGATTTTGTCTTTATGGATTTAATATCTGTAGGGATGCCGTCTCTCTCGCTTTCGTGGTTTTCTGCGTTTCTGCTTCATGACCAAGTTGTTCACTGGCCAGTAGGGGGCAGCATTATTAGCACCTTAAAAACATAACCAGCCTTTTAGCTCGACTTTACATTAATATTATATTCTGATGATTTGAGAAAATAAATAAATCTGTACCTCTGTAGAAGGCTTCCCTTTCAAAGCTCTGGTAACCTGTCAGGTCGGGAGGCAGATCATCATTGCTATACTGTGAACCGAAGCCACTGAACTGCCTCATCCTTTGGCCCTGTGTCCAGACCAGACCTGGAAGAGGAGAATAAAACTGTCACTTTAATATTAACAAAATAACCAAACATGACTAAAAACTACAACATCCACAGTGCTTATTAAAATTGTACAATTAGTGTTTCGAAATGAGTCATTATGAGGATTATTATGCTGGTTAAGTGAATCTTCTTAAAAGAGGCTTGATTGTTACCATTGTTGTAGTGGGTGGCGGGCATCACTGGTGGATAAAAGCATCTCTGGTTGCTATACGATCCTGTTAAAAAGGCATGTTTTGAATTGTGAAAGTTACTTGGAGAAAAAAATCTGTGGTTAGTAAATTTTTTAAATATTTTTGAAAGAAGTCTCTTATGCTCACCTAGGCTGTATTTATTAGATCAAAAATAGAATAAAAACAATAATATTGTGAAAAATGTTTCCTTATGATTATACATAACCCGTTTTCTTCTTCCTCCCCTCCCCCTTTTGTCCATGCTTTACTGTATGTTTGCCCTTATTTAACCAATAATGGGATCTGTAATCGTTGTAACTAAGCTCTAATGTTAAGGGCCTTCATTGCTCTTTGAAGGGAAAAAAAAGATTCTGCATCAGATGAAACAAACTAACCCTCAAATAGATTTCTTGCAAGAAACTCATCCGTCTGACAAAACGTGAGAAATTAAAGAGGTCATGGGCAGATAAAGTCTACTTTTCTTCTCATTCATTGGGGAGAAAGAAAGGATGGGCAGATAAACTGTACTTTTCTTCTCATCCATTACATCCAGTGTCTATATCCTGATACATAGACAAGTACATTTTACTTTAGCAATGACTTATAAGGATATTACGGAAGAGGATTAGGGCCAAGCAATAATAAAAAAAATAAAACCATCTCGAGATTAAAGTCGTTAAATTACGAGAAAAAAGTCGTTAAATTACGAGAACAAATTCTTTAAATTATGAGAAAAATGTCGTTAAATTTCGAGAAAAAAGTCGAGATAAAATGTTGAGAATAAACTAATTAAATTGAGAAAAATGTTGTTAAATTATGAGAACAAATTCGTTAAATTACGATTTTTTTTTCTCGTAATTTAATGACTTTATTCTCATAATTTAACAAGTTTATTCTCAACATTTTATCTCGACTTTTTTCTTGAAATTTAACAAGTTTTTTCTCATAATTTAACAAGTTTATTCTCAGCATTTTATCTCGACTTTTTTCTCGAAATTTAAGGACATTTTTCTCATAATTTAACGAATTTGTTCTCGTAATTTAACGACTTTTTTCTCGTAATTTAATGACTTTATTCTCAACATTTTATCTCAACTTTTTTCTCGAAATTTAACAAGTTTTTTCTCGTAATTTAACGAGTTTATTCTCAACATTTTATCTCGACTTTTTTCTCGAAATTGAACAACTTTAATCTCTAGATGGTTTTATTTTTTTTATTATTGCTTGGCCCTAATCCTCTTCCGTAGAATATAGAGGGAAGATTTTTTGGGGGGTTTTTTACTTTCTGGGGGGGGATTTTAATTGCATTATTTAGACAAGTCTCTTACGTGGCCTATTTTTTAAACACCCCACTCTCCAGAATGAAGATGATACTAAAATACCAATCTTCTGAATTTGAACTTGTAAACATGTGGAGAAGCAAATTTCCAAATTGTAGAGATTTTACGTTTTACTCCCATAGACATGCATCTTGTCCTAGGATAGATTATTTTTCTTCATAGAATAGCTAACATGAAGATACTACCAATGACAGATCTCTTCACCTATGGGACTAATACGGGGCATAGGGCTAAGCACAAACTTCCAAACAATGTAGACTAAACACCTCAATCCTCAATGGTAAAGCATTAATTTCTTTCATCACAGCAGAACTTAAATTATACCCAAGTATAAATGGCTCTACAGAGGCATCACCACTTTTTTTTAAAGACCAAGCTTCTGCGCACATACACACTAAAACACGCAAACCTATAGACTAATAGAATGCATTAAATGTATTCGTTTTTTCAGTAGGAAAGGTGTCATTTAAGTGGCCCCTAAAGTAATAATTTAAAATTTTTACAATGGAAGTGATTCAATCAAAAACCAACTTTAGCTCGATAATAATTTTTTCTATTGTCACTGTGAAACTGCTTTGAGACGATGTGTATTGTGAAAAGTGCTATATAAATGAAGATGACTTGACCCGACTTTGGGATTGTGCAAAAGCACATTTTAGGGGTCGGATTATTTCGTTTGCAAGTGCCAAGAAGAGAGAAAGGCTAAACAAGAAGTATTAAAACAATTAAAAATTTAGAAAAAAAACAAACCTCAAACCACAGCTACTAAAATAAAAGATGCACATAATAGCTTAATTGCTAATAAGATTTAAAGTGATCTAAGGTTTATTAACCAAAGATTATGAACATGGCAATAGGGCTAGTAGACTGTTAGCAATTACATTAAGAAAGCAAAGATCCTCAAATATTGCACAAAAAAAATAAAATAAATAAAAATCTAGTAACTCTATCAACCCCCTTAGCAAACCTGATGAATTAGCAGAATCCTTCACAGGATTCTACAAATCCCTCTAAGAAAACCTCCAATACCTGTTCAGGTGATAGTATACTGTCTGGCATCATTACTGACTGAGCTAACACAGTCAATGGAAAAAGGACTTGGATCAGCTTATTAAAGAAAGCAAAATTATTGAGAATCTCTATTTTGAAGAAGAATAAAAGTTCGGGCCCTGATGGATATATAAATTAATTCAATACTAGTTCTTCAGAACTTTTATAAAGAGCATATTACAAACTGCAATCTGGTATGGTAGCACACTTGTGGAGGGATAAAATCATTGCTGTAAATCATAAAGTGGGCAAAGATCCTGATGAATGTCAATTATTTTGGGCTATTTCATTGTTGAGCAGTGATTTTCATATATTAGCTGCCATTCTTGCAAAAATAAAATTATTAGTCAAAATATATATCCGAGAGAGATTCCAGAGAGATATTATGGATATACCTCTGGAAGTGGTCGAAAGTGGACAAGCTCAAAGCATTTTAGACCCCGTTTACACCTATATTTAGCGTTGTCCGCTTGTGATCCAAAACGCATCTTAATACCAGGTGGAAACAGGGTTTAGGAGTTAAAACCTGATCCACCATCATTCAGTGTCAGGATTCAAAAAGTGTGGGAGCTGTTCGAAATGGAACAAAGCAAGCAAATAACAAATATATTATTTTGATAGCAAATATGATTTTTCAACATCATTACAGTCTTCAGTGTCTCATGATCTTTCAGAAATTCTGATTTGGTGCTGAAGAAACATTTATCATCAATGCTAAAACAGTTGTGCTGCGTCATACTTTTCTGGAAATCATGATATATTTTTCATGATCCTTTGATGAACAAAGTTCAAAAGAACAGAATTTATTTTGTAACAATGTAAAAGTCTTTACTGTCACCTTTGATCAATTTTATGCATCCTTGCTAAATAAAAATTCTCATTTCTTTTAAAAAAAATGTACTTACTGGGACCAAACTTTTGATTGATAATGTACCTTGATAGCGAGCAGGAGCACTTGAAGTAGCTGTTTGCCAGCTATGGTTCTCACGTAATGGTGGGTGAGTATCTGCATTAATCTGGTCTGCAAAAAAGAAAAGCAGAAAATAGCAAACATAAATGGGTGACTAAGGTCACATCCACAAAAAGCCAGAGCTTTCCCTATCCGATCTTTTTCCCCCCTTGTCTTAAGAAATATCTGCGAACACATGAAACCACTGAAACCGACTCAAATCAGTGTAGTAAACAAAATAGCCTAGGTATTTCCTAGTACAATAGGTTTATTGAACATGTAGTTAGAATTAGTTCCAAAATGTAAAAATAAATTAGAGCTGCAAGCAGCGATGAAAGGGCCCTTGCACCTGGGCTCATCACCACCCGGTCCCGGTGGCTTTAGGAAACTGTGAACAGTGGGTGATATTCATTTAAGCGGATAAATAGAGGAGAAATATGATCATTTTATAATGACAATAAGTAATTTTGATGCACCACACTTCCTGCTGCCAGCAGGTGGCGCTTTGACTATAACTGAATATTGCCATGTTGATGTCTTCAGGTCAGGACTAATAAAAAACATGTGAAGTTTGGAGCAGATCAAAAATTGTAACTCAGGCATACAACAACTTCCCGTTTTGTGGCGTAAATTGCATTCATTAGCACTTAGCCAGGTGTTGTATGATTTAACGTGTTTCTAGTATGTCTGGTACTATGTGGCATATTGAAATGTGTTTCAGGGATTGAATTACAGTGTAAAGCATGCAATTTCCTGTTGCCAGCAGGTGGCGCTATGACTAATTGAATATTGGCAAATAAATTGGCATTCATGCATTTCATCACTCTGATATATCAGTGATATACCAGACATTTTATACCGCAATAACGATATATATCGTCATATAGCCCCGTCTTAATGTAGTATACATGCCAGATCAGTATGTGGCGCTGTAATTCTGCCACAGAGATATACTAAAAATGGAGAAGAAGACTTGGAGCATGCACATAAACCTTGCACGCTGTATACAAACTTCAGTAAAGCTAAGTAATGAAGCTTTACTTTAGTTAAGCTAATAGGCTCAGTAGCTTCTGCGGCACGAACAAGCATGTAGTCCGTTAATGTTGTTGTTGTTACGTGACGTAGCGGTGTCTGACTATGGTTGAGACGTGGGGTGATGACATTGTGTCACAAAATATACGGATTGGCTGTACACACGAAAAAACAACGAGTGTCGTTTTCAGATTTATCCACTCTGGGACCCACTTTCAGAAAAATATCAGTTTCAGGCTCCCAAAACGCTGGATCCATCTGAAAGAAACGCCGATGCGATACAAAATATTTACATATACATCTAAACATGTCTCCATGTGGACGGTCTCTCTGAATGATTCATGCATCTTTAAGCAATTCACCAATTAAAAATATAATTATATGAACTGTTTGTTTGGTATGGATCAATATATCCCAAAATCATAATCATAGAAGCTTATTTTACAGCTTTAAACCTCAGCTAACCAATGGCACCAACTCAATCTGCATTTCTCACCAAGTTTTGGCAGTTCCACTCCCCACGCCTGAGCCACATGCTCCAGGATGAGGCATGTGATTTTGCGATGGGCGACAGAATTCCAGTGCACACCATCATGCATCCTGTGCTGCAGGCTGAAACGAAACTGGAAGTGTAAGTCCAGCACGTCGAAGCCAAAATTATTGGCAAGAGTGGCTCCAAAGTAATTCGCCTCGATCACATCGAATCTTAATGTGGGACCCATGTGCTGAATCTGAGTTTGTGGGTAAGAAGAAAAAAGGATTATTGACTCATCACTGTTCATGAGGGTTCATACGCTACCACTCTTTTTTATTAACCACCTCTGGGACCAGGAAACCTCCCACAATCTTCTTTCCCAGAGGCATTGTCATGTTCCACACAACCAGGCTCTCTTCAGGCAAAATGGCCTTTAACTTCCTGAAGAACTTGTTAAGGTTCTCCTTGTACTCTGAAGCCCATTGACGGCTGTACCTGTGTAAAACAAAAAATCATGTTAATCAAAAAATAAATATAACATGCTAAATATCTTTTGTCTGTAACAAGCTCTAATGAAGAGCACTCGTACCTGGATATATCCCACACACAAGAGTTCACTATAACCAGGTCTGGTTTAATGCCCTGTTCAAAGTCAGCTAGGATACTCTCCATATATCGGGAGAAAACTTGCGTCACAAAATAGAAGCGGACCAAGTGGTGATCAGTACGGTACTGTCTCACTTCTCTGTACGCAGTGCCGTTATTCATCTGACCCAACCGACCGCCTTCCACCAGGCAATCCTGCTCAAACGAAACCTCACCCTAGGAAATATGGATAAGATTGATGCATCATCAGACATTGCTTAAAGGGTTAGTTCACCCAAAAATGAAAATTATGTCATTAATGACTCACCCTCATGTCGTTCCAAACCCGTAAGACCTTCGTTCATCTTCGGAACACAGTTTAAGATATTTTAGATTTAGTCCGAGAGCTTTCTGTCCCTCCATTGAAAATGTATGTACGGTATACTGTCCATGTCCAGAAAGGTAATAAAAACATCATCAAAGTAGTCCATGTGACATCAGTGGGTCAGTTAGAATTTGTTGAAGCATCGAAAATATTTTTGGTCCAAAAATAACAAAAACTACGACTTTATTCAGCATTGTCTTCTCTTCCAGAATCCTCATTGAATTGATTCCATTGAATTGATTCCATTGAATCCTTTCATCTGTCGGCGTTGGTAATGCACTTTTATGTCGCTGTAGCTGTTTTTGGCGATTAGGACATCCGCGACATGCACACTTACGCACCATTTTAAAAAATATAGCAATACCAAAATACAAACAATGTAGAATAGCTTGAATACAGCGTGCGTCTCCCTCATACTGTAAACGAAGCTCTGGCGCACCAGATAACACGTCAGCAGTGTCACTGTCCGGAGCAGAAGGGGGCGGTAATGCACCAATAAGCTGGATGCCAACCACCATAAAACAGGAAAGAAGAAGAAGAGGCGGAGTCGTGAACGCGAATTGACAACAGACCCGGAAGAGAATACAATGCTGAATAAAGTCGTAGTTTTTGTTATTTTTGGACCAAAGTGTATTTTTGATGCTTCAAAATGTCGCGGATGTCCTAATCACCAAAAACGACCATGGCGACAGATGAAAGGATTCAATGGAATCAATTCAATGGAATCAATTCAATGGAAAGGATTCCAAAAGAGAAGACAATGCTGAATAAAGTCGTAATTTTTGTTATTTTTGGACCAAAATGTATTTTCGATGCTTCAACAAATTCTAACTGACCCTCTGATGTCACATGGACTACTTTGATGATGTTTTTATTACCTTTCTGGACATGGACAGTATACCGTACATACATTTTCAATGGAGGGACAGAAAGCTCTCGGACTAAATCTAAAATATCTTAAACTGTGTTCCGAAGATGAACGGAGGTCTTACGGGTTTGGAACGACATGAGGGTGAGTCATTAATGACATAATTTTCATTTTTGGGTGAACTAACCCTTTAACCAAAAAACTTTACATGGGATAAGAGAATATTCCTATCCTTCACATACACAACAGCTTCAATTGCTCCAATATATTGATTACATGAAATAAAAATGATCAAAACTGTATATTTGAAAAGCCTTTTGCCAAAATAGCTTTTGGACACAGCACCTGATTTTTAGCTGGTCATCGGATGGTAGACCATCAACTATGTCCCAAATTTTAGCTTGACAACCTTAAAATGGTATAGCCAGCTGAAAATGTAGCTGGTCTATCATGGCCTACAGCAGAAAATGAGCAATTTAGAGCAGCTAGAAATAAGCTACCATATTCCAAAACCATAGTCTGTTTGAACATGTACATTTTAGGATTAGTAAAAGGAGACACACAATTAATGAAACATCCATTCACATACTGACCTTGTTTTTTAACTGAGATAAGCTTAAATATGAGTCTCTCTGCAGGATTAAGACTAAATCCTTGTACACTGAGCGCTGGACTGGAAAGAAGATCAAGAAATTCTTATAAAAAACAATTATTCTAATTAAAAATCAAGTGCTTTAGAGTGGGAAATCACGAATGCCATTACTATCATAATATTAATCTCCGTGAGTACTCACTTGAGTCTCCTAACACCACAACAAACTTGTTGTGGAGCAGTTGAGCTACAGGCCTCATCGTGGCTTTACTGTCACACTGAAATCAGAGGAATTGATTGAAACACACGTAAACTTTGTATTAACAAATGGCAATACGATACGCGTTGGGTTTGAATCGTTAATCCCGGGTTTCTTATTATCAAACGCCATAAACCACTAAAACTTACCCGTTAAATCATGAATTCAGTGAATGATGAGGATAAATTGCGTGTCGTAATGAGAGTTCAGTGGAGATTGTGAAGAAAAGTGAGATGTTGTTCCCCTTGCGGTTAATATGGGCAAGACATGCTAATTTATAAAAAAAAAAAAAAGCAAATGTAATATATTTAGATTAAATTCAAAATATTTTAGAATGGTGGAACCATGGTTAAAAAGTAAAGAAAAATATGCAAATGTTAAAGTATGTGTAGACCAACAAAAAAATGTACTCAGTAAAATGTCAACATACCTAACCAAAAATTTGTATTAAAAAAACAACTGAAATTTTTACTGATAATTTTGCACCTTTTATGCAAGCAAGCAATGCTGGTTTCTGGGAGATTGTCCCTGACTGCAGGAGGCAAATAATCATGTGAATGATTCAATTAAACTTTTTATTCCTTTTATCAAACTTTTATTGTTTACTTATTGTCTGTTGATTCCACTTTCATCAAGAAATATTAGGCTGTACATTTCATTTGTGAAATCTTTGCACGTAATTCTCATATAAACAGATTAACAGAGAGAAACAATTCATTGTCATAATTACAGTATATATTCATATTGCAGCACTTCTCATGTTACTGCCAATGTTGTATTCCTCATTTGTAAATCACTCTGGATTGAAGCATCTGCTAAATAAATATATGTACATGTAAGAAACCTGAACATTTATACAATCTACAATTTACAAAATCACATACACAGTTATACATAGAATTTGCAGATGAAGTACAATGAAACAAGAGTCAGATATAATACCAATCTGTAGTAATCTGTTCACGTAAAGTGCTTTTATACTGATGTCTATTCACAATACGATTGCAAGGTCAGTAAAAGGCCTCTAACCCTCGAGGTCAAACTGTGTCACGTATGGCTTCAGTCGGTCTGTCACAAATTCATCATTGCGAGGCAGCTTCTTCGTGAACGGCTTTCACTGATTCCTTGAATCCCCACTAACACGTCAACTCACACCTGTCGTTTGCTTTCCTAAACAAATGGGATCTCTATTCACGGTGATTCATTAAATGCTTTAACTTTTTGAGCTCATCACATTTAAGATCCTCCACCATTTCACCAAGATCCAGTTCTCTCTTAGACACAAAAATAGACAAAAAATGATCAGGGGTTAAAATATTTTAAAATGAGAAATTTAAAGAGAATTTTGTTTAGAAACACTTCAATAGGTAATATTTCAAATATTAAAGTAACTTGTTAGAATGTCCTTCAGATCACATTTGTGTGTGATTATCAAGTTCTAGCTATCAATTACCATTTCAGTCTTTAATCCGACTCTTGGAGATTCTATGTCCATCTCTTGCCATATATATGTGAGAGACTGTCCATGAATTTTCTTGGCAATGATTTTTCTGGGGTAGGTTGCCCAGGTCTTTCCCCAACCCTCCCCATTACATGACGTGGGACTCTCTCTCACACACACACTCACACACACACACACACACACACACACACACACACACACACACACATTTAGCATCTCCAATTCACCTATACTGCATGTTTTTACTGCATGGATTGTGGGGGAAACCGGAGCACATGAAGGAAACCCATGCAGAATATGCAAACTCTTAGACTATTATTCAGTTACATGAGAAAAATGAAACATTTAGATGCTTTTTACAATGTTTTAAGTACAAACAAAAAAAACTCTGTTTTTCTTGAGAATTATCCAACGCCTCCATGCATTTTTTTTTTTTAGAAGTAATCTTATCACTTTCTATTTTTACACTGAATTTTAATTTGCAGTTCAGTCACATCTTTATCTAAGACGATAACAATGTAGGATAGTGATTACCATCTTGAAAGGGTTCCAATAAATTTTCCTAAAGGGTGCAACAAACTAACAGTGCACAAAAAAGCTGTACAGCATTTAGTAAGTTTAGTAAAATCAATAAAGCATTTTTCATTTCCTGTGCCCACAGACATGTGACCCATTAGCTTCACATTGTGAAAAAACATCTAAAATGCGTCAAAATAAATGTCTTTGTGGTGAAAGAAACTGGTGGCTAAAATATAGATTATAGGTGTAGATAAGCAAATGTCCGGGACAAACAATCTCTGAAATTAATAAACTTTGGTTGGACTCTTTGGCTATTTTTGAGATCAGAGTATACTTTACATTTGTCAGTTTGTAGTCAGAGCTGGTTTGGATCAACACTGTTGCAGATTTTATCTGTTGACCAAACAAGTGTATGCATTTTTTATTAAAAATCTACAAAGACAAAAGTACAACAAAATTAATATTTTTTTAAGGAAGAGATTTTGCAACAGTGTTGCATATTACAGTCATACACAATGAGATGTTGTCTTGATGGATTTAATATCTGTAGGGATGCCGTCTCTCTCGGTTATGTGGTTTTTGGTGTTTCTGCTTCATGACCAAGTTGTTCACTGGCCAGTAGGGGGCAGCATTATTAGCACCTTAAAAACATAAGCAGCCTTTAAGCACAACATTACATTAATATTATATTCTGATGATTTGAGAAAATAAATAAATCTGTACCTCTGTAGAAGGCTTCCCTTTCAAAGCTCTGGTAACGTGTCGAGTGGGGAGGCAGATCATCATTGCTATACTGTGAACCGAAGCCACTGAACTGCCTCATCCTTTGGCCCTGTGTCCAGACCGGACCTGGAAGAGGAGAATAAAACTGTCACTTTAATATTAACAAAATAACCAAACATGACTAAAAACTACAACATCCACAGTGCTTATTAAAATTGTACAAGTGGTTCAAAATGAGTCATTATGAGGATTATTATGCTGGTTAAGTGAATTTTCTCAAAAGAGGCTTGATTGTTACCATTGTTGTAGTGGGTGGCGGGCATCACTGGAGGATAAAAGCATCTCTGGTTGCTATACGATCCTGTTAAAAAGGCATGTTTTGAATTGATGAAGTTACTTGGAGGGGGAAAAAAAGTTAAAAAAGTAATCTGTGTTGTGATTTTAAAAACGTAAGAGAAAAACAAATCTCTTATGCTCACCAAGACTGCATTTATTACATAAAAAAAATAGAAAGACAAAAAAAACAACAGTAATATTGTGAAATATTATCATCATTTAAAATAACCGTTTTTAAAATATATTTAATATGTAATTTATTCCTGTGATGGCAAATCAGAATTTTTCAGCAGCCATTAATCTAGTCTTCAGTGTCACATGATCTCATGTGACACTGAAGATGAATTCATGCAGCGCTGCGCAGACCGATCAACAGCTGACTTGAAGCAGTTAGAAATTTTGCCCAACGTGAGAGAGCACAGATGCCACGTCACTGTGACATATGACATCAGAGTACCGCAAGAGCGATTCGAGAGCAGACGGCCGAGTCAGTCGGCGCAGATTCTCCAGAGCGAATGCATGAGCTCTGATGATGACACAGCTGACACGCATGACAACGATCACGTGTTTCATGTTTATTCTGAAAACCTTTTTTGTTCACTGGCCAGTAAAGCGCAGCATTATTAGCACCTTAAAAACAATCTGCCTTTTAGCACAACATTACATTAATATTATATTCTGATGATTTGAGAGAAGAAAAAATAAATAAATAAATAAATCTGTACCAGTGGCGGCTGGTGCAAAAAATATTTGGGGGGGCGCAAAAAAAAAAGAAAAAAAAATATGAATAGGCTAATTGTTAAATAACCATTTAACAAGTGAAATAATAACGTATCTATCTAAAACATGGAAAATTCAGTATTTCAAGCATGCCATAGGGCTGAGATCTAAAAAAAAAAAAAAAAAAAAAAAAATCTGTATTTAATTAAAAATGTTTTTTATTTAAGATCCTGCCCAATATTGTCCTAGAAACAATGTTCATATTGAAGGCTATAAAAACAAACATGAATGTAACTGTGTAGTATATGCTATAAATTATGTGCAAAAAAGGGGTCAAATCACATTAGGCCTAGGCTACATTCTAAAATTGTACCTTTACAATCTAAAAACTATTTTAAGCAGAAATTAAATACACTAAACTAAAAATGAAAATAGATAAAAACAAAAGAACAGACTAATAATTATTATTATTTTGATAACCCTACAATAGTCACTTTACACATTTACTGCTATCGTACAAATACACTTAGTTGTAGGTTTGAAATTCTACATATGACATAATTATGTTCGCCAACAAAAACAAATTTTCAACAAATATTTTGAGCAAAATGTATTTTACTCAGATTGAACTCCGTCTGTTCGGCGCGCGGCGGCGCTCGTTCACATAAGTTTGTGCTTGCTGAAGGCTCGTCCACGCCTGAATGCAAAATGGAAATATTTTCTCGACTTTCTAACTTTTACAGATGGAGAATATGTCTGTGAAATGTAAATTATGCACTGAGGAAATTATTAAATGTCACTTCAGCTTAAAAAAAAAAAATTAATAGAGGTATGTTTGTTTCCACCAATCGCTGCACAAGTTAAGGTTACGTATTATGACGAAAGCACGTTAGTGCGAGCCCTCCCGGAACCCATAGAGATTGCATTGCAGTGCCTGCAGTTCGAAAAAAAAGTTCTTTGAATGGAAGTCTATGGGAGCATTCGGGGCAAATCTCCGCCAGACTGAAATGCCCAAAAAGAGGCGGTACTCCACAGAGCGTGACTTGACGCTGATTGGACTATATCCAGAGGCAGAACAAACAGCCTAGCAGTGACAGCTAGCGTAACTCTGTGGTTGAATGTGATTGAAAAATCCGTCCCTTTCTCACTTTGGTGGTGTGTCGCCCTATTGCCCTAATGAAGAAACCGCCCCTGATCTGTACCTCTGTAGAAGGCTTTCCTTTCAAAGCTCTGGTAACGTGTCGAGTTGGGAGGCAGATCATCATTGCTATACTGTGAACCGAAGCCACTGAACTGCCTCATCCTTTGGCCCTGTGTCCAGACCAGACCTGGAAGAGGAGAATAAAACTGTCACTTTAATATTAACAAAATAACCAAACATGACTAAAAACTACAACATCCCCAGTGCTTACTAAAATTGTACAAGTGGTTCAAAATGAGTCATTATGAGGATTATTATGCTGGTTAAGTGAATTTTCTCAAAAGTGGCTTGATTGTTAACATTGTTGTAGTGGGTGGCGGGCATCACTGGAGGATAAAAGCATCTCTGGTTGCTATACGATCCTGTTTATTAAAAAAAAAAAAGAAAAAAGAAAAAAAGTAATCTGTGTTTCAGGTAAGATTTTCTTTCTTTCTTTCTTTTTTAACGCCATACCAGCTTCAAAGGCTATATTCATGGCGAGAATAAAGTATAATTAAATCAAAGGAAGATTAAAAAAGATGTTTCAAATTTATTTCCTCTAAAAATCTTAAAACCATGCTTGGGCTCACTTGATTAAAAACCTTTTCAAAACTATCAACAGAGTAAAAACGGTTTCTCACAGGGGTAAATGTAATACAGTCTAAAAGGATATGTTTAATGGACAATGGATTTTGACAAGATGAACATTTTGGATGGTTTTCTCCTGAGAGTAAAAATTGGTGTGTCATTTTTGAATGTCCTATTCTACATCTTGTATATATAACTTGATACCATCGTTCATCAAAATAGGAATTATGTTTTTTCCTCACATCAGGATTTATTTCACACAACTTATTATTTAGACATTGATCCCATTCTGATTGCCATTTATTTTTGATGTATTCTTTTATCGTTTGTTTTAAGTCTGTAAAAGGTATAGAACACTTTATTGATTCTGTGGATAGTGCTTCTTTTGCTGCATTGTCCGCTTTCTCATTTCCAGCAATTCCTGAGTGTCCAGGTACCCAGGTAAGATTTTAAAAATGTTTTTGAAAGTCTCTTACGCTCACCAAGACTGCATTTATTAGATCAAAAATAGAATAGCGATTCAGGAGCAGATGTTTGACTCAGCTGGTACAGCTTCTCCAGAGCAAATGCATGAGCTCTGATGATGACACAGCTGACACGCATGACAACATTCGCGTGCGTTTCATGTTTATTCTGAAAACTTCAGTTCCACTAATGATCACAAATCTGTATTTATAACAGTAAAAGCCCTTTTCATGTAGTCGCGATGTTATATTGTGTCATGTTTATCAAAATAAAACTGATGAAAAAAATGTAGACCCCACTTTGGTATTTAAATAGTATATGCTTATACTGAACTTTATTCTTGTACAAACAGATGCTGTAAGCAGTACATAAAATATTGAATGAAAATGTCTTTGAAACATCTGTGTATTTGATAAATATTGCATTTATTTCACTTCAGCTGTGATAAAGGATGCAAACGCAGCACAAGCGTCACTACGGGAAGCAGAAAGTGTCCGACTTCATGTCTCCATTTTCAGATCATCCCCGAATGCAAGCGGATACTTTCACCAATCGTTACATCCAGCCGCAGCCGATGTCGAACACACCTACTCTAATATGCTGATTTGGTGCTCAAGAAACATTTCTTATTATTATCAATGTTAAAACAGTTGTGCTGCATTGGATTTTTCTGGAAACCATGATACATTTTTTATGATTATTTGATGAACAAAGTTCAAAGGAACAGAATTTATTTTGTAACAATGTAGAAGTCTTTAGTATCACTTTTGATCAATTTTATGCATCCTTGCTAAATAAAAGTGATCATTTCGTTCACAATTATATACACTACAGGTCAAAAGTTTGGAAACATTACTATTTTTAATGTTTTTGAACAAAGTCTCTTATGCTCATTAAGGCTGCATTTATTTAATATTAAATACAGAAAAAACAATAATATTGTGAAATATGATTACAATTTAAAATTATGGTTTTCTATTTTAATAAACTTTAAAATATAATTTATTTCTGTGATGCAAAGCTGAATTGTCAGCATCATTACTGCAGTCTTCAGTGTCACATGATCCTTCAGAAATCATTCTAATATGCTGATTTATTATCAATGTTGGAAACAGTTGTGCTGCTTAATATTATTTTATAACCTGTGATACTTTTTCAGAATTCTTTGATGAATAAAAAGTAAAAAAAACCATCAGCATTTATTTAAAATAGAAATCTTTTGTAACAATATACACTATCGTTAAAAGGTTTGGGGTCAGTAATTTTTTTTCTTTCTTTTTTTTTTTTTTTAAAGAAATTAACACTTTTATTCAGCACGGATGTGTTAAATTGATAAAAAGTGATAGTAAGATTTATATTGTTAGAAAAGATTTATATTTTGAATAAATGCCGTTCTTTTTAACCTTTTTTTTTTAAATCAATGAATCCTGAAAAAAGTATCACAGGTTCCAAAAAATATTAAGTAACACAACTGTTTTTAACACTGATAATAACTGAGTATCAAATCATAATATTAGAATGATTTCTCAAGGATCATGTGACACTGAAGACTGGAGTAATGATGCTGAAAATTCAGCTTTGCATCACAGAAATAAATTATATTTTAAAGTATATTAAAATAGAAAACCATAATTTTAAATTGTAATAATATTTCACAATATTATTGTTTTTTCTGTATTTATTATGAAATAAATGCAGCCTTAATGAGCATAAGAGACTTTGTTCAAAAACATTAAAAATAGTAATGTTTCCAAACTTTTGACCGGTAGTACATATATATATATATATATATATATATATATACACATACATATATATACATACATACATACATACATACATATATATACATACATATACATACATACATATATATATATATATATATATATATATATATATATATATATATATATATATATATATAAACACTTAGGCAAAACTTTTGATTGATAATGTACCTTGATAGCGAGCAGGAGCCGTTTGCCAACTACGGTTCTCACGTAATGGTGGGTGAGTATCTGCATTAATCTGGTCTGCAAAAAAGCAAAGCAAAACAGAGCAAACATAAATGGGTGACTATATGTAACATGTATCTTTAGGCAATTCATTAATTAAAAAAGTGATTATATGAACTGTTTGTTTGGTATGGATCAATATATCCCACTTTCAAAATCATAGAAGCTTATTTTACAGCTTTAAACCTCAGCTAACCAATGGCACCAACTCAATCTGCAATTCTCACCAAGTTTTGGCAGTTCCACTCCCCACGCCTGAGCCACATGCTCCAGGATGAGGCATGTGATTTTGCGATGGGCGACAGAATTCCAGTGCACACCATCATGCATCCTGTGCTGCAGGCTGAAACGAAACTGGAAGTGTAAGTCCAGCACGTCGAAGCCAAAATTATTGGCAAGAGTGGCTCCAAAGTAATTCGCCTCGATCACATCGAATCTTAATGTGGGACCCATGTGCTGAATCTGAGTTTGTGGGCAAGAAGAAAAAAGGATTATTGACTCATCCCTGTTCATGAGGGTTCATACTCTACCACTCTTTTTTATTAACCACCTCTGGGACCAGGAAACCTCCCACAATCTTCTTTCCCAGAGGCATTGTCACGTTCCACACAACCAGGCTCTCTTCAGGCAAAATGGCCTTTAACTTCCTGAAGAACTTGTTAAGGTTCTCCTTGTACTCTGAGGCCCATTGATGGCTGTACCTGTGTAAAACAAAAAATCATGTTAATCAAAAAATAAATATAACATGCTAAATATCTTTCGTCTGTAACAAGCTCTAATGAAGAGCACTCGTACCTGGATATATCCCACACACAAGAGTTCACTATAACCAGGTCTGGTTTAATGCCCTGTTCAAAGTCAGCTAGGATACTCTCCATATATCGGGAGAAAACTTGCGTCACAAAATAGAAGCGGACCAAGTGGTGATCAGTACGGTACTGTCTCACTTCTCTGTACGCAGTGCCGTTATTCATCCGACCCAACCGACCGCCTTCCACCAGGCAATCCTGCTCAAACGAAACCTCACCCTAGGAAATATGGATAAGATTGATGCATCATCAGACATTGCTTAAAGGGTTAGTTCACCCAAAAATGAAAATTATGTCATTAATGACTCACCCTCATGTCGTTCCAAACCCGTAAGACCTTCGTTCATCTTCGGAACACAGTTTAAGATATTTTAGATTTAGTCCGAGAGCTTTCTGTCCCTCCATTGAAAATGTATGTACGGTATACTGTCCATGTCCAGAAAGGTAATAAAAACATCATCAAAGTAGTCCATGTGACATCAGAGAGTCAGTTAGAATTTGTTGAAGCATCGAAAATATTTTTGGTCCAAAAATAACAAAAACTACGACTTTATTCAGCATTGTCTTCTCTTCCAGAATCCTCATTGAATTGATTCCATTGAATTGATTCCATTGAATTGATTCCATTGAATTGATTCCATTGAATTGATTCCATTGAATTGATTCCATTGAATTGATTCCATTGAATTGATTCCATTGAATCGATTCCATTGAATCCTTTCATCTGTCGGCATTGGTAATGCACTTTTACATCGCCGTGGCTGTTTTTGGCGATTAGGACATCCGCGACATGCACACTTACGCACCATTTTAAAAAATATAGCAATACCAAAATACAAACAATGTAGAATAGCTTGAATACAGCGTGCGTCTCCCTCAGACTGTAAACGAAGCTCTGGCGCACCAGATAACACGTCAGCAGTGTCACTGTCCGGAGCAGAAGGGGGCAGTAATGCACCAATAACAGGAAAGAAGAAGAAGAAGCGGAGTCGTGAACGCGAATTGACAACAGACCGGGAAGAGAAGACAATGCTGAATAAAGTCGTAGTTTTTGTTATTTTTGGACCAAAGTGTATTTTCGATGCTTCAAAATGTCGCGGATGTCCTAATCGCCAAAAACAACCACGGCGACAGATGAAAGGATTCAATGGAATCAATTCAATGGAATCAATTCAATGGAATCAATTCAGTGGAATCAATTCAATGGAATCAATTCAATGGAATCAATTCAATGGAAAGAATTCCGGAAGAGAAGACAATGCTGAATAAAGTCGTAATTTTTGTTATTTTTGGACCAAAATGCATTTTCGATGCTTCAACAAATTCTAACTGACCCTCTGATGTCACATGGACTACTTTGATGATGTTTTTATTACCTTTCTGGACATGGACAGTATACCGTACATACATTTTCAATGGAGGGACAGAAAGCTCTCGGACTAAATCTAAAATATCTTAAACTGTGTTCCGAAGATGAACGGAGGTCTTACGGGTTTGGAACGACATGAGGGTGAGTCATTAATGACATAATTTTCATTTTTGGGTGAACTAACCCTTTAACCAAAAAACTTTACATGGGATAAGAGAATATTCCTATCCTTCACATACACAACAGCTTCAATTGCTCCAATATATTGATTACAAGAAATAAAAATTATCAAAACTGTATATTTGAAAAGCCTTTTGCCAAAATAGCTTTTGGACACAGCACCTGATTTTTAGCTGGTCATCGGATGGTAGACCATCAACTATGTCCCAAATTTTAGCTTGACAACCTTAAAATGGTATAGCCAGCTGAAAATGTAGCTGGTCTATCATGGCCTACAGCAGAAAATGAGCAATTTAGAGCAGCTAGAAATAAGCTACCATATTCCAAAACCATAGTCTGTTTGAACATGTACATTTTAGGATTAGTAAAAGGAGACACACACAATTAATGAAACATCCATTCACATACTGACCTTGTTTTTTAACTGAGATAAGCTTAAATATGAGTCTCTCTGCAGGATTAAGACTAAATCCTTGTACACTGAGCGCTGGACTGGAAAGAAGATCAAGAAATTCTTATAAAAAACAATTATTCTAATTAAAAATCAAGTGCTTTAGAGTGGGAAATCACGAATGCCATTACTATCATAATATTAATCTCCGTGAGTACTCACTTGAGTCTCCTAACACCACAACAAACTTGTTGTGGAGCAGTTGAGCTACAGGCCTCATCGTGGCTTTACTGTCACACTGAAATCAGAGGAATTGATTGAAACACACGCAAACTTTGTATTAACAAATGGCAATACGATACGCGTTGGGTTTGAATCGTTAATCCCGGGTTTCTTATTATCAAACGCCATAAACCACTAAAACTTACCCGTTAAATCATGAATTCAGTGAATGATGAGGATAAATTGCGTGTCGTAATGAGAGTTCAGTGGAGATTGTGAAGAAAAGTGAGATGTTGCTCCCCTTGCGGTTAATATGGGCAAGACATGCTAATTAAAAAAAAAAAAAAAGCAAATGTAATATATTTAGATTAAATTCAAAATATTTTAGAATGGTGGAACCATGGTTAAAAAGTAAAGAAAAATATGCAAATGTTAAAGTATGTGTAGACCAACAAAAAAATGTACTCAGTAAAATGTCAACATACCTAACCAAAAATTTGTATTAAAAAAAACAAACAAAAAAACTACTGACATTTTTACTGATAATTTTGCACCTTTTATGCAAGCAAGCAATGCTGGTTTCTGGGAGATTGTCCCTGACTGCAGCAGGTAATGAATGATTATGTGAATGATTCAATTAAACTTTTTATTCCTTTTATCAAACTTTTATTGTTTACTTATTGTCTGTTGATTCCACTTTCATCAAGAAATATTAGGCTGTACATTTCATTTGTGAAATTTTTGCACATAATTCTCAAATAGATTAACAGAGAGAAACAATTTATTGTCATAATTACAGTATATATTCATATTGCAGCACTTCTCATGTTACTGCCAATGTTGTATTCCTCATTTGTAAATCACTCTGGATTGAAGCATCTGCTAAATAAATATATGTACATGTAAGAAACCTGAACATTTATACAATCTACAATTTACAAAATCACATACACAGTTATACATAGAATTTGCAGATGAAGTACAATGAAACAAGAGTCAGATATAATACCAATCTGTAGTAATCTGTTCACGTAAAGTGCTTCTATACTGATGTCTATTCACAATACGATTGCAAGGTCAGTAAAAGGCCTCTAACCCTCGAGGTCAAACTGTGTCACGTATGGCTTCAGTCGGTCTGTCACAAATTCATCATTGCGAGGCAGCTTCTTCATGAACGGCTTTCACTGATTCCTTGAATCCCCACAAACACGTCAACTCACACCTGTCGTTTGCTTTCCTAAACAAATGGGATCTCTATTCACGGTGATTCATTAAATGCTTTAACTTTTTGAGCTCATCACATTTAAGATCCTCCACCATTTCACCAAGATCCAGTTCTCTCTTAGACAAAAATAGACAAAAAATGATCAGGGGTTAAAATATTTTAAAATGAGAAATTTAAAGAGAATTTTGTTTAGAAACACTTCAATAGGTAATATTTCAAATATTAAAGTAACTTGTTAGAATGTCCTTCAGATCTCATTTGTGTGTGATTATCAAGTTCTAGCTATCAATTACCATTTCAGTCTTTAATCCGACTCTTGGAGATTCTATGTCCATCTCTTGCCATATATATGTGAGAGACTGTCCATGAATTTTCTTGGCAATGATTTTTCTGGGGTAGGTTGCCCAGGTCTTTCCCCAACCCTCCCCATTACATGACGTGGGACTCTCTCTCACACACACACACACACACGGACAATTTAGCATCTCCAATTCACCTATACTGCATGGATTGTGGGGGAAACCGGAGCACATGAAGGAAACCCATGCAGAATATGCAAACTCTTAGACTATTATTCAGTTACATGAGAAAAATGAAACATTTAGATGCTTTTTACAATGTTTTAAGTACAAACAAAAAAAACTCTGTTTTTCTTGAGAATTATCCAACGCCTCCATGCATTTTTTTTTTTTAGAAGTAATCTTATCACTTTCTATTTTTACACTGAATTTTAATTTGCAGTTCAGTCACATCTTTATCTAAGACGATAACAATGTAGGATAGTGATTACCATCTTGAAAGGGTTCCAATAAATTTTCCTAAAGGGTGCAACAAACTAACAGTGCACAAAAAAGCTGTACAGCATTTAGTAAGTTTAGTAAAATCAATAAAGCATTTTTCATTTCCTGTGCCCACAGACATGTGACCCATTAGCTTCACATTGTGAAAAAACATCTAAAATATGTCAAAATAAATGTCTTTGTCATAAAAGAAACTGGTGGCTAAAATATAGATTATAGGTGTAGATAAGCAAATGTCCGGGACAAACAATCTCTGAATTTAATAAACTTTAGTTGGACTCTTTGGCTATTTTTGAGATCAGAGTATACTTTACATTTGTCAGTTTGTAGTCAGAGCTGGTTTGGATGAACACTGTTGCAGATTTTATCTGTTGACCAAACAAGTGTATGCATTTTTTATTAAAAATCTACAAAGACAAAAGTACAACAAAATTAATATTTTTTTAAGGAAGAGATTTTGCAACAGTGTTGCATATTACAGTCATACACAATGAGATGTTGTCTGGATGGATTTAATATCTGTAGGGATGCCGTCTCTCTCGGTTATGTGGTTTTTGGTGTTTCTGCTTCATGACCAAGTTGTTCACTGGCCAGTAGGGGGCAGCATTATTAGCACCTTAAAAACATAAGCAGCCTTTAAGCACAACATTACATTAATATTATATTCTGATGATTTGAGAAAATAAATAAATATGTACCTCTGTAGAAGGCTTCCCTTTCAAAGCTCTGGTAACGTGTCGAGTTGGGAGGCAGATCATCATTGTTATACTGTGAACCGAAGCCACTGAACTGCCTCATCCTTTGGCCCTGTGTCCAGACCGGACCTGGAAGAGGAGAATAAAACTGTCACTTTAATATTAACAAAATAACCAAACATGACTAAAAACTACAACATCCACAGTGCTTATTAAAATTGTACAAGTGTATCAAAATGAGTCATTCTGAGGATTATTATGCTGGTTAAGTGAATTTTCTCAAAAGTGGCTTGATTGTTACCATTATAGTAGTTGGTGGCGGGCATCACTGGAGGATAAAAGCATCTCTGGTTGCTATACGATCCTGTTAAAAAAAGCATGTTTTGAATTGATGAAGTTACTTGGAGGGGGAAAAAAGTAAAAAAAGTAATCTGTGCTGCAGGTAAGACTTTAAAAACGTAAGAGAAAAACAAGTCTCTTATGCTCACCAAGACTGCATTTATTACATAAAAAAAATAGAAAAACAAAAAAAAAAACAACAGTAATATTGTGAAATATTATCATCATTTAAAATAACCGTTTTTAAAGGTCCCGTTCTTCCTGATCCCATGTTTCAAACTTTAGTTAGTGTGTAATGTTGTTGTTAGAGTATAAATAAAATCTGTAAAATTTTAAAGCTCAAAGTTCAATGCCAAGCGAGATATTTTATTTAACAGAAGTCGCCTACATCGAACGGCCAGTTTGGACTACATCCCTCTACTTCCTTCTTTAATGACGTCACTAAAACAGTTTTTTGACTAACCTCCGCCCACAGGAATACACAAAAAAAGGGGGCGTGGTCTTGTTGCGCTCCCACGGAGAAGAGCAAGAGTTGCGTTTGTAGAGTGTGTTTGTCGCCATGTCGTCGAAACGCTGTTATTTTCATCCTGCAGTCCAATCACCTTTGTTTGGCCTTCCTAGGGACGCTGTACTTAGAGATCAATGGTTACAATTTATGTTTAACTCGGTTCCCGAAAATTATAATCCACATGTAAAACTATGTGCAGCACATTTTGCTGAGGACAGCTTCCTCAATCTCAATCAGTTTAATGCCGGATTCGCACAAAGATTATTCTTGAAAGATGGAGCAGAAGCTGCTGTCGAATCACAACACAGGAACCGCTGGCACAATCAGAACTCGTTACGTATTTCTGAAGGAGGGACTTCATAGAACAAGGAAGTCATCAGCCCGTTTTTATGACAGTGGAAACAGCGGTATACAGATAAGTAAATTATGTGAAAAATACTGTGTTTTTTTACACGCGAAACATGAACACATGTTATATTGCACACTATAAACACAATCAAAGCTTCAAAAAAACCACGAAAAACGGGACCTTTAAAACATATTTAAAATGTAATTTATTCCTGTGATGGCAAATCAGAATTTTTCAGCAGCCATTAATCTAGTCTTCAGTGTCACATGATCTCATGTGACACTGAAGATGAATTCATGCAGCGCTGCACAGACCGATCAACAGCTGACTTGAAGCAGTTAGAAATTTTGCCCAACGTGAGAGAGCACAGATGCCACGTCACTGTGACATATGACATCAGAGTACCGCAAGAGCGATTCGAGAGCAGACGGCCGAGTCAGTCGGCGCAGATTCTCCAGAGCGAATGCATGAGCTCTGATGATGACACAGCTGACACGCATGACAACGATCACGTGTTTCATGTTTATTCTGAAAACCTTTTTTGTTCACTGGCCAGTAGGGGGCAGCACTATTAGTACCTTAAAAACAATCTGCCTTTTAGCACAACATTATTACATTAATATTATATTCTTATGATTTGAGAAAATAAATAAATCTGTACCTCTGTAGAAGGCTTTCCTTTCAAAGCTCTGGTAACGTGTCGAGTTGGGAGGCAAATCATCATTGCTATACTGTGAACAGAAGCCACTGAACTGCCTCATCCTTTGGCCCTGTGTCCAGACCGGACCTGGAAGAGGAGAATAAAACTTTATTATCAATGTTGGAAACAGTTGTGATGCTTAATATTATTTCATAACCTGTGATACTTTTTCAGAATTCTTTGATGAATAAAAAGTAAAAAAAAATATCAGCATTTATTTAAAATAGAAATCTTTTGTAACAATATACACTATCGTTAAAAGGTTTGGGGTCAGTAATTTTTTTTCTTTCTTTCTTTTTTTTTTTAAAGAAATTAACACTTTTATTCAGCACGGACGTGTTAAATTGATAAAAAGTGATAGTAAGATGTATATTGTTAGAAAAGATTTATATTTTGAATAAATGCCGTTCTTTTTAACCTTTTTTTTTAAATCAATGAATCCTGAAAAAAGTATCACAGGTTCCAAAAAAATATTAAGTAACACAACTGTTTTTAACACTGATAATAACTGAGTATCAAATCATAATATTAGAATGATTTCTCAAGGATCATGTGACACTGAAGACTGGAGTAATGATGCTGAAAATTCAGCTTTGCATCACAGAAATAAATTATATTTTAAAATATATTAAAATAGAAAACCATAATTTTAAAATTGTAATAATATTTCACAATATTATTGTTTTTTTCTGTATTTATTATGAAATAAATGCAGCCTTAATGAGCATAAGAGACTTTGTTCAAAAATATTAAAAATAGTAATGTTTCCAAACTTTTGACCGGTAGTGTGTATATATATATATATATATATATATATATATATATATATATATATATATATATATATATATATATATATATATATATATATAAACTTAGGCAAAACCTTTGATTGATAATGTACCTTGATAGCGAGCAGGAGCCGTTTGCCAACTACGGTTCTCACGTAATGGTGGGTGAGTATCTGCATTAATCTGGTCTGCAAAAAAGCAAAGCAAAAAAGAGCAAACATAAATGGGTGACTATATGTAACATGTATCTTTAGGCAATTCATTAATTAAAAAGTGATTATATGAACTGTTTGTTTGGTATGGATCAATATATCCCACTTTCAAAATCATAGAAGCTTATTTTACAGCTTTAAACCTCAGCTAACCAATGGCACCAACTCAATCTGCATTTCTCACCAAGTTTTGGCAGTTCCACTCCCCACGCCTGAGCCACATGCTCCAGGATGAGGCATGTGATTTTGCGATGGGCGACAGAATTCCAGTGCACACCATCATGCATCCTGTGCTGCAGGCTGAAACGAAACCGGAAGTGTAAGTCCAGCACATCAAAGCCAAAATTATTGGCAAGAGTGGCTCCAAAGTAATTCGCCTCGATCACATCGAATCTTAATGTGGGACCCATGTGCTGAATCTGAGTTTGTGAGCAAGAAGAAAAAAGGATTATTGACTCATCACTGTTCATGAGGGTTCATACGCTACCACTCTTTTTTATTAACCACCTCTGGGACCAGGAAACCTCCCACAATCTTCTTTCCCAGAGGCATTGTCATGTTCCACACAACCAGGCTCTCTTCAGGCAAAATGGCCTTTAACTTCCTGAAGAACTTGTTAAGGTTCTCCTTGTACTCTGAAGCCCATTGACGGCTGTACCTGTGTAAAACAAAAAATCATGTTAATCAAAAAATAAATCTTGTCTGTAACAAGCTCTAATGAAGAGCACTCGTACCTGGATATATCCCACAAACAAGAGTTCACTATAACCAGGTCTGGTTTAATGCCCTGTTCAAAGTCAGCTAGGATACTCTCCATATATCGGGAGAAAACTTGCGTTACAAAATAGAAGCGGACCAAGTGGTGATCAGTACGGTACTGTCTCACTTCTCTGTACGCAGTGCCGTTATTCATCTGACCCAACCGGCCGCCTTCCACCAGGCAATCCTGCTCAAACGAAACCTCACCCTAGGAAATATGGATAAGATTGATGCATCATCAGACATTGCTTAACAAGGAAACTTTACATGGGATAAGAGAATATTCCTATCCTTCACATACACAACAGCTTCATTTGCTCCCATATATTGATTACATGAAATAAAAATAAAATAAATAAAAATAAAATAAAAATAAAAACAATATTTGAAAAGTCTTTTGCCAAAAATAGCTTTTGGACACAGCACCTGATTTTTAGCTCACACCAGATAATAAACAACTTGGACCAGCTAGAAATCAGCTACCACAATCCAGAATATAGTATCTTAATCTTCATTTTCCAACAAAATAATTTGCTAAATTTAAAAGATTAAATGTTTCAACGTACTTCCAAGGATTAGTAAAAGGAAACAGACAATTAATGAAACATACATTCAGATACTGACCTTAGTTTTTAACTGGGATAAGCTTAAATATGAGTCTCTCTGCAGGATTAGGACTAAATCCTTGTACACTGAGCGCTGAACTGGAGAGAATAGTCTTATTAAATAGTGTTATTAAAAATTAAGTGCAGTTTATACAAGATATTAATCTCCGTGAGTACTCACATGAACTTCCTAACACTACAACAAACTTGTTGTGGAGCAGTTGAGCTACAGGCCTCATCGTGGCTTTACTGTCACACTGAAATCAGAGGAATTGATTGAAACACACGTAAACTTTGTATTAACAAATGGAAATACGATACGCGTTGGGTTTGAATCGTTAACCTCGGGTTTCTTATTATCAAACGCCATAAACCACTAAAACTTACCCGTTAAATCATGAATTCAGTGAATGATGAGGATAAATTGCGTGTCGTAATGAGAGTTCAGTGGAGATTGTGAAGAAAAGTGAGATGTTGCTCCCCTTGCGGTTAATATGGGCAAGACATGCTAATTTTTACAAAAAAAATAATAAAATAAAATTAGCAAATGTAATATATTGAGATTAAATTCAAAATATTTTAGAATGGTGGAACCATGGTTAAAACGTAAAGAAAAATATGCAAATGTTAAAGTATGTGTAGACCAACAAAAAATTTATTTAGTAAAATGTCAACATACCTAACCAAAAATTTGTATGTATATATATATATATATATATATATATATATATATATATATATATATATATATATATATATATAAAACTACTGATAAATTCTTACTGATAATTTTGCACCTTTTATGCAAGC
This sequence comes from Megalobrama amblycephala, assembly GCF_018812025.1. NCBI lineage: Eukaryota > Metazoa > Chordata > Actinopteri > Cypriniformes > Xenocyprididae > Megalobrama > Megalobrama amblycephala. Next base: position 12,702,803 of record NC_063046.1, read on the forward strand.
AAGCAATGCTGGTTTCTGAGAGATTGTCCCTGACTGCAGCAGGTAATGAATGATTATGTGAATGATTCAATTAAACTTTTTATTCCTTTTATCAAACTTTTATTGTTTACTTATTGTCTGTTGATTCCACTTTCATCAAGAAATAGGCTGTACATTTCTAAACTTCATTTGTGAAATCTTTGCACATAATTCTCATATAAATAGATTAACAGAGAGAAACAATTCATTGTCATAATTACAGTATATATTCATATTGCAGCACTTCTCATGTTACTGCCAATGTTGTATTCCTCATTTGTAAATCACTCTGGATTGAAGCATCTGCTAAATAAATATATGTACATTTAAGCAACCTGAACATTTATACAATCTACAATTTACAAAATCACATACACAGTTATACTTAGAATTTACAATTGAAGTACAATGAAACAAGAGTCAGATATAATACCAATCTGTGATAATCTGTTCACGTAAAGTGCTTCTATACTGATGTCTATTCACAATATGATTGAAAGGTCTGTAAAAGGCCTCTAACCCTCGAGGCCAAACTGTGTCACATATGGCTTCAGTCGGTTTGTCACAAATTCATCATTGCGAGGCAGCTTCTTCATGAACTCGTGAATAGCTTTCACTGAGTCTTCGAATCCCCACGTCTCAACAACCAAACTCGCCAACTCACACCTGTCGCTTGCTTCATTAAGCTTCTTCCAACGAATCGAAGCTCTTTTCTCAGCGTGATTCATTAAATTCTTTAACTTCTTGAGCTCATCACATTTAAGATCCTCCATTATTTCATCAAGATCAGATATCCATTTTTTTTCTTAGACACACAAATAGACAAATAAATGTCAGGTGTTAATTTTTTTTTTCATTTTAAAATGATGTTTTAGCATTCTGTGAAGCTCAGGGAACTTCAAAGGGAATTTTGTTTGGAAACATTTCAAAAGGTTTACATTTTTACAAAATATTACAGTACCTTGATTGTTCGAATGTTCTTCAGATCTCATTTGGGTGTGATTATCTGGTTACACAAGAACAAAAAAAATTAGATGCTTTTCACAGAGTACAAAGAGCAAAAAAAAAAGTCTTACCTCTGTCTTTCTTGAGGATTATCAAACGTCTCCATATATTTTTGAAAGTGATATTACCACTTTCCTTTATTTTACGCTGAACTTTAATTTGTAGTTCAGTCACATCTTTATCTAAGAAGACCTCAAATGTAGGATGGTGATTACCATCATGCAAGAGTTCAAACAATTTTTTCTAAAGGGTACAAAAAAAAAAAAAAACTGTAATCATACACAAAAAGCTGTACAGCATTTAGTAAGGTTAGTAAAATCAATAAAGCATTTTTCATTTCCTGTGCCAACGGACATGTGCCCCATTAGCTTCACATTGTGAAAAAACAACTAAAATATATCAAAATAAATGTCTTTGTGGTGAAATAAACTGGTGGCTAAAATATAGATTATACGTGTTGATAAGCAAATGTCTGGGACAAACAATCTCTGAATTTAATTACCTTTGGTTGGATTTTTTTGGCTTCTTTTGAGATCAGAGTATACTTTGCACTTGTCATTAGTTTGCATTCAGAGCTGGTTTGGATGAACACATACTCTTGTTGCTGATTTTTTATCTGTTGACCAAACAAGAATATGTAATGTTTATTAAAAATAATCTACAAAAGCAAAAGCAGAACAAATTAAACGTTTTCAGACCTCTGAGAGTGGGACATTGCTCGGCAATAGGAAAACCCATAGTCTTTGCAGGGTTGGTGACGCATCAGGTTCCTGGAACAGCAGCACCTGCCCTTTGATCATCCTGTTATTCTGATCATTCTCATGCACAACGCCATAGTGAGATAACCGACAGACATTTACAGCTATATGCGTTTTCGAAATTTTAACTGGAGAGAGGAATTCCCGGGTGTCCTCATTGTGCATATGGACAACAGAAAGATTTCCAATTGCATCAACTGTACATAGAAAGATAAGTGGTACAAAAAAAGTCAGAATCTCAATTAAGTTTTATATACAAGTAGTTATATATATATTTACAATAAACACTTAAGACTGACTAGTACTGTGTTAATATTTTTAAAAACTACTTGTTTCTACTTATGAAGAAATAGATTTCACAACAAATGTTAGTAAAAGGCTGTTAGCAATTAGATTAAAGCTGTTCAAGTCACAAAATGTACTCCAGTTTTTGTTAAAGGTGCCCTAGAATCAAAAATTGAATTTACCTTGGCATAGTTGAATAACAAGAGTTCAGTACATGGAAATGACATACAGTGAGTCTCAAACACCATTGTTTCCTCCTTCTTGTGTAAATCTCATTTGTTTAAAAGACCTCCGAAAAAAAGGCGAATCTCAACATAACACTGACTGTTACGTAACAGTTGGGATCATTGATATGTACACCCCCAATATTTGCATATGCCAGCTCATGTTCAAGGCATTACACAAGGGCAGCCAGTATTAACGTCTGGATCTGTGCACAGCTGAATCATCAGACTAGGTAAGCAAGCAAGGACAACAACGAAAAATGGCAGATGGAGCAATAATAACTGACATGATCCATGATATCATGATATTTTTAGTGATATTTGTAAATTGTCTTTATAAATGTTTCGTTAGCATGTTGCTAATGTACTGTTAAATGTGGTTAAAGTTACCATCGTTTATTACTGTATTCACGGAGACAAGAGCCGTCGCTATTTTCATTTTTAAACACTTGCAGTCTGTATAATTCATAAACACAACTTCATTCTTTATAAATCTCTCCAACAGTGTGTAATGTTAGCTTCAGCCACGAAGCACAGCCTCAAACTCATTCAGGATCAAATGTAAACATCCAAATAAATACTATACTCACATGATCCAACGCATGCATGCAATATGCATGACAAACATCTTGTAAAGATCCATTTGAGGGTTATATTAGCTGTGTGAACTTTGTAAATGCACTGTATTATAGTCGAGAGCTCGAGGGGCGGGGAGCGCGAGATTTAAAGGGGCCACAGCCTGAATCGGTGCATATTTAATGATGCCCCAAAATAGGCAGTTAAAAAATTTATTTAAAAAAAATCTATGGGGTATTTTGAGCTGAAACTTCACAGACACATTCAGGGGACACCTTAGACTTATATTACATCTTGTAAAAACTGGTTCTAGGGCACCTTTAAACACAACTAGACTACATTACTATTCAAACTGCTAATTTTCTTTCTTTTTTTTAATTAGAAAGATTTTGTATTGACTGGCAGTGGCACTAGCTTCATCATTTACCATGTGTCTCACAGTGTGGAAGATGAAGTTCATATATTTCTCCCGTAGTGGTTTTTATATCAAACAGAGGTCCAGCAGGCTCATAGCGAGTGTTGATAAGGAGACGCATATCCCAGTGAACCACACTGTACTCTACACATCCACTTCCTTTCAATCCAAACAACAGCCCAGTTGTTCTGCACATAAAAAGGCCTTCTGATGTGTACTGAAACCTACAACAAAATAAAAATAAAACATTTGAGAAACTATTGCACAATGAAAGCTCATATTTATTTTGAAGAGAAGTAATATTTTTAAGACGTTCATTTACTCACCTGTAGGAAATCCTGCCATTATTTACTTCTAGTTCAGGCTCAAACTCCTTTATAGGATCTTCCTTCTGTGATATAAGATTAGAAATGTTTTACATGACATTTACTACTACATAACATATACATTTAAAGAATAACAAACCATTTTAACAGGTATGTTAAAGGGTTAGTTCACCCAAAAATGAAATTTCTGTCATTATTACTCACCCTCATGTCGTTCTACACCCCTAAGACCTTTGTTAATCTTCGGAACACAAATTAAGATATTTTTGATAAAATGACAAGAATAAAGTGACAAGAATACTTTTTGTGTGCCAAAAAACAAAATAATGACTTTATTCAACAATATATAGTGTATCTAGTGCATCAATATCTGGAATCTAATATCTATATTCATAAAGCTTCAAAGCTTCATTAAGTGGTGTTTTGAAATGGCCCAACACTAGATATTGTTGAATAAAGTCGTTATTTTGTTTTTTTGGCGCACAAAAAGTATTCTTGTCACTTCATAACATTAAGGTTGAACCACTGTATTTAGGTGAACTGTTTTAAATAGGTCTTTAGTAGCTTTCTGGGCATTGGAAGTGTTAATTGTCTTGCTGGTGATGCAGGCCTCACTGAGCCAACGGATTTCATCATAAATATCTTAATTTGTGTTCCGAAGATGAACGAAGGTCTTACAGGTGTGGAGCGACATGTGGATGAGTAATAAATGACATTATTTTCATTTTTGGGTGAATTAACCCTTTAATTGATTACTGATACAAGGTGGGTACTGAGAATAGCAAAATTTTGCAAAGAAAACAGTTTTGCTTATCCGTTTGTCTTAAAGCTGTTTTCTTTTGGCACAGTCATCCACTACATGCATCCTTCTTAGCTTAGTTTAGAGGTCTTCCTTCACATTACCCATTTGTTTGAAATGGTCCTGCAAGTCTTTTTACATGATCTGTTGGCATTTACTGACATTCCTCTTGTATTACTTCATCTGCACCCAACTACTGTTAGATTTTTGCTATATTATAACTGGACAATTGAATCTCACTCTGTGCTGGTCAAGCTACATAATGACATATTCATAATACTTTATAAAATGTCTGACTACTCGCACAAACATAACACAAAAGTAACAAATTCCCTGTTCCATACCATACCTTCTTTTCCATTTTGCTTTTTGATCCTGAATCTTTTGTGCTGTAATGCTGTGGTTGGGTGCATCTTCTTTTACCAGCCTGTTGGGTTTCAAAGCGTTCTTCTTCCACCAGGAGGCCAATCTCTGTTATTTGGTTGTCACAAAGGCTGTGCAAATGATTGAATAAAGATTATCAAAGGTTTAATTTTGGCAAACCAAAACTGTCATTAAAATACAAACAAAGTGGCAGTTGAGATTGACAGAACTTGTCTGTAACAAAATACAGTGGCAATGTTACAACCATTATTGGAGGTACATTGTGGATTTATAATTTATACTTATAAACAACTACTTGCATAAAAAAATAAATAATATTCAATAATTGTAGAGCACTCCATGATCTTAAATTTAAGGGTTAAATAAGTGAGACATTCATATTGTTTATCCAATAAAATGAACCAATTAAGTTTTTTACCATCACATTTTTACTTTCTTTTTCCTTTCTAATAACAGTGTACAATGATAGCTGCATAGAATATTTAACCAACACCATAATCACCATATGGTCTTTGTGAAACTGTTTCCATCTAAGGCTATGCACAGTCTCTGTACTCCTTTGTCAGTTATGTCATTTCCAGTAAGACTGAAAAAAAGACAATGTGGTTAAAACATCAGTAATCATGTGGTTAAAAAAACAAAAGAGTCATTCAGCAGCTTTTTTTTTAAAAGCCCAGCCCTTTAATTGATGATAAGCCCATGAATACTCACTCTAAAATCATAATTTTGTGAAGGTAAGGAAGGAAGAGATCCAAGCATGCATCTGTGATCTGGCAATGACTGAGATTAAGATGTGTAAGGTCCTCTGCATAATCCAAGACTAACTGCAGAGACTCACATGTACGGTAGTTAAGAGGAGTGTCACTGAGGTCCAGCTCTTTTCCAAGTGCTTTGGAAAGTGATGATGCCCATTTCAAAGACATAGCCATGGGGACATTGAAAATCAATGTCAGAAACTGACAAAGGAGGCTTTTGCCCAAGCTGTTGAGATAGAAGTTTTTGCAACCCAATCATTTAATCATATGTAGAAATACAACAATAAAAACAATTACCTAATTTATGCAAAAATATATGAGGACTCACTGAAGATGCACTTTGTGCAAAATAGGGAAGAGAACCTCAAGTGCAGAATCATCTGCTTGGCAGTCATATAAAATGAATTCTGTCTCACATGTTGATGTATTAATGGCAGAAGAAATGGCTGTAAAATCCGTAAGACTCAGAGTTAGAACATCCCCATTTTCTTGACCGAAACGGCCACTACTGAGGGAAGAACTGCAGGAGAAGTCCAGTTTGTGGTTCAGGGCACTCAAGAGGGCAGACATTGAATATCCTTGTTTTTCCATGTCCTTGGAAGCATGAAGAAAACTCAACAGCAGCTTTCTATCAACCCTAGTCCAATGAAGTACAACAGCAGTGTTAGTAAGGCCATAAGTGCATGAGTAAGTGATTCAAATTATTTTGAGTGTAAAGGCTAATTCACACTGCATCGACAGACGCAGACCAACGCCGACAGTCAACAGATTACAGCATGTCCCTTCTCAGACATTTTAATTCCTATTCAGCATGTTCAACCGTCTGTCGGTGCGGTGTAAATTGGCTTTAAAGGATTAGTCCACTTTTAAATAAACTTTTCCTGATAATTTACTCACCCCCATGTCATCCAAGATGTCCATGTCTTTCTTTCTTCAGTCAAAAAGAAATTAAAGTTTTTGATGAAAACATTCCAGGATTATTCTCCTTATAGTAGACTTCAACAGACACCAAACAGTTGAAGGTCAAAATTAGTTTCACTGCAGCTTCAAATTGTTCTCACAGTTGCAGATGAGAAATAAGGATCTTATCTAGTGAAACCATCGCTCATTTTCTGAAAAAAATTGAAAATTATATAAGTTTTAACCTTAAAGGTCCCGTTCTTCGTGATCCCATGTTTCAAACTTTAGTTAGTGTGTAATGTTGTTGTTAGAGTATAAATAAAATCTGTAAAATTTTAAAGCTCAAAGTTCAATGCCAAGCGAGATATTTTATTTAACAGAAGTCGCCTACATCGAACGGCCAGTTTGGACTACATCCCTCTACTTCCTTCTTTAATGACGTCACTAAAACAGTTTTTTGACTAACCTCCGCCCACAGGAATACACAAGAGTTGCGTTTGTAGAGTGTGTTTGTCGCCATGTCGTCGAAACGCTGTTATTTTCATCCCGCAGTCCAATCACCGGGTCTGATTCCGGCTCAAATTGATAGGGTAAAATTAAAGACATGTTTACAATAACACTGAGCGCGTGCATCTCCACGTTATGGTAAGAGGCGTGACCTTTCCGGGCAAGATGCGCTAAACTGCTGTCGAATCACAACACAGGAACCGCTGGCACAATCAGAACTCGTTACGTATTTCTGAAGGAGGGACTTCATAGAACAAGGAAGTCATCAGCCCGTTTTTATGACAGTGGAAACAGCGGTATACAGATAAGTCAATTATGTGAAAAATACTGTGTTTTTTTTACACGCGAAACATGAACACATGTTATATTGCACACTATAAACACAATCAAAGCTTCAAAAAACCACAAAAAAAACGGGACCTTTAAATGCTCATCTTGAACTAGCTCTCTTCTTCATATATATGCAATATGCTAGTTCAATAGTATATAACAATTATAAAGTGTCTACACTGCTGGAATTCTAATAGAGGAGAAGAAGAAGAGAGCTAGTTCAAGATGAGCATTTAAGATTAAAACTTATATAATTTTACATTTTTTTCAGAAAATGAGCGATGGTTTCACTAGATAAGACCCTTATTTCTCATCTGGGATCGTGTTTAACAATTTGAAGCTGCAGTGAAACTAATTTTGACCTTCAACTGTTTGGTGCCCATTGAAGTCTACTATAAGGAGAATAATCCTGGAATGTTTTCATCAAAAACTTTAATTTCTTTTCGACTGAAGAAAGAAAGACATGGACATCTTGGATGACATGGGGGTGAGTAAATTAACAGGACAAGTTTATTTAAAAGTGGACTAATCCTTTAAGTTGTACAAAAATCATGTGGACATTACCTCAGATCAGAAACTCTGTGCATAAGTTTTACAATGCTGTCCGTCTCATTACTTGGAATGACAGAGTTTAACAGGTTGAGCTTAACACCATCACTATAGTGCAGGGCAAAGCAGAGGGCTTTGCAATCAGTTGAATCCAACTCTCTCATGCAAAGGTTAATCAGGTTAGCTGAAGATTTTACTAATTTCACAATTAGATGACCTGCACGTTTTTGATATATCTCTTTCAGTGCAGCCCTGACAAATCGTGGGCTTATCCTGCATAATTAAGAAAGAATTAGTTTTATATAATTCTATTTACATAATTAAATGTAAACAAAGAAAGGTCTTGCCTTTTAAAGCAGACTGTGTCCAGTACAGCAAGAAGGCTTGGAACTTTGAGAACATTAAATCTGCCTTCTGGAAGGTCTAGTGTCACTTGCTTTTTGGTGACCTGAGCTAGATAAGATAAAACATCCCAGGACAAACCACAAGGGGACAAATCACCATCAATTTTCTCCAGGAACAACTGTGTCAGATTTTCATCTTGAGCATCATACACAACTTCTGCTAGCTGTTCCAGAGTGTCTTTATTAAATCTGTTGTCACAAAATTGTTGTTATTATACATATTTTTATAATTATTAAGTAAATAAACACTTCAAATACATGTGGTATAAAATAGCAATGACAGTTTTTTTAATGAAGTTTCCCACTTACTTAATGGACAAGGCACCCTGATGACACAGCACACAGAGCAAGTGAGGCTCAATTTTAAACTCGGAAAGGTTCAAGTTGTGGACTGTCCAGACTCTCAGAAGAGAAGTCAGGCTGCTCAATAGCTGGCAAAGTTCTCTCTCTGGCAGATGAGAGTTTGACAAAACCAAAGACAGCTCTTCCACCGTTACAGAGTTTATTTCTTTATGTGACCTAACCAGTCTTGCCAGCTTTGAAGTTGCAATTTCATTTACTCTGAAAATCAATGAATGAATGAATGAATGAATCAATCAATCAAATCAATAAAATTGTGCAATATATTTGCATCACAAAAATGATTACCTCAAGGTTTGAAGCTTTTTCATATTTGAAAAGAGGTAGGCACAACCTTGACAAGAGATCTTCTGAGGGAGAAGACTGAGGGAGATGTCCTCTTTGTCCAGCAGTTCGAAAATGTTGCCAACAGCTTTGCAGAGACGACTTGGCAGCATGTCCATCAATGAAATGCTAAAACCAAGAGATCTCAAAAGCTCAGCGATCTGTTTTGGATTCCATTCATTGTCTGCTGAGAGGACCTCACACACGGTCTGGAAAAACTGCTCATCACAGCTATAGAGAGAGTATAAGTTGTATTTAATGTAATATGTAATGCAAGTTACTACACAAATCAAACAAGAAAATCCAAGAAAGGATTTGATTAATGATTATATCTCAATATGAAACCTTAAAGGGTCAGTTCACCCAAAAATGAAAACTATGTCATTAATGACTCACCCTCATGTCATTCCAAACCCGTAAGACCTCCGTTCATCTTCAGAACACAGTTTAAGATATTTTTGATTTAGTCCGAGAGCTTTCTGTCCCTCCATTGAAAATGTATGTACGGTATACTGTCCATGTCCAGAAAGGTAATAAAAACATCATCAAAGTAGTCCATGTGACATCAGTGGGTTAATTAGAATTTTTTGAAGCATCGAAAATACATTTTGGTCCAAAATAACAAAAACTACGACTTTATTCAGCATCGTATTCTCTTCCGGAATCCTTTCCATTGAATTGATTCCACTGAATTGATTCCACTGAATTGATTCCACTGAATTGATTCCACTGAATTGATTCCATTGAATCCTTTCATCTGTCGGCGTTGGTAATGCACTTTTACGTCGCCGTGTTTTTTTTTGGTGATTAGGACATCCGCGACATGCACACTTATGCACCATTTTAAAAAAATATAGCAATACCAAAATACAAGCAATGTAGAATAGCTTGAATACAGCATGCGTCTCCCTCAGACTGTAAATGAAGCTCGAGCGCACCGGATAACACGTCAGCAGCGTCTTACATCAGCAGCGTCACTGCGGAGTCATGAACTACACTCCAGAGCAGAAGGGGGCGGTAATGCACCAATAAGCTAGATGCCAACCGCCGTAAAACAGGAAAAAAGAACAAGAAGAAGCGGAGTCGTGAACGCGAATTGATAACAGACCCGGAAGAGAATACAATGCTGAATAAAGTCGTAGTTTTTGTTATTTTTGGACCAAAATGTATTTTTGATGCTTCAAAATGTCGCGGATGTCCTAATCGCCAAAAACAACCACGGCGACGTAAAAAAGTGTATTACCAACGCCGACAGATGAAAGGATTCAATGGAATCAGTTCAATGGAATCAATTTAATGGAAAGGATTCCGGAAGAGAAGACAATGCTGAATAAAGTCATGTTATTTTTGGACCAAAATGTATTTTCGATGATTCAACAAATTCTAACTGACCCTCTGATGTCACATGGACTACTTTGATGATGTTTTTATTACCTTTCTGGACATGGACAGTATACCGTACATACATTTTCAATGGAGGGACAGAAAGCTCTCGGACTAAATCTAAAATATCTTAAACTGTGTTCCGAAGATGAACGAAGGTCTTACGGGTTTGGAACGACATGAGGGTGAGTCATTAGTGACATAATTTTCATTTTTGGGTGAACTAATCCTTTAAAGCAGAGGTCTTCAACCCTGCTTCTGGGGACCCACTGTCCTGCAGAGTTTAGTTCCAACCCTAATCAAACACACCTGAAGTATCTAACCCTGCTCTTCAGGATTGCTTGGTGTGTTAAAGCAGGTTGGAAATAAAGTTTGCAGGATAGTGGGTCACTAGGAGCAGGGTTGAAGACCTCAAGAGAGATAGTTCACCGATAAATAAAAATGCTGTCATCATGTTGTTCCAACCCTATGACTCTCTATCTTCTGTGAAACACAAATGAAGGTATTCTGAGAAATGTCTCAGTGTTTTTTGTCCATACAATGGAAGTCAATGGTAACCAAAATAGTTTAGTCTAAATAAAATGTCGAGAATAAACTCATTAAATTACGAGAAAAAAGTCGTTAAATTAGGAGAACAAATTCGTAATTTAACAAATTTGTTCTCGTAATTTAATTACTTTTTTCTCATAATTTAATTACTTTATTCTCAACATTTTATCTCGACTTTTTTCTCTAAATTTAACGACTTTTTTCTCATAATTTAACAAATTTGTTCTCGTAATTTAACAATTTTTTCTCGTAATTTAACGAGTTTATTCTCAACATTTTATCTCGACTTTTTTCTCGAAATTTAACAACTTTAATCTCGAGATGGTTTTATTTTTTTATTATTGCTTGGCCCTAATCCTCTTCCGTAGGTTTGGAATGAAAGAATAATGAAAGAATTTTCATTTTTAGACTATCCCTTTAACATTGACAAAGGAACATCAGTCATGCATTTTAATTTGAACTAATCTACTCACCAAAGTTTTGAAATATAGGGTAAACAATTTAGGAAAATCTTAAGTTTTTCTCGTTCGCATGACCAGCTCCTGAGCTCCATTGGTTTTGTGACGGCCTGAAGCTTTAGGAGTTCTATTAGAACAAATGTCTTCTCTAGTTTTAGTAGGTCCACTGTCCATACAGCAGGGGCAACCATAAGAATGGGCTTTAATGCTGGTAGTGCTGTCTTCCATGATGAACTTTCTTTCAGCTGGGTGAAGAGATCCAAAAGGAAAAAGCTCTGCATGTCTTTGCTGTCTTCAGCAAAGGGAAAGGTTGAGTAACTGCATATTGTAGAAAGGCTCTTTAGTTTCTCCTCTCCACATTCAGATGCAAGAAGGAAAAGATCAGTAAAAATCTTCACAATTTTGTGGATTTCTTTTGGCTGTCTGAGAGCAGCACTGAACCTGCAATAAAAAAGGTGCTTATTTTATATTTTAGAACTTTATCCAGTTATTTTATATGAACAATTTTCAAAAAAGTTTGTGAATTTTACTCACCTCATTTCTGTAACATAGGGCATACACTGAAGAAAAAGTTTAAGTTCACTCAGCGTGTAAGTGACGTTATCTAGTTCAGCGGGCTTCTTTAAATTTAGAGCTTCCATGGTTTGCAAGAGCAGTGACATTGATGGGTTTGAAGGCTGTACAACCCATGTGGTTGGCAATGCATAAAAAACAGGTTGCAAAACTGGAAGAACATCCATGTTCTTACCCTGTTCTTGCAGATTTAGCAAAAATTTACACTGCTCCTCAAAGTTTTCTCTTTGATTGTTGCTGAAAACAGACAGCAGATTCCTTACACATCGTTGACTAGTCTTCATCTCATAATTAGCTCCTTGAACATAGAGGTCTGTTTCTATTGCTACTTTGAACTGATGGGGGGAAATCCTGCAAAAAATAAAGAAATAAATAAAGAATATATATAAAATAAGAATTTTTTTTAAAAAAATGATTGTTGAATGTATTATAGGTGTTAAATGAAACCATATTTTTACTTGAATAAAACTAAATAATTTTAGATTACATCAGGAAGTAAGTGTTGTATGAATAAGTGTTCACTGGTTGTACCTAATGGTTGCAATATTGGATAAGCTCTCAAAAATGGCCTTCTGCAAAGATCTGGTTAGGAGTTTTTCATTTACATGAAGAAAAAGATGAACACTCTCTGATCTCTTCTTTTTAAGGACTTCTCCTATCCTTTGAAACACTTTCTGGTCTTGTGTTTCATGTGCATAGAGGTGCATTTCAAAGCTGAATAAGCTAAGCAGGCTATCAAAATCTGAAAACTGTTCTGCTTCAAAAGCCACTCTCCACATTTGAGACTGCAACCTGCTTGTTGACCTGGGAATAAAAAATGAGTGTAAAAAGCAAAATAAATACATACAATCTTATAAATCATATTTTTGTTATTGCTATAAAGTTTGTTTCACCAGCCATAAATTAACTTCTTGTACCTGAGAAATTTAAGATTTTTCAACGAGCCAAGAAGTAATTTCACCCCAGGGTCAGAAATGTTGCAATCCGTGAGGCTCAGATCAATATTCCGATGCGTAGTTTGACTGACCACATAGGATAGTACACAGCAGTGGTGGGGATCAAGGGTTTGGTCCTCTAAATCAAGCTCATACTGAACCTTTGCCAGGAAGAGCAGGCATGCCTCAGGAGACTGATACTCATAAAGACATCGACACACAAACAGGATGTTGTCAACTTCCACAAACTGCTCGAAATCACCTTCTTGATTCTGTTCTTTAGTGTAAAGGAAAGTGTCAATAATCTGTTGAAAGTACTTGGCACGTGTGGCTTCTATCTGTTCCACTGGCACCAAACACTTTATAAGATCAACCAGATTATCAGAGAGAAGTCCAGACAAAAAGGGCATGATATATTTAAGGTATTTTCCATCTTCATCGCTGTGACATTGATCAAGCACATTAGTGATCTTGTCAGGATTTAAAATGAGAAAGAGGGCTGCCCAAAACTCTTGCATTGTGTTATGCAGGAATGCATAGACTTTGCAAGAGGTTGTGGATGGGTTCCAGAATTGCTTTGTCAAGAAAGCATTTTGCACAGGGTTGTCTTCAAGATCCAAATCTGTCAGGCTCACTGTCTTTGCTAGCATTGCTTGATAGGAGGCTAGAGCTATTTTAACGATGTCCCTTTTGTTGTCCGTAATGTATTTATCTAAGTGCTCCACATTTTGGTGCCCATGTTGTTTCATGCAAAAGCGAAAAATTTGGACATACATCTCCGTAATTGTAAAAGGCTTATTCCTGGCTTCAACAGGACTTACTGAAATGCAGGCAGTTACTATGAAGGCATACAATGGTACAGAGCACAAACTGAACAACTCTGGGTTTTTCAAAGGACCAATGTCATCCGTTGTTCCCAGCATCCATTTGAAGTATTCATAGATGGACCTATGACTAAAACCCTGAACCTCTACTCGATAAGATGGCCAGTCTGACAGGTAACCTGTATCCTCAGCTTCTGGTCTGCAAGTGGTCAAGACCTTTGCATCTTTCAAAAATTCTTTCCCCATGAGCTGCTTAATCACGTTGTTTCCAGTCACATCCATGATACCATCAAAAATGAGTACAACATTCTCTGAATTGCTCTCAATATTTTCTAGAACTTGATCTGATGCTTCTTCTGGGCATATGTAATGGTGAAAAATAAGATCCTTCAACATATGAGGATTTGGATACTGGGAGAAAACTCTCATCAGTGGCTCATCAAAATAAAACATGTAACTCACTGGAATGCTTTTCTCTTCGGTCCAGAGTCTAAGAATCTCTAGTGCAACTGTTGTCTTGCCCACTCCAGGTTTCCCCACAAGTAGGATGCTTTTCTCATCATTCATTAGTAAGTCTTTGGGAGACAACATTTTCTTGTTTGTCGGAATGGAAGTCGTAAGTTTTTTTGAGCGAGATTTCTTGAATCCCTTGTTCTTCTTAAGTTTTGAAACTGTACTAGAATCTGTGTCCATAACAAGGGGTATGTATGTGAAGGGTTTGCTTTTATGCTCGTTTTTTAAAAAAGTCATGCTTTGGTTCCATTTATTTTCCAGTATTTGTCTTGCTTTCCATCTCAAAAGGCCTTGGTATGCGACACAAGGATCTGGGTCTGAAAAAAATATTTTAAAGCACATTTTTTTAAATATTTTGTTAGAGATATGATCTACAAAAATGAAAACTAGTCCATCATTTTCGGAGTAGTAAATGCATGCTCCAGACTTCCACTTGTCTGGAAAAAGGTCCATTTGTTGGCAGGTTGCCTCATACAGAACCCCGTTATTCCACCATTTTGCCTTCCCCTACTATCACTACATTCCTCAGATTAAATTTAAGGTACAAATATAAATACACTTATCTAAACCACTTTGCACAATAATCATCTTAAAAATAAGAACACAGTATACATGTGCTTGATGCTCACCTGCTAGGTTTGCAGTCTGAGATTGTGGTTCATCCTGGAAGGAGAAGCAGCTAATCCAGTGATGTAAATCCCGATCACCCAAAACAGGTCTTGGAAATACTTCAAATCTTTTTTTGTCAAGAATTTTTAAAAACTTAGAGCAGGCTTCTTCTCCTTTAGAAAAAACTATGTCGAGCAAAATCCTTATCCTATCCTGACTATTTTCTGCAGACTCAATTGAACTTAGCTCATGATTTATGAAGAATTTGCACTGGTTTAAGGCTTCAATTAAAGGATCACAGTTTAAACGTCCTTCAGTTAGCAGAGTTCGGCCATTTCCGAGGAATTCCTGTGCAGATTGCTGGGTGCTTGCCATCCTGAAGATTTTGTTCGGTTCCTGTTGTAGTAACCAAATTCTGAAAGATTAATTGTGAGAAAGAGAGAAAATAAAAGACCATGTTTGAAATCATTAGTGTTATTTTTTAGCATTTTTTTTTTGTTTACATTTTTTATAAATAATTTTTTTTTTTAAAACTCACTTTATAGCCTATATACAGTATGACACATATGTGTCACATGTTGTCACAGCCGTGGTCACACTACTTTGAGCATGTGAAATTTCTTCAGACTTTGCAATTGATGTTCACATGCAGTGGTGCCTTTTTAAAAACAAATTCAGAAAAATATACAATGTAATTATCAAACCTTAAAGAAAGATATGTGGTGAGCTCCGCTGTTATAAAATGATTCGCTTTTGAAGCCATCAGTTAACATTTTCAACCTATTTTTCAAAGAATTGTGAATTAGGTCACAACAGGTTTGTCTTTCAGGGTTCAAAAATAATCTCCCTATGAATTAAGTTTTTACTTCCAGAACCCACCAGTTCGCCCAAAAATGAAAATTCTGTTATCATTTACTCACCCTCAAGTTGTTCCAAACCTTGAGTTTCTTTCTTCTGTTGAACACAAGGTATTTTGAAGAATGTTGGTAACCAGACAGTTTGATGGTAGCCATTGACTGGAAGCTGGGATCAACATCAGAGAAGCAAGATCAGACAGGCCCAAATATGTGAAAATGCAATAGTTCCCTTTTGAGGCTGGTTCTCTCGAAATTGCGTCATTGATTCTCCTAGTCTGAAGCCCTACCGAATGGCTCTGTGCGCGTCACGCCGACCAATGACGTTCAAGTGTGTGAAAAAAGGGTGAGCGCTCCAGCTATATAAGCTGCAGCTAACGTCACTGCATTCAAATCTTTCTCCTTCATGACACCTGTCTACTTAAATCTGCATTCAAAGTGGATTATTTCCCTTCTGTGTTCCGGAGATCTTCAAGACAGGGGTGGTTCTAGGCCATTTTCAGGGGGCTTAAAGCCCCCTATCTGTCGTCTCAGCCCCCCTAAAACTGTATTCGCCTATATGAACGATCGGGCCAGTGGTGCTTTCTCAAGAAAGTTTGAAATTTACACGTGTTTTTCTTGTCAGTTTAAACAACTGATTTAATCCATTCAAGCGCAACATGCTGCAAAAGAGAAATCAGTGAGGTACTGGAGCGCTATGATAGATAGTTAATTTGCGTGCACACACATGAAGACAGCATGCAAGTACTGAATTGAGTTATTTTACATCTTCTTGAGCAAATACACACAAAATTGTGTCAAATATACACATAAACACAGTTTTAAGTGAACATAAACCGTTAAGAAAATATTGGATGTGTGTCAATATAAGGTGACATCATTAGGGTTTAAAGTGACAGCAGAATCATATACCTTCTGTTTCAATCGATTTAATCAAACAACAAAAGAGATAATCACTCACTGCTCTTAACTAGTTAGTTAATTAGTTAGTAAGTTAGATAGATAGTAGTTAGTTAGTTAGTTAGTTAGTTAGTTAGTTAGTAACTTAGTTAGATAGTAAGTTAGATTGATTGATAGTTAGATAGTAAGTTAGATTGATTGATAGTTAGATAGTAAGTTAGATAATTAGATAGTTAGTTAGTAAGTTAGATAGTAAGTTAGATTGATTGATAGTTAGATAGTAAGTTAGATAATTAGATAGTTAGTTAGTAAGTTAGATAGTAAGTTAGATTGATTGATAGTTAGATAGTAAGTTAGATAATTAGATAGTTAGTAAGTTAGATAGTAAGTTAGATTGATTGATAGTTAGATAGTAAGTTAGATAGATAATTAGATAGTAAGTTAGATAGTAAGTTAGATTGAGTGATAGTTAGATAGTAAGTTAGATAGATAATTAGATAGTTAGTTAGTAAGTTAGATAGTAAGTTAGATTGATTGATAGCTAGATAGTAAGTTAGATAGTAAGTTAGATAGATAGTTAATTAGTTAGTTAGTTAATTAGATAGATAGATAGATAGATAGATAGATAGATAGTAGTTAGATAGTTAATTAGTTAGTTAGTAGGTTAGATTGATAGTTAGATAGTAAGTTAGATAGTTAGTTAGTAACTTAGTTAGATAGTTAGTAAGTTAGATTGATGGACCCGGAAGCGCTGCCACGTGACGTCCGACTTAACCGAATAGCAGATCAGTAAGCCAACTTAAAAATGTTTGTATTGACTAAGTAGGCTACTTTTGACTTCCTATATAGTAATATAGTGGTGACAATTTAAAGATACACCACTTAGGCAGTGGTCTCTTGCTACAGATTCTCACTGAGGGCTCCAGCTAGGCAGCTTCAGCTCTCCACACCATGGCAGTGCCTCAGATGTTGTCATTGGATGAGAATGGCCAGGATACAGAAACATTTAAAGAGCTCTGAAGCTCCATCGATCTGGCCCTTTGAGCTATGAAAAAGACTGTCCAGTCCATCTGCCGCAGCATGGGGAGTTTGGTGGTATTTAACCGCCATTTGTGTCTCACGCTGACAGAGAGCCCTCTTGGATGCCCCAGCTCACGTAGCCAGATTATTCAGTGATGCTGTTGGCACATTTTCTGGAAGCCCAGAAACAATCGAAAGCCATGAGTCACTTCATGCCCAAGAATGAAGCCCGCCTTTCTCACGCTCCTATTCATATTTGTCCTCTAGATCCCTTGCCTGTTGTGAGCAAGAAAGTTTGTTGTTCAATGTTTTTGCCTTTAATAAATGCAAAAACAAACAAAACTTCTCAATATCAGAGCAACTTTTCTCATCTGCCCTTAACCCTCACATGAAATAAGTAGTTCCCCACCTCAGGGCAGAAAACTGCAGTGTGTAAAGCAAGCACTGATGCACGCACACAGTCCTCCGCCTCAGGGCAGTGAACTACCATTCACAAAGCATACACTCATATGTTCACACAGTTCCCAGCCCCAGAGCAGCAAATGACTGTACATAAAGCACACTCTCACATACACATGCAGTTCCAAGACTCAGTGCAGCGAGCAGCTGTAGGTCAAGCAAGCTCATACACACTCACACAGCACCCCGCTCAAAGGCAGCGAGCTGGTTCGTTTGAAACAGGTAAACAATCAGATATGCTTGTGCGACATAAACAACCGCCGTTACAGGGCGGTGAGTAGTTTCATGCAAAGTGTGATGTGCCAGACCACTCAGAAAAGCCCCTGTCACGAAATGGTGAACTGCCCTGTATCCAGCGCAGAATTATTCAGCCCGTCAAAACACTTGGCGAGCGATTCTGGGCATTTCAGAATGGGTGATGAGAACTATGTTAAGTGGCTACACTTTTGTCGCAGACCACTCTGCTTTAGTGGCATGATGATGTTTACTGTTCCGCCCATCTTGCGCACAGTGATACATGCACTGTTAGAGAAGCATGCAACAGAGGTGTTGCCTCTGGATGATTCAGAGTACAGCTGTTATTTTCTGGGTTCGAAAAAGGACGGCGGCCTTAAACCTATTTTGGATTTGAGACCATTGAACAGTGCACTTTCACTGCGCGCATTCAAAATGATCACCATAAAACACATCTTTCTGAGATTTGCCTTTGAGGGCGTGCCCTATCAGTTTCTGATCCTGCCCTTTGGCCTGTCATTGGCTCCATGCACGTTCACAAAATGCATGGGTGCTGCACTGTCCCCTCTAAAATGGAGCGGAATGTGTCTCCTGAAGGTCACCGTGATTTTGCCAAGTAAGACATCTTTGTTGATCCTGGAACAACATTCCAATCAACCAATCAGATGTTAGGGACAAGTTTACTGTTTATGTCAAGTTTAGGCTTGCAACCAGGGTTAGGTGCTTCTACATCAATGTTATTCAATGTTATCTTTTCCCTCTGATTTTAGAGATAAATTATGGGTAGGATTAGGTTTAGGGGTAGGAATTGGGTTAAAGGTGCCCTCAAATGAAAAACTGAATTTATCTTGGCATTGTTAAATAACAAGAGTTCAGTACATGGAAATGACATACAGTGAGTCTCAAACTCCATTGTTTCCTCCTTTTTATATAAATCTCATTTGTTTAAAAGACCTCCGAAGAACAGGCGAATCTCAACATAACACCGACTGTTAAGTAACAGTCGGGGTGTACGCCCCCAATCTTTGCATATGCCAGCTCATGTTCAAGGCATTACACAAGGGCAGCCAGTATTAACGTCTGGATGTGCACAACCAAATCATCAGACTAGGTAAGCAAGCAAGAACAATAGCGAAAAATGGCAGATGGAGCAATAATAACTGACATGATCCATGATAACATGATGTTTTTAGTGATATTTGTAAACTGTCTTTCTAAATGTTTCGTTAGCATGTTGCTAATGTACTGTTAAATGTGGTTAAAGTTACCATCGGTTATTACTGTATTCACGGAGACAAGAGCCGTCGCTATTTTCATTTTTAAACACTTGCAGTCTGTATAATGCATAAACACAACTTCATTCTTTATAAATCTCTCCAACAGAGTAGCATTAGCCGTTAGCCACGGAGCACTATCAAACTCATTCAAAATCAGAAGTAAACAATATAACAGTATACGTTACAATACTCACATAATCCGATGCATGCATGCCGCATGCATGACGAACACTTTGTAAAGATCCATTTTGAGGGTTATATTAGCTGTGTAAACTTTGTTAAGGCACTGTTCAAGGCAAGTGCGAGCTCTGTGGGCGTGGACCACGGGATTTAAAGGGGCCGTAGCATAAAATCTGCGCGTTTATAATGATGCCCCAAAATAGGCAGTTAAAAAAATTTATAAAAATAAATCTATGGGGTATTTTGATCTGAAACTTCACAGACACATTCAGGGGACACCTTAGACTTATATTACATATTTTAAAAACATAATCTAGGGCACCTTTAAGACTAAATTTTCAGACTGGAATGTTGTTCCAGTATCAACAAAATATGTTGATCCAGGAACTTGTCTTACTTGGCAAAATCACGGTGACCGTCTCCTGAACTATATATGACTGGCTGATTTGGCCCATTCTGAGAATGTGCTAAACAGTCATAAATCAAATCTCCTTCACCACTTGCAGTGCCTAGGGCTTTCTATCAAAGTGCATAAGAGCATGTTACAACCCAAGTCATGTTACAACACAAATGTCATTAAATTAATGATTTAATTTAATCGGTAGAGATCCATCTTCTACCGATTTGCATCGATTCACAAATTTTAAAAAATCGTTGCCACCTCTCAGATGCATGCAATCCCGAATACAGTTCTCTTTCACAGCTTATTGTGCTTACATGGTCAAATACACAATTATGTCAAAATGCACATTGTGTGGATGTAATGTTCTATGCGAACGTAAACAGTTAGGAGAAAATGTGTTTTATTTTTACATTTTATGAATCAATTTCTGTAGTATTTCTTACTAAATGTCAAATAAACCTAGGCTAATGCACCTGAAAATCTTATTAAAAAACTTATTTGGATATAATTTTTTTCTATTGTATTTGCCCTATTGTTTGTAATTTGCTTCTCTGTTCCTATTTTTAGTATCAAAAATAAAATCAACTGCCTTGCTTTATTACAAAAGTCATGTGTGTAATGATTGTAGTCAGCTTAAATGTCATTTGTTTTATAACATAAGAAAGAAAGAAAAAACTAAATAAATTTCAAGGTTCACATTTAATCCAGTGAGATTTTTTTCTTCAAGATCTATTAAACTGTCTACCGCAGTCAAAATAGAAAAGTAACAATACGGTAAACTAGACTCAAATCACATCGAGGTCGCATAATATTGACCCTTCTGAAACCTAAAATGACAAATGGGACACCCTACGGTCTAACGGGCACGCGCACGCAGCAGCCATAAGTGCTGAAAGTATGCTAATTGTGACGCATAAGAAACATTTCCGCTTTTTTGAGCTAACCATTGGAGGCTTGGCATGGAACTGCTTTGATAGAAAAGAATGAAAAGTGCTGTAAACTTAACCCTACCCGTCGCAAAATTGTCTGTGACTTATCTTATAAAACTGGCATTTTCGGTGTAAACTATAAATATTGATCAGTCCAAATTAATTAAAAAGCTGTCTCCTACTCTGAATCAACTGATCAAAATGATTGAGTTTCGTAGCGCTCGAATACAAGCGGACAGCACCTTCTGTTCAAAACGGTGTAAATAAAAACGCAGCCCAAACATGTATGATGCACTCATTAAAGTTTAATACATTAAATGTAATCTACAAATGGCTAATGAACCATTGACAAAAACAATAAATGTAACTATAATTTGACATAGAAATTAATTTAAATGTTGAACGAGTTAAAGTTCAAAAATATAGGCTATAGCTACATTTCTAACCTAGAACACACCAGTTTAAAAGATGGCGCACATCTGTCTACCTACCTTATTCAGTGCAACTTTTCAGATTTGCATCGCACAAACAAGATCCATAAAGCAACGACACAGGTTTGTAAAGTCACCCATGGACAAGATCCGCTCTCCAAGTCTCCATTAAGATCATAGACCAACATTACTGCTGCAGTCCAACAAGACTATGGCATATACTTTGATATAGGTCGCGTCGAAGTTCCGGGGCAGTGCGTCAGACCTAGATTTTAGGAATAATAGTGGAAGTAAGTCTTTCATTTTCGATAAGGGCAGGTAGGCTACAAATAAATCTATTCATAGATATCACTTTTTACAGTAGTAATGGGAGAAACGAAGCTGTTCGAAACTTTGAAATAATTGAACCAATTGCTCCCCAAAATGGGACATTCTAAAACGCTTAAAGTGGCTTATTGGATAGTGCATAAAACTCCGAACTAAAGCATGTTATGAGCCCAGCTGCCCAGGTTTGAACCACAACGCGGTTTGATAATGTACTCCAAACACCACATCTGCTGGTCAGAACGCCTTATAGTGTAATATATTGAAATGCAATTAACATATGTTATACCATTATTAAATATGATGTCTTTATAATATAGCCAACGTGTTATTTTATTCAATTGTAGGGATTATTTTGTTTGATTTATGGAGCTTGGTTATTTGTCAAACTGCAATATACTCAATTCCTATAGAAAAGCATTTATAACCATTTTAAAATACTTTTTAACTGTCATTAAAATTTTCAAGCATCAAAATAAAAACTAAATATTCCTGTCAAGCAATGTATTACTATGTGCACTACTACTATATGATTATTATGGTGTGTATGAAAATCTATAACATTTCAGAATATTTAAGGGTCATTTTTAATGGTCAGTGACATTGTGATGTATTAGTAGTATATTGTTAATCTGTTGTGTTTTTATTATCAATACATATGATTTATTAAGTAATTGTATGATCAGTTCTATTACTTTTTTTGTACTGCCTTGCCTCCTTTTTTATATTATATATATATATATATATAAACTTGAATCTTGAAATTTGTCAGTGGTGTTACTGGTTCCTGACAGACCAATACTCTAATATGTCATTTTCACAACATTTTTATTGTTTAATTTATCACAAATTATGAATGGGAATGAACATGAATTATGAAAGGCCTGAGCCTTACAAGTGCTATAATATTTCTGTGTAGTTAAGTCAAACTTAAAGTCTTATCCATCTTTCTTACCAAATAAACAAAACACCAAATCACAGAATCCAAGTAACACTGCAAAAGTAAAACAAGCACACAAATATTAAATAACTTCAAAGTTAAAATAGCTGGTGTACACTTTACAATTTTTAGAACTTTTTTTTTTCAGTTGAAGTGCGCTTACATGCCTTATAGCTACCTGATAATGAACTAAGAACTTAAATATGAACATATGTTTTCAAACATCAATGAACATCCAAAAGCAAAGGGTGCCAATTTGTTGAACATCTGGGAACCTAAATGTATTTCAAGGGTTGTTCAAGCTCTCATTTAGCGACTGAAGCAATCAACCAAGTGTTTGGAGTTCCACGGTCCAGCATTGTTGGCCAAGAACTGCACATTGACTTGAGTCTTGGTCTCCTGATACATCTGGGCAGCCATCTAAATGAAATATAAAACAGATTAGCCGTTTACAACAGCAGATTAGTGCACATTTATGTGCATGCAGTTTTAACTAATGAACTCAAACTCACATGCACATGGATATTATTATCCATACAAAACTATATACACATACTTTAGCATTGCGGTATGTGGTGAATGACAATAAGTCATGGTGGCCTGCCAGTGCTGAGACTTTTCTGAAGCAGAAGTACAACGCTCTTTTACAAAGTCTGCTTGATGATCCAGGACCGCTTACAAATGGAGAACTGGGAGAGAAAATTTAAAAGGAGGATATAAACTGAAAGACAATAAATTAACTGAGTGGAGTAAAGGAATAGGAATTAATATTTAAACAGATTGCACTGTTAAATAGAGAGAGATAGAAGAGATAGAACAGATAAAAAGCAAACTATAGTGTATAAACGGTACAAAAACAGCAATATTCACAAAATAATCAGATATTATTATCAGCGATTAAACGATTTCTTTTAATTATGTTGAAATATCACATGACTTCTACAAAATAAACTTTTCTATGGAAAAGATAAATGGGATTTTTACTTCCAGACACCAAATGTTGTGCTCTATTGTGGCAAACACAAACAGAGTGCAACTGGGAGGTCAGCTCCTCAAATGGTGGACATACTTACAATAGTCTAACCCAATATAGGCAATAAACTTCTGCTTAAAGGATTAGTTCACTTTCAAATAACATTTTCCTGATAATTTACTCACCCCCATGTCATCCAAGATTTTCATGTCTTTCTTTCTTCAGTCGAAAAGAAATTAAGGTTTTTGATGAAAACATTCCAGGATTATTCTCCTTATAGTGGACTTCAATGGTCTCCAGACGGTTGAAGGTCAAAATTACAGTTTTAGTGCAGCTTCAAAGGGCTTTAAACGATACCAGACGAGGAATAAGGGTCTTATCAAGCGAAACGATCGGTCATTTTCTAAAAAAATGTAAATGTAAATGCTTTATATGAACAAATGATCGCCTTCCACATGCTTCCACCAAAACAGCACTTTTGTATTCTTCAAAAAGCTTATGCTGTATGTATTCAACTTACGGAATGAATGCAGCACCAGTTCCATTTGTTCCGTAAGTTGAATAGGGAAGGCGTAGGACATACAGCGTAAGCTTTTTGAAGAATACGAATGTGTTTTTTTGGCGGAACCACTTGGAAGGCGATTATTTGTTTATAAAGCATATACATTTACATTTTTTTTTTAGAAAACGGCCGATCGTTTCACTAGATAAGACCCTTATTCCTCGTCTTGTATCGTTTAAAGCCCTTTGAAGCTGCACTAAAACTGTAATTTTGACCTTCAACCGTTTGGAGGCCACTGAAGTCCACTATAAGGAGAATAATCCTGGAATGTTTTCATCAAAAACCTTCATTTCTTTTCAACTGAAGAAAGAAAGACATGGACATCTTGGATGACATGGGGGTGAGTAAATTATCAGGAAAATTTTATTTGAAAGTGAACTAATCCTTTAAGATAAGAACGTCTTTAGTTAGTTTATCAAGTATGACTGACTTGTTGATTGCATAGCCAGTGGTGCTGTCCAGAATCTCAATACTGGAGTCTCCCAAACACCAGTTGACACTGAGGTCTTTGCAGTATTCGGTGTTCTCAACAGGCCCCACACTCTCTCCGCTCAAGAAGAAGATGGTGGTTTGTTTGAATGGAGGAGGCAGAGCATTATTCCAGCCAGTGCCCAGACGATTGTTGATGATTTCAGACACTTTCTCTGAGCAGTGTCGGGAATCACCTAGACAACAAGTGGAGAAAAGGTTCATAAATACAGCCATCCTTCTGATTGCTTGGATTTCATCTATGAATATGGAATATACACACAAAGATGTCTGTCTATAAAATGTTTGAGTAGTAAGGCTCTCTAATGCAATCATGTATCAATATATTGCAATTCATTCTCATGATATTGTGTTGATTTTTTTCAAAGTCTTTTCACATCTTCAAATGAATGTTTCCTAATTCCTACAGTTTATTAATGAAGAAGCATCTAAACAAGTGGAAACTGACTACTCAATGTGTGGTCAGAGCAGCTTCTGTGAGATGTGGTAATTGACAAAAGCAAAGTGAACCACACAAAAAAGACTTACAGAAAAAGACAGAAGCTGATACTGCAGATCTCTGTCCCACAGTTTCAATCATGATCCATTTAGCATATTTGTTAACACTCAGTCACCTGCAAATACGCACAGCTTACCAAGTACAATGCTGGTAATGTAGACTGGGTTAATAAAATGACTCAGTAGTGCCCCCTGCACTCCAGTGACAGTCCAACGGGTGAGTTTGGCACTGTCGGACATGCAACAGATACGTGCACCCCACACGCTTGGAAGCACGAAAGCAGCAGGTATGAGAGAACCTTTAGCATGGCACTGCAGCTTCAGAGTGGTGTAAGCACTGCTTTCAGACTTTCTGTGAAAGGATACATGCAGATTTCACTTATTTGAGGTTGTAAAGGTAGGTGATGTATTAAAGGGTTAGCTCAACCAAAAATGAAAATCATGTCATTAATTACTCACCCTCATGTCGTTCTACACCCGTAAGACCTTAGTTTATCTTCGGAACACAAATTAAGGTATTTTAGATGAAATTCGAGAGGTTTATGACTAGTCCATTGACAGCAATATAATCAACACTTTCAAGGTCCAGAAAGGTACTAAAGACATCGTTAAAACAGTCAATGTGACTGCAGTGGTTCAACCTTAATTTTATGAAGCGACGAGAATACTTTGTGCGCAAAAACAAAACTTTATTTAATAATTCCCTGTCATTATCCTTACTCAGTTGACGCAGTAAGCACAGTGAAGGCTTCCGTGTTTATGTCCAAACGCCGGCTCAGTATTGGTCAAAGCTGCACACATGAGCAGCACGACTCAAGCGTGTGATGCTGACGCAGGAGCCGGCCAATAATGAGTCTGCATTCTGACGTAGAACCTGGAAGCGCTGGACGTAAACAAAGTATGAGAATGACACAGAAGAGAAGATATTGTTGAATAAAGTTATTTTTGTTTAGTTTTTGCACACAAAAAGTATTCTCGTCACGTCATAAAATTAAGGTTGAACCACTGTAGTCACGTCGACTGTTTTAACGATGTCTTTAGTACCTTTCTGGACCTTGAAAGTGTTGATTATATTGCTGTCTATAAAGTAATCATATCTCTTAGATTTCATCAAAAATATCTTAAGTTGTGTTCTGAAGATGAACAAAGGTCTTACAGGTGTGGAACGTCATAAGGGTGAGTAATTTATGACAGAATTATCATTTTTGGGGGAATTAACCCTTTAACAAAGATTAATTCAGCTTCTGGTGGGCCACAGCCCTGCAGTTTAGTTCCAACCCTGCTCCAACACACTAGTTGTCTAGAAATCCTTGATTAGCATACTCAGGTGTGTTTTAGGGCTGAACTCTGTAGGACTGTGGACCTCGAGGGCCAGAGCTGAGAACCCCTGCAATATTGCATCCACCTTTTTCCTAACGAGCCTACTGCGTTTTAGATTATGGGGGTTTGGGCAAATTCCACTCAAAAAGAATGAAATGTTTTCAAATCATAAGGTTGCACTACAAATAATCTGAATGAGCTGTAAAATGTTCTATTGCAGATGTCAGAAGAATAACGTAACGCTTGGTATTTAATATGACATGGTATAGTATAACACGAATATCTATAGCAAGAGTTCTTTTCAGTGGCTGCATTCTTTTCCTCCTGATTATTTTTTTTTACCTGTGTAATGCTGCTGTAACAGTATGAAGAAATACAACATATACTGTGTATTTGTGGTCTGCTCTATGGCAAGCCGTTTTGACTTTTATTCACATCTCAGGATATTAATTCTTGATATCAACAATTCAATTGTTGATATCAGGAATTACATTTCCACTAGTAACAATGTTAATTCTTGACATCAACATTTGAATTTCCACTAGTAAAAACTAGAATTCTTGATATCTGTAAATATATTTTCATTAGTGAAATGTCACCATAGGCTGCCATTCAAATTCAATTGTTGATATCAAGAACTGATTTCTTACTAGTTGAAATTCAGAAATACAATTCTTACTAGTAAAAATCATAATTTTTGATATCAATAATTACATTGCTACTAGTAAAATGCGAATTTTTGATATCAAGAATTCAATTGTCACTAGTTGAAATGTCAGTTCTTGATATCAACAATTGAATTGCTACTAGTAAAAATGTTCATTTTTGATATCTGAAAATGTATTTCTGATATCAATATAATTTCAGATATCTAAAATGGCTTTCTTACTAGTAACAATCACATTCATGATATCAGAAACTAACATTGTCACTAGTGACAATCAAATTGTTGATATCAAAAATTATTATTTTTACTAGCTAGAATTGTATTTCTGATATGTGAAATTGGAATTTCAACTAGTAAGAAATCAGTTCTTGATATCAACAATTGAATTTGAATGGCAGCCTATGGTGACATTTCACTAGTGAAAATACAATTACAGATATCAAGAATTCTAGTTTTTACTAGTGGAAATATAATTCTTGATATCAAAAATTAGCATTTTAACTAGTGAAAATTGAATTGTTGATATCAAAAATTCATATCCTGAGAATGAATAAAAGTCAAAAGTGCTTGCCATACTGCTCTCCTGATTTAATTTATGATATATCCCATGAATAATTCACTGGAATGCATAAGAATATCTAATTTTTCTCCCCAAATCATCATGTCTCTTTGCAGTTTTGTTTTCACACGGATGCTTTAAAATGTAATTGTCTCCCTTTTTCACTTTTCACTAATCTCTATAGCAGTGTTTCTGTCAAAATGGCAGAAATCACTTTATTATCACTCAATGTACTACTGATTAAGGGAACGTACAATACAGATATATATTACTACAGTGATATTGCACATAATTGTGTGATTCACATTATTAGGTTATTCATAGTCTGTTGTAGTAATTTTTAATGGTTATACACTTTTAACGTTCGATGGATGAGTAGAATAACGTCATCTCATTGTACCCAGTTTTTGAAAATGCTTGTTATTGAGTTTTTAGGACGAACCTTTCGCTGATTTTGCTGATCGAAGTGTCATGGCGTGTAGGAAAAAGGTGGATAATGCAGTGGTTCCCAACCCTGGTCCTGGAGTACCCCCAGCACTACACGGTTTAGATGTCTCCCTTATCAAACACACCCTGATTCAACTTGTCAGCATGTTAGTGCAGGGTTGAGAACCACTGGTCTAATGCAGGAATGTCAAACTCAGATCCTAGAGCAGGGATGGGCAACTTCGTTCCTGTGGAGCCATTGTCCTGCAGAGTTTAGCTCTAACTCTGATAAAAACTCACCTGCCCATAGCTTTCTAGTGATCCTAAAGACATTGATTAGCTTTGTCCAGTTGTGTTTGCATAGGGTTGGAGCCACACTATGCAGGACAGTGTCCAAAGTTGCCCATCCCTGTCCTGGAGGATCTATAGAATGTATGCTAGCATTATATATTAAAATTATACTTACAAAACTATGCTCTGAGCTGCTCCTTTGGGGGTTTTGTTAGTGTACAGGTGAAGGTACATGCGTGGTTTTAGCTGAAGCAGTCGTTCAGATGGAACACTTTCCAATATTGAGCGCTGCTTCAGCTCTGGATCAGCACTGTAGAACAGCAGGAGCTGCTTGTACAAGTACCTGTGACACCAGACAGGACAGCAGACACATCTATCTCCTTAATATATAATTAATATATTATCTCCTTAATATATTATATTATTAACGGAGATTTGACATGCCTAATATTGGACAAATACACTCAAATACCATTTAAATAATGTTTTACCACAAGATCATACATACATATACACAAACACACATATATGAAATAGTCCTGCTCTTTGTCTCTCTCCATTTGCATATATGATGCTTAAAATCTTTGCACCTTTTGAGGGCTCTGCGGGCTATGACAATGGCGTGGCAGTCATGGACGACAGATCCCGTGTAAGAAAGCCAACCACTGCAGCAGTTCTGACCTGATCCCAGAGCTACCACTTGATACTGCTCACACTGCTGTGCATCCGTGTTACGTACCTCTGACACACACAATAAAAACATATATTTAACCATAAAAAATAAATGCCTCAGGAAAGTTTTTGGGACACACTTCACACACATATATATATATATATATTTATAATATATATTCATAAATATATTTTAATTTATTATTTTTGTTTTGGGGCCAGTGAAAAAATTAGCAGAACAAGTAGAAATCTACTTGTATCTACTTGTAAATCTATATCCTACTGGCCCAACAAAAAATAACTGTTGAGTCTTAGGCTGTGTCTAAAATCACCCCCTATATCCTTAAATAGGGCACTATTTGAGGGGACTGCCATTTGTAGTGGTGTCCGAAACCATAGTGGACGTTATTGAGTGCAATCGGTATTGAGTGCATCATGGTTAGAGAATACCCATGATGCACTGTAAGGGTCATGCCAAATGAATTCCCATGTCTCGCCAGAAGATGCCGCTGCAGGTGAATCATCCTACCATCTATTTTCCAAACTGCTGATCCAATGTGTGAACAATGTAATATCATACATGTATAAATTCCTTTTTAATTGATTATTAAAGGTGCAATATGTACTATTTCTGTCCGCTAGAGGCCTATTCAAAACAAAGGCGTAGCTTGATGACGGCAAGTTTGAGCGTGGAATCTTGGGACGTGGTCTTCACATCACAGCCGGTGGAAACAATCGGGATAGGACTCGGGAAGAAATCATGTTCATGGATGTGATTATTAACGTTACTGTAGTATGAAGCAGAGCAGGAGCGAGTGTTGTGGGAGCTGAACGAGGCCGCTGGAGCGATTGCACAACACACGCCTCACGAGCAGCGGGACTTTTATTATGACACAGTCGCCGGCGCCGCTTCCGCTTTTCCGGACATGAGTCTGAGGTAACGCAGCACTGTTTATCATATTAGATACATATGAGAGTGTTGAAAATGATGTTATAATGTTACTCTGTGCGTTCACTCGGCGGCTGCTGTGAGACACTGTTACACACTGCAGATAGATCGAATTTAGAATATCATATTAAATGCTGGGTGGCTTGTGTTGATAAATGGCATGCAATTCTTTTTAAAACATATTGTATGATGGAGAAAATGCTGTATTACTGTTACTAAAAATAAAGCTGCATCTGATTATGCTATGATAGCTACTTGACAAAATAGTGTTTTTCTCTGAGGCACGGTAAAGCATGGTACTCGCAAAAAAAAAAAAAAAATCAAGAAATTTAGATTTAAACAATAAGACTAAACGTGTCCAGCTATATAACAATAATTCATTTTCTGTCTATAAATATATCAAAACAGTTGTTCCCTTGTCTATTAAAACTAAAAATATTAAAGCGTCTTTAGTGTTTCCATGGTTTCTATAAAATAAAACCGGAAACCGAGGGTAAGGTGGGTATGACGCAATTGACAGGCGACTCCTCACACGTCCTGGAGCCTTGGTTAAAATTGCAATTTTCACACGATTTACAAACATTTGGGATATTGTAAGAACTCAAGTGAACAAAATATATAATACTGGCCTAGTGGTTTTTGGATATTTTACTGCAAAAATATTACATATTGCACCTTTAAATTGCTTAATTAAGGTTTATACATGCTAGTTTCCAGAGACAGAGTTCAAGATAAATCTTTTCATAACTACTGGAGCTGCTAGTTTGCTAAGTTTCAAACGATTATTAAATGGCAAGCACAAACTATACAAAAGCGGATGCCTTTCCGGCACACACAGTGTCCGAATTCGCTCACTCGTTTTCATTCACTCCTTCAAGTGGACTATATTAGTGGAGTAATGCAGGGAATAGTGAATGAGGGGGCGATTTCAAACACTAGTCATGAACAAAGAGTGGTCTTGTTTCAAAACACAGAGGTTGGCAGAGCTGATCTCACCTCTCTCCAGTACAAAAGCAGCAAAACAGCTCTTAGTCCTGTGGTACTCAGGGCATTCTCTGAGCAGCTTGCCAAAACGTTCAGTACACACTGCTGTTACGCGGTCTTTGTGCCAGTCCGTGAACTTCACTGAAAGAGCAAGAATTTGAGACAACAGTAATAGTAAAGAAACATCTGAAACAAAACATAATGAAAATCAGTCAGTATACCTCCTGTTCTCTGGTCCCTCCTGTGAGCGCCATCTGTGGTGTCTTCCAGCCCTTCTAGGGTTGTTTCGGCTCCTATAATACTACTCAGGCTCCATACAGAAGGGGACTCTGGGCCAGAGTCCAGGTCCTCCACTTGAGGCGAAGACTCCAATGACGGGAGATCTAGGGTATGGTGGCCTTCAGCAGAGGGTTCCTCTATATCAGCAAAGTGACATAACTCTGGGTTGGTGGTTTGACTCTCTTCTCTAGTAGACGGAGACTCTTCAAACTCGCTGTTAGGGGCAAGAGGCCTGAGACTGGCCCTGTGGAGGCCAAAGGTGGGCTCCCTCTCCGGGGCAAAGCGCATCATAAGAGTGGCAGCCATTCGGGGAAGCCGTTTCCCTTCTGCACTGACACCGTGGTTTGCCATCATCTGCTGTGAGACGACATGCAGTTTTGATGGACCTATTTGTGATCATATTAATGCACAACACAAAACATGTTGGTTTTAAAAAATGATTGTACGTTATGGGCCTGAAATATGATATGTTTATCTTAGCTAAGTGCCTAATTTTAGCTGACTGATAACAGGATACTAATATCAAATTGCGTTTACATAAAAATATACAAGAAGTAAGATGAGCTAGAGTGTAATACATAATACATAAACTGACACCTTAGCTGGGATGTATGTTGAACTATACCTGAATTGTCGAATTAATTGATCAGCGACTCGTTCACCTGCAAGGTTGAGCTAATTTTTTGGGAGCGGCCTGCTTGAGTCACGTGACGGCGACATCGAATAAAAGTGTGAGTACAGGATAAACAATTTCCAACGCAATTTTTTTATAGTAAAAAAGTTAAACATACACAATACAAATGCATTTTATATATGAAAAGCTAAATTTTTAGAAATATTTTTAAAAACCGAAAAAGTAAAAATGTCAATTGCTTGCATTTTTGACAGCTCATGGAGGTGATCAGCCTGTGGCACTGCTCAGGTGTTGGAAGCCCAGGTTGCTTTGATAGCGGCCTTCAGGTCATCTGCATTGTTGGGTCTGGTGTCTCTCATCTTCCTCTTGACAATAACCCAAAGATTCTCTCAGGCGAGTTTGCTGGCCAGTCAAGCACAGTAACACCATGGTCATTGAACCAGCTTTTGGTACCTTTGGCAGTGTGGGCAGGTGCCAAATCCTGCTGGAAAATGAAATCAGCATCTCCATAAAGCTTGTCAGCAGAAGGAAGCATGAAGTGCTGTAAAATTTCCTGGTAGATGTCTGCGTTGACTGTGGACTTCAGAAAACACAGTGGACCAACACCAGCAGATGACATGGCAGCCCAAATCATCACTGACTGTGGAAACTTCACACTGGACTTCAAGCAACATGCATTTCTGTGCCTCTCCAATCTTCCTCTAGACTCTGGGACCTTGATTTCTAAATGAAATGCAAAATTTACTTTCATCTGAAAGGAGGACTTTGGACCACTGAGCAACAGTCCAGTTCTTCTTCTCCTTAGCCCAGGTAAGACGCTTCTGACGTTGTCTTTGGTTCAGAAGTGGCTTGGTACGTGGAATGTGACAGTCGTAGCCCATTTCCTGAAGGCGTCTGTGTGTGGTGGCTCTTGATGCACTGACTCCAGCTTCAGTCCACTCCTTTTGAAGCTCTTAAATTGGCTTCACCTGACAATCTTCTCAAGCCTGCGGTCATTCCTTTAACTCATGCACCTTTTCCTACCACACTTTTTCCTTCCAGTCAATTTCCATGAATATGCTTTGGCACAGCACTCTCAGCCATCTCTTTCAGCAATGACCCTCTGTGGCTTACCCTCATTGTAGAGGGTCTTGATGATCATCTTCTGGACAACTGTCAGACTTCCCCATGACTGCTGTTGGGATTACTGACCTAAACCCAATATTTATACCCTGAGAATGGTTATTTAATAAAACTTGAAATTAAATATTCCAATAATCTGAGATACTGATTTTTTGATATTGATGAGCAGCAAACTGTAATCATCAAAATGAAAACAAAAAAGTCTGGAAATATTTTACTTTATGTCTAATAAATCTAGAATATATTTAAGTTTTACTTTTTGAATTAAATTACAGAAAAAAAATAAGAACTTTTTCATGATATTGTAATTTATTGAGATGCACCTGTACGTTATGTAAAAGGCTGTGTAAATTATAAAACAGTTAAAGGATTAGTTCACTTTCAAATTAAATTTTCCTGATAATTTACTCACCCCCATGTCATCCAAGATGTTCATGTCTTTCTTTCTTCAGTTGAAAATAAATTAAGGTTTTTGATGAAAACATTCCAGGATTTTTCTCCATATAGTGGACTTCAATGGCCTCCAAACGGTTGAAGGTCAAAATTACAGTTTACAGCAATCCCAGACGAGAAATAAGGGTCTTATCTAGAGAAACCATCGCTCATTTTTTATTATTTTTTTAATTTTATAAGTTTTAACCATAAATGCTCATCTTGAACTAGCTCTCTTCTTCTTCTTCTCTATTTGAATTCCAGCAGTGTAGACACTACTAAGTGTATTACTGCCCTCCACATGTCAAAGTTTGAACTAAATTGTCATATACAATATGCTAGTGCAAGTATATAACAATTAGTTCAAACTTTGACCTGTGGAGGGCAGTAATACACTTAGTAGTGTCTACACTGCTGAAATTCAAATAGAGAAGAAGAAGAGAGCTAGTTCAAGATGAGCATTTATGGTTAAAACTTATATCATTTAATTATTTATTTATTTATTTATTTTTAGAAAATGAGCGATGGTTTCTCTAGATAAGACCCTTATTCCTCGTCTGGGATCATGTAGAACGTTTTGAAGCTGCACTGAAACTGTAAATTTTGACCTTCAACATGAACATCTTGGATGACATGGGGGTGAAGAAATTATCAGGAAATTTTTATTTGAAAGTGAACTAATTCTTTAAGATATTTTCGTGGCATTTACATACATTTGACCAGCAGGTGTCACCAGCGGGCAGTGTTTCGATTTATGTAGTTAGTTGAGCTTTTTTGACAGCCTTCTAGTCTGTCATACAAATTAAACCCTTTGTTGTCTTTTTTATTCATTTTTTAGTACGATTATATTTGTATATAAAAAATACCAATAGAAGGGTTTATTTAAAATATATAATAAACAACAATTTAACTGGGTCTCACTTTCTGATTATCTTCATAGATAACCAAACACAAGAATGTTCCTCCCCCATGACAAACATGCATCCCGCCTGTTATAAAGTCACTCATCCATTGGCTGACTTGACCTATCAATCAATATTGCAACAACAGGAAAACGGTTGCTTCTTCTATAGGATTGGTCGATAGCATTGCGTCTCCGCCCTCTCATCCAATCACCGCGCTTCGTGAACGAAACGTAGTGGCGCTGGCGCGGAATTTATATTTATTGTGCATCAGGTCGGCGGGAGACACAGTTTTGCTTATAGGAGTTTCGCGAATCGCTTGTTCTGTTGGAGAGTGCCAACTTAAAAGCGTTCAAATGGAGGACTTTGGTGTTTATGCGATATTTGGAGTAGATGAACCACCACAGCAGATCTTAAGGTAAAGTTGACTGAGATAAACAAACACTGGAAATGCATTGGGCTCTCTAACATTAACCTTACTTAAAATTATTTGAGTGCAACTCAGGCTGCGCATGCTTCCAGTTATTCGAATGGTGCATGAAATATATTCAGATAGCTTGATGTGGTTTATTATTATTATTGTTATTATTATTAAGCAATGACTGGAGTCATGCACGCGTTGACAGTGCAATGCATGCTCTCTGTCTCCCGCCTCTTGAATTTCTTGCATAACTGTAAAGATGTGCACAATATCAACTGTACTGTAGCTACGTGTCTCGGTTACTATATGTTAAAGCGGTGTCCTTTCAATAAGGTGTTTGTATTCTTCATCATTTATTGTCCACAGCAGGCGTGATGGCTGGCAGAGCTCAGTTGAGATCCAGCCCAGTGTTCAGCTGATGGTTCTCTTCTCCAGAGGAGACTGGGGAAAGCGAGATGCAATCTCTGTGGAACTTGCTGATGAGAGAAACATACCCATTAGTATGGGAAAACTAACACCATTCAATAAGTAAGTGTACTGCTTACGTTAAATTAATCTAATATGTTTACTTGTAACCTTTAACCTCTTACTAAACCTTCCATCTCAGATGTCTGTCATGGGAAGCTGGTGAGGATGGAGTCTGGTCCAATGGAGCAACCTTAACTGTTAAACTCAGTGGGGTAAGAAATTGTACAAAGATTTAAGCTCAGACTGCATGAAATGACAAATCACCCTATCCATTTTCTAAATACATGTTATTGATCTTAAAGGTGCAATATGTAATATTTTTGCAGTAAAATATCCAAAAACCACTAGGCCAGTGTTATATATTTAGTTCACTTGAGTACTTACAATATCCCAAATGTTTACAACTATTTGTAAATCGTGAGAAAATTGCAATTTTAACCAAGGCTCTGGGACGTGTGAGGAGTCACCTGTCAATTGCGTCATACCCGCGTTACCCTCAGTTTCCTTTTTTTTTTTTTTTGTGAGTAGGCAAGACAATTTTATTTGTACAGCACATTTCATACACAATGGTAATTCAAAGTGCTTTACGTAAAGAAGAGTCAAATACATAATAAAAATGGAACGCATAAGAAATAGAAATAACAGTAAAAACAGAGAATTTCAAATTCTGGAGATATCTTAACTATGCAGCGCAGTTCAAATTTCCATGCTTTACCATTCCTCAGAGAAAAACACTACTTTGTCATACAGCATTTTCTCCATCATACAATACGTTTAAATTTAATTGCATACCGTTTATCAACACAATCCATCCAGTATTTAATATGATATTCTAAAATCGATCAATCTTACTGCAGTGAGTAACAGTGTCTCACAGCAGCCACCGAGTGAACGCACAGAGTAATGCTATAACATCATTTTCAACACTCTCAAATGTATCTAATATGATAAACAGAGCTGCGTTACCTCATACTCATGACCGGAAAAGCGGAAGCGCCGCTGGCGACTGTGTGAGGCGTGTGTTGCACAATTGCTCCAGTGCCCTCATTCAGCTCCCACAACACTCGGTCCTGCTCTGCTTCTTACTACAGTAACGTTAATAATTGCATCCATGAACATGATTTCTTCCCGAGTCCTATCCCTATTCTATTGCACAGTCTGTTGAGGTGAAGACCACATGTCCCAAGATTCCGTGCTCAAACTTGGCATCATCAAGCTACGCCTTTGTTTTGAATAGGCCTCAAGTGACCTCTAGCGGACAGAAATCCTACATACTGCACCTTTAATGTGAGCTATCATCTGTGCATGTTTTTTTTTCCTGCATAACTCTGCATTTCAGTCGAAAGAATTGGTGATGCATGCCATATAATTTAGTTTGATTAAACTCCTCACAATAAACTGGAAGCTCACATTCAAATCTGCCTCCGCCAATGAAAAAGGCACAATCTTCTGTCACAATACAGAAGAAAAAATCTGTTACTACTACGGTTATGTTGCGACTTTAAAGAGTTAGTTCACCCAAAAAATGAAAATTCTGTCATTAATTACTCACCCTCACGTTGTTCCACACTAGTAAGACCTTCGCTCATCTTTGGAACACAAATTAAGATATTTTTTAATAGACAGCAATATAATCAACAATTTCAAGGTCCAGAAAGGTATTAAAGACGTCATTAAAACAGTCGACGTGACTGCAGTGGTTCAACCTTCATTTTATGAAGCGACAAGAATACTTTTTGTGTGCAAAAACAAAACAAAAATACCGACTTTATTCAGCAATCTCTTTCATCCATAATATTTAAGAAGTAAAATTCAATAATTTTGTGTAAAGTCTGTAAACTTCTGCATTGCGACAACAAACTTACCCGATGTCCTTTTTCCAAAGGGTACTAGTGATTTCTTGGATCCAATGTTGACTGTTTCACAGATGGAATGCACTCCAGAGGTGAGTTTAGCCTGTTGCACCTATTTTGACTTGCTTAAGTTAGATTCGCTCTGTGTTTGCCGGTACTTACCTGCAGTGGTTTCTCCCAATTCATTGTTTTTAGTGCAACTCCACAGCACCGGCATTAAGGGAGTGTCCAGGCAAGAGGAAGCGGTCTCAGGGAGAGGATTATGAAGAAATCAATGAAGGGAGAGGAAAGGAGAACATCTGTCCTAACGCCTCAGAAAAGGCAACACCTCACAGACGGGGGAAGAACAATCCTCGTGGAGGTCAAACACGACTGTTCTCGCAAAAGGAGGAACAGACTGCAACTTCCAGTTCTCAGAGCCACAAAGCTAAAGGCAAGCAAGCCAAAACCCCCTCACAGACTGGTGAGTGAGATTTTTTTTAATTGCAGAGCATATTAATAATGTGTTATGATAGTTATTTTATGTTTGGTAGTATTTATTTTCCAGCTCCATTAGACAAGCCGTCAGGTCGCTGGGGTCAGACTCTCTGTCCCATTGATCCTCAGACAGCCATTTTGATTGGAGGACAAGGATCCAGAATGCAGTTCTGTAAAGACCCCATCTGGAAACTGTGCACAGGTAGGAATTTCATGTTTCTGTCTCACCATGTCAATAGATTGTAATTTTGATATTGTTTTACTAGATCTGCTATCACTTGCTACACTCTAAAAAATAAAACATTGGTTCAACAAAAAAAAAATGTTAATGTTTTCCACTAGAATTTTTAACTTAAAGGTGCTACAGAGGATCTTTTCGTCGACTGAGAAACCAAAGACTGTTACTGAGTTTTTGAAATGAGCGCATGCGTAAGAACAACCCCCCTCCTTCACAGCTCATTTCGAGGGAACGCCTCCCAAAACTCGTGCATGAGTATTGGAACACGAGTGTTTACCACCGGCATTCGCTGTGTCGTGTTAGTGGATTCATTATGTCGGACTCACCGCAGGTAACTCATAATCTGCAGTTGTTACTCCTGTCTCCTGACAAAAACATTGCATGCGGCGCCTGTGGAGTGTGGAAAGTTACTGCAGCGCGCAGCCGCAAGGAACGTAATGGCAGTGATTGACAAGCCACGATTGGCTGATGTTTTTAAGGCCCTACCTCGTGCACAGATGATGTATATTAATATTATTCCTTTTAGTGCACCTAATAAATAGTCTTTTATCAGTTAGTAAAGACAGTTTCAAGTAATATTGCAAAAATGTATAAAACAAAACATCCTCTGTAGCACCTGTAAGCCAATTGGGAGAATTACATTAATTCAAAGCAATATTTTGAGTTGATCCAACATAATGTTTTACGTAAGGTGAAGACGTTTTTTTTGCCACAATAAAAACACATTTCTAAGTAACATGAACTTAATAATTGTCAACATGAATGCAACTATTTAAGTTGATCCAACATAATGTTTTAAGTAAGGTGAAGACGGTTTTTGGACACAATAAAACGCATTTCTAAGTAACATGAACTTACCAAGCACCGCTTGTCACCATGATGGTAAATCTCCAAAAACCCACATTAACAGAAACTCCTCTAAATTAGCATAACAAAACACTAATTACTGCTAAATCTCCCTTACCATTAATCTTGTGCAAAAAAACAGCATGATGGGAAATATAAATCCCAGCCCAGTTTCACTTAACTTAAGTTCGTCTAAATTAAAAGAAGTGTTCATACAACTCAAAACAATGAAACGCGTTTACACGTCATCAGATTGTATTTTACATTAAAAGAACTTAAAATTAAATCCATTTTTGATTAACTGAAAATGTTAAACTATATCATGATAGTATATCGAATCAATAGGCATAATTTGTGTGTCATCCAAGCTCAATAAAATAGAAAAGTCTAACAGCATTTCAGAACTTGATTTTTTTTTTATTTCACAACAATATATATATTTAAGTAATGACTAAAGGTCCCCTGGATTAGTTTTTAGATATTGCAATAGATCGTCTTAGATATAACACTGCTCTTAATGGTCACCCCTATGTCATACCAAACCTGTAAGACTTTTGTTCATCTTCGAAACGCAAATTAAGATATTTTAAATTAAATCTGAGAGATTTCTGTCCCTCCATTGACCGTCTATACAACTACAACTGTCATTTCAAAAAGTTCATAAAGAGATTGTAAAACTAATCCATATGAATCGTGCGGTTTATTCCAAATTTTCTGAAGAGACATGACCGCTTTTATATGATGAACAGATTGAATTTAGGCTTTTATTCACATATAAACATTGATCAGCAAACATGAACAGAAGCTCAACTGTACTTGCTTAATGCGCCAGAATAAACCTCACTGGTTCTTGCGGAAGCTCAAAGATGAACGAAATTCTTACTGGTTTGGAATTGCATGAGGGTAAGTAAATGACAGAATTTTCATTTTTGGGTCTTCATGAAACAGAGGTTGCAATAGTTTTTTCTTCCCTATTGTGATGTATATCTGAGTGAAATGAAAAATGTAAGTTGGGACTTGATTTTG
Source organism: Megalobrama amblycephala (assembly GCF_018812025.1). Classification (NCBI taxonomy): domain Eukaryota; kingdom Metazoa; phylum Chordata; class Actinopteri; order Cypriniformes; family Xenocyprididae; genus Megalobrama; species Megalobrama amblycephala. The sequence goes on from NC_063046.1 coordinate 12,742,605, forward strand.
TTATATCTGGAATTGATTGGATCATTGTGGTTTGCTATTGCTTTGATCTCATGTGAGTGACAGTCAGGTGGCCCCGCCCTCACGGCGATAAACATACAATAAAAGAAGAGATCATGCTGCATAAGGGGAAGAGGAAGTTATTTTGATCAAAGATTACGAGAGCACATGAATATAAAAATGTCACACATAAATCCTTTATAATAAATACTGCAGTTTCCATTTAGAAAAAAAAAAAAAAAACTAGAATGGTCCCCTTGATTTCATGGTGACTATTTTTCAGAGGATCTTTCTTGGGTACCTGCTGAAACCCTGGCAGAAGGACCGACCCCTGAGGCCCGCATTGGTCACACTGCAACCTATGACCCTGAGTCTAAGCGTATCTTTGTGTTTGGCGGCTCGAAGCATAAGAAATGGTTTAATGATGTTCACATCTTAGACACAGAAAGCTGGCGTTGGACTTTGGTTGAGGTTAGTCTGCAATTTATTCTAAGATGAACAAAAACCTGTCAATTATCTTCAAAAAAACTCTACGGTATTACTGCAACACATGACTACGCACATCTGATTTGTTTTTCGTGTTATAGATGTCATCTTGTTCTCGTTCATAGTAAAAGCAGGTCTCATTTTATTAGCCAGTATGCTCTGAATATACTTAAAAGCTCTTGAATTTCATTTACCTCTTTAGGCGCAGGGAAAAGTGCCTCCTCTGGCTTACCACAGCTGCAGTATGTTTCGGGGAGAGCTCTTTGTGTTTGGAGGAGTGTTTCCTCGCCCACATCCAGAACCAGACGGCTGCAGTGACTCCCTCTATATCTTCAACCCTGATATGGCCATCTGGTATCAACCCATTGTCAATGGAGAGAAGCCTGCTCCACGCTCTGGGTATGGCAGTTCACTGTTATTTAAAGCAACATTTTAAGAGATTTTATTAATTACATGAGTGATAGTGATGTTTTAAAGCTATTTTTTTAGCTGTGCATGTGGCATATGAGTATTTTCTTTCCGACTTGAACACATTTTGATTCATTTGTGCAGGCACTCAGCATGTGTGATGCAGGGGAGGATCTTTGTGTTTGGCGGATGGGACACCCCTGTCTGCTTCAATGACATGTTCATGCTAGACCTTGGTAAACATTAAATCGATTGTTATTCTTTTCAACACTTAATATTTGATTTTAATTTGGTTTCCCACTGTGATGTCTTGTTGGGGAAAATAAGGAATAACTTAATAGGTACAGTTACCTGAAGGCAGTGGTCGTGGTATCCGAAAATTTTCCATCATTGACTGCATTTTTTTTTTTTTTTAAATAGCAGTGATGGATAAATCTGAATCTGTCATTTTGAGAGATTACACTAAGGGTTTATTGTAACTTGTAACTGTAATTCCCACCCCTGTCCAGTTGATGGCGAGCATGCATTTTAATTAGCTATTATGCAGTATGCTATCTACACTACATGCATGCATACAATTGCAAAACTGTCATGGCAGCTGAGTGTGAATTTTCTTCAAACGGACAAACAGTTGTAACCAAAAACAAATATTCATCTGCCTCATGTGGCGTCATCTGTTCTTTTTATAAATAAATAAATCCTTAGTCTAGCCTATATCCTTGTCCTATAAGCAGGGGTGCACATAACTTTTTTGGTCTGGTTCTCAAGGGAGTACCTAAAGATGTTGCTTGGTACTCACACTTTACACGACACATCCTAAAAGCTGTCCTTATCACTTTCCTCCTGACTGCTCTCCTCACTATCTTCTTTTCTCTCGAACATGGTAGATGATGATAATGATTTTTTATTTTTTTTTACTAACATTAATGACAGCAAAGGCTGCTGTCACTTTAAGAAGGAAAGCACGGACCGAATAACTGACACACATCCGGTTTCTTTCTCAACACTTCACTTATGACATAACCGAGAGAACACTTGCCGAGACAGGTATTTTGACATAATTTTGTGTGTATGTTTCCTTTCAAGCGCAAGTAAACGCGAAAGCGGAATTAATTCGGTGTTCGAGCGCTGTCTGACTCATCATGCGCGCGTTTCGGGGGGCTGTGCGCACAGATTACAGTTCGCGAGTCCCGATTTTCGCCTCTTCTTCCGCTTTTAAAGTCGTTTGAATGTGTTAATTGGCGAGACAAAACACGTCCAAATTACAAACTTTCACTCTATGATGGTTAAATATAGCAGTTAATCCGCGAATCACATGCGTGCCGAACCGTTGGACCTTATCCGTATGGATCACGGATTAACTGCGATCCGTTGCACACCTAATAATTAAAGAACACACATATTATCATGATTGCTATCTTACCAGAGATGGAGAAAAATCCTACTCCAGTAAGTAAACGTATCCCTGTGAACCGGTACTCAAAAGCGCTTCCTTCCATGTTTTCTAGTACGCATAGTTTATTTTTACCGCGCATGCGTACCTGCGTACCTCTAATGTGCACCCCTGCCTATAAGTTTGAATGAAAACAAAAGCTATTAAATGTCTTATCATTAAAATATGAAAATTAAAATGACAGGTAATAGATTATGACAGAATTTTTACGACCCTGTCTGTCAAAATGATGGACGATAAGAAATGTTAACGCAACCACTGGTGGAAGGAGGTGTTTCACTACTCATAGAAGTAATTTCAGTACTGTTGTTTGAGGAAAAAAATCTATTAGACATGGTCTAGTACATGGTAGAGGAATGTCTCATATCCATTGTTCTGCACGTTTTCTATATGAAACTGTTATACTGCCATTCTCCACGTAGATTTGTGTAGATTTTCTGCATATGTAATACCTAGAATAATACTGTTATTAACATTAATTACTGAAGCGCTCTTTAAAAAGTGGGGTAGTCGGCTTAAAACGGCACATTGTCACATCCTATTTCAGGCTTGATGGAGTTTTCTGCTGTGAAGACAAGTGGAACAGCCCCCTCTCCTAGAAGGTATTTAAAACGTCATAGACTATTATTCTTGGAGTAAATTGAAAATTAAAAACAGTTTATTATGTTTCTTAAAAGCATGCTTTCAACTGCAAACTAAATGTATAACAGAATTTCAGTTGTCTTATAATGGTTACATGATCAACATCATGTAACATCAGCCTAGATGTATAGAGTGTTTGACCTCTGTCCCGTACTGTATCGCAGCTGGCATGGCTGTGCGGTTCTTTCGGACTGCAGCTTCCTGATCCATGGCGGCTACAATGGGAACAACGCACTGAGTGATACATTCATCTTCAACACAGGTGGGACTAAAGTTTATTGCCCCAATTCCATTTCCAGGACTTCCAGGTTTCTACTATATACACTAATACTTAAGTTTTGGGATGTAATATTCTCTAGAAGTCTCTTATGCTCAACAAGGCTGCAATTATTTGAGCAAAAAGTACAGTAAAAAACAGTAATACTATGAAAAATTATTATGATTTAATTAGTTTTTGTTTGTTTATATACAGGGCATTGACATATTGACAATGAAACTGAAACCACAATAATTTATTGGTATGGTGTAGGGCCTCCTTTTGGAGCCAACATAGCATCATTTCATATTGGGAATGACAGATACAAGTCCTGCACAGTGGCCAGAGTGATTTTGAGCCGTTCCTCTTCTAAAACAGTGGCCAGGTCACTATGTGATTCTGGTGGAGGAAAATGTTTTCTGACTTGCTCCTCCAAAATACCCTAAAGTGGCTCAAAAATATTTAGATCTGGTGACTCTGCAGGCCATGGGAGATGATCACTTTCATGTTCAACAAACCATTCTGTCACAAGTCTTATTGGTCCATTATTGCTGATACACGACACCCCTTCAGAGTACAATATTTGAACCATTAGGTGCACATGGTCCTCCAGAATGGTTTGGTAGTCTTTCAAGCACAGTTGAGAATGCCATGATATTGCAGGCCAAACCATCACTGATCCTCCCCTGTGCTTCACTCTGGGAACGCAACAGGTGTGCGTTTCCACATACAGCGAATTACTCAAAACACTTATTACAACTAACAGTAAACAAACACATACAGATCTTATAACTTCTCGGGGGTGCTTAATAAACGGACAAACTTTAAATCTGCAAAGTACCTCTGAAGAACTGCCTGCACTCCTTGTCAGTCCGTAGACTAGAACACCCGTCAAAATAAGAGTCCCACCTTAGTAAAGGAGAGAGTGCAGATCTCATACATATTTAAACTTACAAAAAATATTAAAATGTATACAAAAACAAATTAGAAGATTAATCACAACAAAGTCTGTTACAATAAAGGATTAATATGTATTTAATTTATACAGTGAAGAATATGCAGTGTTATTTTACATTTGTTTACTTTATTTACCTACCTAAAAAGCACTGTTTATTTCATATGCATCTTTGGTCTGTTGTCTTTATGTGGGCCTGCAGAATGTTAAATGGATCCAATCCATGTTCATTAAAAATTATTTGATGATGCAGTAATAAACCTGCTAGTATATTTTAATGCAGGTGTTTTTGAACTTTGCTTGTTTAAAACATGATCAAAATGCTATCTATTTTGATGACTACATTTCACATAAGAGAGGAAGTGATAAATATCGGTATCGGCCAATAATTGTTTGTTAAAATCTGTATTGGTATCGGCCCCCAAAAATCATATCGGTGCATCCCTATTGAAAACACATTTTTGTGGAAACATTCAGAACTGACGAATGGAAAGTTCAATAGAACAGCATTTATTTGCAATAAAAATCTTTTATAACATGGTAAATATTGTAAATCGCTGAATAAAAGTTATTTCTTTAAAAGAAATCTCACTAAACTCAAAATTTTGAATTGTAGTGTGTTGATTTTCATGATTTTATAAATGCTGTTGATAGATTTAAAGATTGTATTTAACCTGGAATATTCCTTTCAAAGCAACTAGCTTTTAATGTTGTTGTTATTGATTTATTTTTATTTATTTACACTTCTTTTGTTGTTGTTTCTCCAGACACTAGTTGCTGGTCATCTCTGATTCTACCCCAGCTCAATTCTGTTCCCCGAGCTGGGCACTCCATCATTACCATGCCCACCACATGCAGAAAGGTAAAAAATAAAATAAAATCACATTATGGACACCATTTATAAAGTGTTTTTGGTTCATTATTATAGCTATTGACTTTACCCACTCAGACTTTTTAATACGAGTGTCTTTGCTTTAAAGGGATCCATAGATGAACAGGAGGAACTTTCAGAGTCAGCTCCACAAACGCTGTTGGTTTTCGGTGGGGGTGACAACGAAGGGAGCTTCTTTTCCGACCTTTTCACTATGCCAGTAGAGGAGCTAAGAAGAGACTAAACGCTTGCGTCACAACTGTTTTACATGCATTTTTAATGCTGTGCTGTTTCAAATTTTGTTCTTTGCGTTGATTGAGGCTTATTTAAAGAAGTGTATTACACTTTCATTCAGGTATTTGCGTTATATCATTGTTAATATAAGCATATGTTCAGACCTTGTGAAGTCACTCTCTATAATGTTATTATTTGTGATACAAGCCCATTATTATACATAATTAAGAGAGTTTCCTACATAAAAGGACAAGTTCACCAAACATTATTTACTCACAAAAATGAACCAATGACATAAGGATGATGGCTGAATTATTCCTTTAACTGATTGATTTTCTGATTTATTCCACTGAAAGGATTCAGATTTATGAAAAGCTTTTTGTATATACATGCTTTTAGATTAAGCTTTTTTTTTTTTTTAAATGTCTTTGTTGTAAAATTATGATTTAGCTGTAAATACTATCGCAGCAAAATTAAACGTTCTTTAAACATTAAAATGCCTCTCTTCTTCACTTCTTTGAACACTTTTCATTCAATAGCACAGCAGGTCAGTCACACAGATGCTGTTTCCTGTGTCCAGGCATCTGCTAAATCTCAAAATCTCCACGGTAACAACGACCGCATGATGTCACCCCACATCTACAGTTGCCGTTAAGACCGCGAATACCGCAGTATGCGAGCACCGACTGACGCCTAGAGAAGATCCGTGCACGGATCCGCCGCCGCCGCCGCCCCTCCCCGTTCAGCCCCCCCTCCGCTCGCTCCGGAGATCGGCCATGTTGCCTCTCGCGCTTGTTCCGGTATCAGGCACGAGCGTTTGAGCAGCTCGGCCGCAGTACGACACCGATCCGCCTCCAGTGAAGCCCGTTTCACCACATCCCCGAAGCCAATCATGGATTTTACTACCTGACTGTGGATGTTTGTCTTTGGATACGAGCCCTCAGACATCTCCTTTCATTCAAGAACCGTTGGTCACCGGGATCCTGTGAGTGGCGGAAGACGGTTTCGTGGATCATGAGGGTTTTTCTCGGGATTGATCATTTTTGAAATCCATCATACGTCTGCTGGTGCTTCATTCTCACCACTCACGGTTCATTTTATTTATTTATATCCGTGTTTAGTCCATCGCCGTTTGTTTCGTCTATCTCAAACTGACGGTTGAGGCATTTCTCACCTTTTGTTGACACTTATTGTTTTGAAGGTCGGTAAAATTGCGATTTTCGGTTGGCCTAACACTTCTATTTCCTTTTCGTGTCCTCATTCTCTATGACTGTCATTTTTAAGACCCGAGAGGATATGAATTGCTTTTAAACTCTCGCTTATTTCGTTGGGAAGCAAATATAAATGTTAGTGAGCTCCATGTTAGTCTCCCCAAGAAGAACTTCATAAATCCTCATCAAGGACCTGCTGTTAATTTTCAACTGGAGACTTTAATACAAGTTTTTTTTTTCTCCACATATGAACTGATGTTGGGCTTCAACTTGTTGATCTCTGTCTGCGTGGCTAGTTCAAGCTAGCTAGCAACACTGATCACTTCTGTCAGAACAGAGAATAGCCTCTAACGGCAAGTTTATAAATGCTTGTCAACCACTAAAAACGATTTTCCACTTATATTTCCCCCCTTGGCCCTGTTTTTGTGAATACCTAGGCGAAAATGTCAACCCGGCCTCAAGGAGTTGGTGTTATAGAGAATTCATCCAGCCAGGTGAGACACATCTTCACTGCCTGCACAGAAACTAGTATGTGTGAATGTGTGTGTTTTTGTTGTTGGGAATGACGTCATTCTTGCTTTTCTGTTGAATTGTATTTCCCTCAAGCTGAAAGACAGGTGACTGTGCGTGTGTGTGTGTGTGTGTGTGTATATATATATATATATATAATATATATATATCAAGTTAGTCCAGGAAGAGTTTCCCTGACTCGAAATGACTTCCCTTAACTGTTAATTGATAGGCTTGTCAAGGTAACTTTCATGTTCCTCGCTGTAGATGTTGTAAATTTGGTCTTTTATGGCTGCCATAAGTGTTTTTACAGTAATTTTGTTCGTTGGATAAACTGAAAATCCCATTGGCATACTAATAATCAGTGTACTCTGCTATATCAGTAAAATTGACTGGCTCAATACAGATGAAAGGGTTAGTTCACCCAAAAATGAAAATAATGTCATTAATTACTCACGTTCATGCCGTTCCACGCCCGTAAGACCTTCAGTCATCTTTCGGAACACAAATTAAGATATTTTTGTTGAAATCCGATGGATCCGTGAGGCCTGCATAGGGAGCAATGACATTTCCTCTCTCAAGATCCATTAATGTACTAAAAACATATTTAAATCAGTTCATGTGAGTACAGTGGTTCAATATTAATATTATAAAGCGACGAGAATATTTTGGTGCGCCAAAAAAAACAAAATAACGACTAATTTAGTGATGGCTGATTTCAAAACACTGCTTCAGGAAGCTTCGGAGCATAATGAATCAGCGTGTCGAATCAGCGGTTCGGAGCGCCAAAGTCACTTGATTTCAGCAGTTTGGCGGTTTGACACGTGATCCGAATCATGATTCGACACAAAAGATTTCTTAACGCTCCAAAGCTTCATGAAGCAGTGTTTTGAAATCAGCCATCACTATATAAGTCGTTATTTTTTTTTTTTGGCGCACGAAAAATATTCTCGTCGCTTTATAATATTAATATTGAACCACTGTACTCACATGAACTGATTTAAATATGTTTTTAGTACATTAATGGATCTTGAGAGAGGAAATGTCATTGCTGGCGATCACTGAGCCATCGGATTTCAACAAAAATATCTTAATTTGTGTTCCGAAGATTAACGAAGGTCTTACGGGTGTGGAACGGCATGAGGGTGAGTAATTAATGACATTATTTTCATTTTTGGGTGAACTAACCCTTGAAGTTAGCAAGGAGTTTAGACCTTTGGTTTTCAGCCTGGGGACCGGGACCCTCAGCAAATATCCAAGAGGGCCATCAAGATGACTTAAACAACTAAAACTCAATATCTTTCTTATTTTAATTCACACACAAGCTTCTGAAATCGAACAATTTTATTATTTTAATTTTTATTCTATCTATGTTCTCCTAATTTCTGTAAATAATAAAGGGGCGTGAGTGGCCTCAAATGTTGTTTTGGACAGTCAAAAAGCTTTAGAACCACTGCTCTGTTGAGAAAATCAGTCAACAGGTAGTGAGTAGTGCATTTGACTTGGGAACCAGGAAGACCACAGGCAGTAAGAATAGCCAGCCTTGTCCCTCTCAATGTGATAAGGCACAGATTGCTGTGCGAGTGCCAGAGGATGGAAAATTAAGCCATTCAGAGTGAGGAGGAGGAGGACAGATTCAGTGCTCATTAATAACTCATGCCAGTGTGACTAATGCTGACTGAGCTTCATACAATACAGGCAGCGCTAACGTGTGTGTTTTCCGCTAAGTGGCTTAATGAAAAACGAAGGACTTTATATCCTTGTCCAGCTCTCCGGATGCCCTCTCTGAGATCTCTAACCTCTTCTTCAGAGTGTGTCTGTTTTAGCAGAGGAAGAGTGTGAGGAATGAATCACTAGTGTTAATCATACTAGTGAGGTTGTGGGTGAGTTTCAGCCTGCTATGTAGGAGGAGAGGTATGAAAATGTGTTATTATTTTGCATTATCTGCCATGGGTTTGTTCAGGCACAGGGAAGGATGCTTTGCATAAAAAATCGGACTTGGAACAATGTGTTTATGTTTATGACTTGGACCAAGTTTTGCATCTTTGGGAATTTTATCTGTCATCCACTGTGCTGTTTCGTTATTGATTGCGATGTTTATTTTAATACACATGGATGGGCTTTTCTTCAATAGGACTTTCACAGACCTTGGTGTTCAGCCTAAATTGAGGCCCATTCAGCCTGTGACTCTGTTCTTCAGCATTGTGACATCCATGTCTGAAAAGCACACCACCCCAATAAGTGTTAACACAGGGTTTCCTTGTCCTCAGTAACTCAGTGTGTCACCTTGCTGATACTGTGACCTGACACCACAGGTTTGTGTTACAGTACCTACAAACACAGATTTAGAGTGAGAGAAAGGGCCTTCACCTGTTTCTCATCCTTTAACCTCTGCGTACTGATGTTTTTAGCTAAATCAAGTGGTTTAGGAATTCAACATTCAATCAAAACTGGCCCTATTTGCTTTATTAATACACACTTTTTGGTCATACTGTGCACAATTAACAAGGCATGTTACTCCAAAGTGAAAATATTTGTGAAAATATAATTGCTGTCTCTGCAGCATCTTTGCTTTTCAGTTGACGTCACCTAGGCTGCTGGTTGTTAATGTCGCTTTTTTTTTTTTTTTTAAGGCATTTGCTATTAGTAATGTAGTAATTTTATGCAACTGTAAAGTTCTAGTGGATTTATATGAGAATTTTATTGGCCGATACCAAAATCTAAGAAAGTAGGATGGATTACAGTATTTGATATCATACTGTACTGTATGACCTTTTAATTTAAAGATCATAAATATCACATGCTGCAATTAAATTTTTACATATTTACTAGATATGAAGTAAATAATTTGAGAATGAATCAATGACAAATTATTTATTATTATACATTTTAGAGAGCAAATTCTTGATTCTATAATCCCATTATATTCTTTTTTAGTATTTATTTATTAAAAATTCAAAGACTTGTTTGAGTTATAAATTCGTATTTGCTGAATGCTGTATTATATTATTATAGCGTTGGTCTTTTTATTGCTAATAATACTAATAAATGCTATAATACTTTTTATGAACTGTTTAATTTCTGTCTAAAAATTTATTAGAACTGTTAAACAAAGTTAATTAATGATGACATAGAATTGGAGATCCTGTGTGTCTGCGCATTCTCTCCATGGTCAAAATAAAAGTCTGACACTTATCGACCAAACAGAAACAGTTATTGCCAATAACAAAATGCCATATATCAGCCTTGGTTGGCAAATAAAAGGTTCAGATAATAATTGCACATTTTTGACTGCAAGAATTAAGAAATATATCTTGAGGGTGAACTTCGTTTTCCACATCCCATTCGAAAGGCCTGCATAAAAGTGCGACTGGCAAGCGTCCACAATCTGTTGCAAATTCACGCTTGGTCTGACTTAATTCTGGTATGGAAATTTACCACATTGCTAATGACTGAGCTTTTATGAATTGTCTATATTTTCGCTGCCGGATTTCGCTATTTTGGGGATAGTTTACCCAAAAATGAAAATCTGTGATAAATTGTGATTAATAATTAATCTGTCAGAATTTCATTGCATGAACAAAAATAGTTGAAACATTCTTCAAAATACCTTCTTTTAAGTCTTTTAAGAAGATGAGTAAATGGTGACAGAATTATTATTTTTGAGTGAACTATCCCTTTAAATACAAAATGAACATCTTTTCGCCTGTCGTGATTCTGTCTGTATGTCATTATTTGTGCTCATCGCTGTAGCTTTTGTGGACTTGCTTAAATGTCTGTCCTCCTGCGTGGTTTTACAGATCACGTCTTCTTGGCAAAGTCCTCAAAATGTGTTCTGTGCTGTTCGGTCTGGTGTGGTGTTTGGACGTCCTCCATAGTACCACAGATCTTTGTTGGGTCCGCTGACCCTGATCAGTCTCAAAGACTCACAGTTTTTCACTGCAGTGATTTACTCCATTAGCACCTCTTGCTCCATTAAGCATATCATTTCAATGGAATAAAAACATTTTTTTTTAAATGCCAGCAGTTTATGTATGTGAAAGTAGTAATCCTGATATTATCCAGTCAGTAAAAGCTGATCTGGAAGGACTTGATAGTATTGCAGGTATGTAATCTTTTGAGATGCTTAAATATAAACAATCCATCATCATGTCATCTACAAGGATGGCTGGCAAGCGACTGATTATAGTAATTCCTGGATTTATAACTCATTGAGCTGCACCTCTTTAAGATGGTATCATCTTGTCGTTTAAGCAGCTCTGTTGTATAATGTTTCATCTGGAGTGGTGGAATATAACTAAAATGTTTCAATTCTGATAGATTACATATTTACAATTTATGATATTGGAAAGAGTTCACTGACTTGACCATCACGTAAGAAAGTTAAAATATCTTGCTTGCTATAAAAACATCTTTTCCCACACTTGGTTTCATATTTTCTATACACAAACAAAGGCAAGTATATTGACAGAGAGAACAAAAGGGAAAATACAGGTGAAAGAGCAGGTTATAAAGTCTTAAAGTATGGGTGGCATCTTTGTAAATGGTTTTGTTTTTCATGGTTCGTCTCTGTGAACTCAAATGGATGGTTCTGTTAAAAATAAAAGATGCAAGTCACTACATATAAAGAGACAGAACTGCATCCACATGTTCTTAGACTATGAGGGGATTAGGTGTGGTTAAATCTGAAGGGGTGGACGGCATTACGTTAGACTCACTGTCATTACTGATAAATTACTAGATGGAACATCAGCATGTAATCAGCGCTGTGGAAATGGCTCTCATTCAGGTCCTGTAGCCTTATATGGCTACAGGGTAGACCCACAAAACGGTGATCTGACCACATTATAGTGTCTTGCTGTGTCTTCTCAGATACGTCGTAATTCATTTTGTATAGTTACATGAGCGAATGAATTGGGTCAATCAGTTTATTGAAGCTTTTGGAGAAAATGTTTTTGACATTGAATGCTTTCTTTAAAGGTGCCATCAAACGTTTTTTTACAAGATGTAATATAAGTCTAAGGTGTCCCCTGAATGTGTCTGTGAAGTTGCAGCTCAAAATACCCCATAGATTTTTTTTAATTAATTTTTTTAACTGCCTATTTTGAGGCATAATTAGAAATGCGCCGATTCAGGCTGCGGCCCCTTTAATTGCTCGCGCTCTCCGCCCCCTCCCGAGCTCTCGACTCTATCATTGCATAAACAAAGTTCACACAGCTAATATAACCCTCAAAATGGATCTTTACAAAGTGTTCGTCATGCAGTATGTCTAATCGCGTAAGTATGGTATTTATTTACATTTTACATTTGATTCTGAATGAGTTTGAGGCTATGCTCCGTGGCTAACGGCTAATGCTACACTGTTGGAGAGATTTATAAAGAATGAAGTTGTGTTTATGAATTATACAGACTGCAAGTGTTTAAAAATGAAAATAGCGACGGCTCTCTTGTCTCCGTGAATACAGTAAGAAACGATGGTAACTTTAACCACATTTAACAGTACATTAGCAACATGCTAACAAAACATTTAGAAAGACAATTTACAAATATCACTAAAAATATCATGTTATCATGGATCATGTCAGTTATTATTGCTCCATCTGCCATTTTTCACTATTGTTCTTGCTTACCTAGTCTGATGATTCAGCTGTGCACATCCAGACGTTAATACTGGCTGCCCTTGTGTAATGCCTCAATCATGGGCTGGCATATGCAAATATTGGGGGCGTACACCCTGACTGTTACGTAACAGTCGGTGTTATGTTGAGATTCGCCTGTTCTTCGAAGGTCTTGTTATTCAACTATGCCGAGGTAAATTCAATTTTCAATTCGATGGCACCTTTAAGAATTTTAGAACTGCAGTTGGCAGTTTACTACTGTCACCAACCAATGAAGCTTGACATTTTTAATAATGTCCTCTGTCTCTTTTGGTATAGCCAGACCTTATCACAGAAAGTATAAGGATGGAGACGAGAAATCATAATAGTATGGCTCTCTTGCCTTTCAGTTAAAAGAGCCAATCACCTTTTTGATGAAGGCATTGTGTGTTTGTATACACTTGAACACACTTGCATTTGCTGTAGGGATGTGAATCGTCACTGGTCTCGCGATTCAGTTTGATTACTATTATTATGTCAATGATTTGATTCAATTCCATGATGCGTTGCATCCTCATTTTTCAATATTACTGCACATGGCTTCATTTTTATCAATGAATAGCTACAAGCAGTCAGATATATGTACTCCCTATTTATTTTATCTTAAAGGGAAGCCCTGGTATTAAGGCTTGTATGGCTTAATATAACGTAAATTATGTCTCTTACTGAAAAAAAACCCATGAAAGATTTACGTTGTTTAAAAAATTCATGACATATTTGTACAATGGGGGGCACCACTTTGTTTAGGTGCACAGTGCATACTATGTTCATGACGTCAAGTGGTTGCACTCGCTGAGATACTGACGCTACCCTGTTGCTATTTTTACCACAACACAATATAATATATAATACGAAGCCAGATTGTGCTGCTTTTTGTTGTAATTTTCAGTCGATGGGCAACAAGAGAAGCGATGTAAGTCTTCACTGCTTTAATAGCGATAAGAAGAGAAAAGAATGGGAAGTTGTGAAGAATGAATACAGTAATAAATGATGGTAACTTTAACCACATTTAACAGTACATTAGCAACATGCTAACGAAACATTTAGAAAGACAGTTTACAAATATCACTAAAAATATCATGTTATCATGGATCATGTCAGTTATTATCGCTCCATCTGCCATTTTTCGCTATTGTTCTTGCTTGCTTACCTAGTCTGATGATTCAGCTGTGCACAGATCCAGACGTTAATACTGGCTGCCCTTGTGTAATGCCTTGAACATGAGCTGGCATATGCAAATATTGGGGGCGTACATATTAATGATCCCGACTGTTACGTAACAGTCGGTGTTATGTTGAGATTCGCCTGTTCTTCCAGAGGTCTTTTAAACAAATGAGATTTATGTAAGAAGGAGGAAACAATGGAGTTTGAGACTCACTGAATGTCATTTCCATGTACTGAACTCTTGTTATTTAACTATGCCAAGATAAATTCAATTTTTCATTCGATGGCACCTTTTAAATAGCGTAAATCTTTCATGGGTTTTCTACTACACATTTCAGTAAGAGACATTATTTACGCTGTATTAAGCCATAAAAGTCTTAATATCAGGGGTTCCCTTTAAATCTCTTTTTATTTTTTAAATTGACTTTTTATTCTTAAGTCTTTTATCTCTTTTTATTTTAAAGTACACTTCCTGAATGTAGCAAACATCAAACAAAACTTAAGTCCGAACACAGCATACAACAGGAGCATTTAGAACTAACACTAGTAGTTAGTTACAATTAAGTTACAATAATGCTCACACCTCACACACACACACACGCACGCACCAGTCTCTCTTTCACACACTTTCATGCACATGCTCGCACGCTGTAAATTTTAATGTTGTCTGATTTGATTTTTTGTTTGGACATGTGTTACTGAAACATAATCTTGACAAATAGTTTGAGTTTTTAGTCTTTTCCTATATTGAAGCTTTTGCATACATACAAAATAGCTGCCATAGGCATAACTATAAGGAGACCTATATGCCTCTTTTTACAAGATGTAATATAAGTCTCTGGTATCCCTAGAATGTGTCTGTGAAGTTTCAGCTCAAAATACCCCACAGATTTTTTTTATTATAGCTTGTCCTTGGGTGTGAGCAAAAACACGCCGTTTTCGTGTGTGTACCTTTAAATGCAAATGAGCTGCTGCTCCCCGCCCCCCTTCCAGAAGAGGCCGAAGCCTTTACAGCTGGTGCTTTGAATAATCCGGCAACATCAAAACTGGAGAATATCATGCAGCCAAAATGTCAGAAGTTGTCAGTAGCGTGTTCAGTCGTATATTTTATTTAAAATGATTTGCACAAACATAGAAGACTTTACCTAATAGGCATATTTCCTTTATGAGTTAAATTCATCTGCTGTGTCCTCAGTGGCTCAGATGCCGGGAGTCTATGGAGACTCTTATGTTCGTTGTTATATCCAAAAACAGAACATTTGTAATGTTTATGTGGTGTAAACATCATATCAGTAGGTGATATAGTGAGGATATAAACATGTGCCGGCTATGTGCGGCTCACTCAGGGCGGGATCTATGCTAATAGGGCAGATCGTAACCATCATCAGAGCATGGCATGCCCATACTGGGATGTCACTGTAGTGCGAAATCTGGAACAGAGCGTTTTCAGACATTGCTTCTGATTTATGGGGATTATAAAAAAGGAGTGGGTGTTTTTTTTTTTTTTTTTTTTTTTTTTTCACACTTTGGACACACATCAGTGTTCAGACACCATGTAAAAGTGAATTTTGCATAATAGGTCCCCTTTAAAGGAACTTTGGTCACATTTCAAAAAAATATATTTTCTCCCTTGTCCCCCGACATCCCACACTGATTTTGATTGGATAATGTGCTGCAGTCCCATAACACATAAATGATCACAGGGTTTTTCCTGAATTTAAAATATTTAGGCGGCTGCCAAAATGAATCTGTCCTGCCAGAGATTTATTTGATCGTTTAAAATTAATATCGTTTAAAAAGTTCTGCAGTACCGGTACCTCCTGATAGCTGGTGTTCAACTATGCAAATATAGTGTTGGTGGTAGCACAGTCTGATAGGTGGCATACCAGTCACGTCGAATGTTACTATTTACAATGTGTTTTTGCATCTTTGAGCTTTGTAGCCAATCACAGACATATCTGTTGAGCGCATGAATGCATTGGCCTATCAGATGTGTTTAAGTTAGTCAGAATCAGCCAAATACCGCTTGAAACAGTGGAGTTTTTGTTCACCACGAGTTCTGCACGGTCGTGAATCATTTCATTATAACCAACAAATTATAAACACAATGACAATATAAAATTCATTGCACAGCATAGAACGCTTCATTGATTATAAAGATGTTTTGCAAGAGTGGAGCTTTGTGCACCTCGCAATGTAATTGACAGCTTCAGTGATTATAACGGCAGCGATCTTTGCTCGCTTTCTAGTTTCATGCTGTTAACTACACATTGCAAAGTTTCTAGAAATGGATAGAACATAACAGTTTGATACTGTATGATCTGTGGATTATGTCTTGGAGTGTAAATGCAAAATCTGCCACTTTTTCTAACGTGTTGCTTTATTCTTTTTATTACTAACTTTTCCAAGCAGTCACTCACTGACTTTTTACATATAAATTTACAGACTTTTTAAAAATATAAAATAGTTCTAAGTTCTAAGCACATTATTTTATGATCTGTCCTGACAGCGAGTGTTTTTATTTCATGAAAAAATAGGATAAGTTAATATTACAAACTGTTTATTTT
The DNA here is from genome assembly GCF_018812025.1 of Megalobrama amblycephala. Classification (NCBI taxonomy): domain Eukaryota; kingdom Metazoa; phylum Chordata; class Actinopteri; order Cypriniformes; family Xenocyprididae; genus Megalobrama; species Megalobrama amblycephala. Next base: position 12,759,016 of record NC_063046.1, read on the forward strand.
AATTTATTTTGGATTTATTGTGAGTACTGGGCTCGCAGTTCGCATGGATAGGATACTTTGTACTTTGTGTGTGAATGACTGTGTTTGTCCGCCACCACCACCGAAGAAGACAATTATTTTGACCCAGGAAAAACCCTGGATCAGTATGATTTAATTCTTAACTGTATTCATTTCAAATTAAAATGGACTAAAATCATTCTGTAGTTTACATTAATCAAATCTGCCTTTTAACGCAGTCTCACAAGCCTCATGAACAAGTAACAAAAAGCTTGAATGTGAAAGTGCCCAAAGACATAAAATCACAGCCTTCTTTGCAGGCTTCGTTCCAATGTAACCTTCGGTTGTAATGAGTTAGTGTACAACAGGTGAGTAAATTCAATCACATGCGTAATAAATCAGTCAAGTGCTAGTTATTTGTAAATTGACTTTTTAATCATGTTGGTGACATTAGGGTTGGCCTCTGGTAATTGTATTGATCAAGTCGATACAACATTCAGACAAACCAACTTTATGTGGAACTTTTTAGAATTGCTCTTATATCAGTTGTTGTTGTTTCTTATTGTTCTGCTCCATGCAGATGTTTTTACAGGGTTTGAGATTAGCTAGATTGATTTACATTTTACGTTGTAACTGATTTAAAAGTTGATGTGTACTCGGCTTCACTGAAAATAGTCATTTTTTCATTCATATTCACAATAATAAATGTACTATTAATTAGGTAGCTGTGTAAAATATGGGATGGGAAAGGCAGTAAAATTAGTGTAGCAAGGAAATATTCAAAGTTGGCAATCACCTTATCCTCTGAGTTGAGATTAACTTTTCCATTGACATTTCTGTGAAACTGCCACACCCAAACAAATGAAAGTATCCTTAAAAAAAAACAAGAGACTAGATTTACCTTTCGGAAAGGGGAGGAATTTGAATACTGTCAGAAAGCACAGAGTTTGGATGTGTTTGGGAACACGAGGTTGGGCTGCTGAAGTGCGAGATTAATATGAGAATACAGCGGACTATAAACCCTCTTTAGCTCCCTGACCTTCAGCAGCTTGAACAGGGATCACATTTACACACGGCTTTGCATTTTTTACGACGCCGAGCATGGAGTCACCATGTTGAGATCAAGTCCAGAGTCTAAACCGCTCAGTGTGTGTAAACAGGCCTTTCCAGTTGCACTGGGTGTGAAGTTGACTGAAGGGAGTGCCGAGGCCTTCTCTCTGATTTCAGGAGCTTGACGTCATGTAGAGGTGTGTGTGTCTGAGGAAAAGACTGAGTCAATGCTTGTTTTTTCTGAACTGATTTATTTAGTACTCCATTGCCTTTTCTAGTGGTTGTTAGTGCTTTCATTTCATGTGATGAATTAATGCGTGGCTGTTGATACCTTTCTGAGCAGTGTTTTTATTAGAGGAGGGAATCTTTAGGTACCTCTTGATCCGATTCTAAAATGTTTCTTGATCTACATTTTTTTTTTCTTCTTAAGTAATGAGTTTACCGAATTTGAATATCAAATTTATTTGTGCAGTTTTGTTTAATGACTTATGTAAGTACTTTTCCCTCTCTGTCATTCTCTATAGATGATTTTTTTTGAAGCTCAGTTCAGGTAAACAGTCACTAGAGGCGTATTTGTTTGTTATCTACACTCCATGCGGGCAGAAGGGCGTACACCACACCCTACAGTGCTCCGGAAAGAGCCAGGCCACCCGGAGGAGCTTTATATCCCAGAGGAATTGCTGCTCAATGAGGGAGAGCGTATTAATATCAGGATTATTTATTCACTGTTGACAGTTTTCTGACATAGGACAAGCTGGAGAAGCGAGGGGAGAGGTGTGATGAAGAAGAGGGAGAGTGAGAGAGACGCTCCATCTGCTCTCTGTTTGTGCCCTTGGCTGCCTCCTGACTCTAATTTTAAATAGAGGCAGTGTGGGATTTACAGCCCCATGTTTTACCTGCAGGCCCTGACCGCCATTCATCCATCCGTCAGTTCATCCTTCCTTGTGTGATTCATCTGACCAGTTTGAAGTGATGTGAGACATACAGTTGCTCAGCGCATATGAGTACACCACCTTTGAAAAGTAACATTTTAAACAATATCTCAATGAACACAAAAACCATTTCTGCAAGTTTTATAGAACATCTGTTTAACTTATAACATGAAAGTAAGGTTAATAATAAAACTTGGAGAACAACATTTTCAGTTTTACTCAAATTAGGGTGATGCAAAAATGAGTACACCCCACTGAAAGTCTCTGGAGCAAAGCTAAATTTTAGGCTATAAATGTCTAATTTAACAAGAATTCAACCACAGGTGAGTTATTCATTACACAGGTGTCCAGCAGACAGTTGACTATAAAAGGGTGTTAAAACCCCTTCCCATTTCACGCTGTCAGCAATGGCACCACATGGAAGAGAAATGTCACAAGACCTGAGAAAGAAAATCATTTCTTTACACCGGAAAGGTGAAGGCTACAAGAAGATCAGCAAAGCTTTACTTAATCAGTCTGAATACTGTAGAAAAAGTGGTATAAACATTTTAAAAAGATGGAACTGCAACCATCTCACAGAGACGTCCAGGTCGTCCACAGAAGTTAACACCTCGACAGGAGCGTCCTTCTGATGAGAAGGGTTGAAGAAAATCGGCATGCAAGTTCACTGCAGTTATCTAAAGAAGTAGAAAGCCAAACTGAGGTGACTATACACAATACGGCGTACACTGCAGAGGAATGGCATGCATGGGTGCCGTCCACGAAAGAAGCCTCTCCTAAAGCCCAGGCACAAAAAAAGCCTGCCTAGAGTTTGCCAGGGCCCATGCTGGCAAAGATGAAGACTACTGGGACTCTATACTCTGGAGTGATGAGTCCAAGATAAATGTTTTTGGAGTAAAACTGAAAAATGTGTAATCTAAGTTATATTATTAACCTTACTTTCATGTTATAAGTTAAACAGATGTTATATTAAACTTAGTCTTGTCAACATTTTGGAAATAGTTTTTGTGTTCATTGAGATATTGCTTAAAATGTTACTTTTCAAAGGGGTGTACTCATTTACACTGAGCACTGTACAAACAAGGAATGATCCCACCCAAAAATATTAATATTAATCAAAAATTTCTGCATTTGTCTGTCTGTCCATCAAACTATTCATCCATCTTTAACTTCCTTCCTTCCTTCCTTCCTTCCTTCCTATTTATTTTTCCTATTTCCTTTCCTATACTTCCTTCCTTCCTTCCTTCCTTCCTTCCTTCCTTCCTTCCTTCCTTCCTATTTCTTTTTTCCTTCCTTCCTTCCTTCCTTCCTTCCTTCCTTCCTTCCTTCCTTCCTTCCTTCCTTCCTTCCTTCCTTCCTTCCTTCCTCTCTTCCTCTATTTCTTATTTTTCCTGTTTCCATTCCTAGATTTCATTCTTTCCTTTCCTTCCTTTATTTCCTTCCTTCCTTCTTTCTTTTTCCTTCCTTCCTCTACTTATTTTTCCTGTTTCCTTTCCTATATTTCATTATTTCCTTTCCTTCCTTTATTTTCTCCTTCCTTCCTTCTATCCTTCCTTCCTTCCTTCCTTCCTTCCTTCCTTCCTTCCTACCTATTTCTTTTTCCTGTTTCCTTTCCCATACTTCCTTCCTTCCTTCCTCTATTTCTTTTTCCTTCCTTCCTTCCTTCCTTCCTTCCTTCCTTCCTTCCTTCCTTCCTTCCTTCCTTCCTTCCTTCCTCTATTTCTTATTTTTCCTGTTTCCATTCCTAGATTTCATTCTTTCCTTTCCTTCCTTTATTTCCTTCCTTTATTTCCTTCCTTCCTTCCTTCCTTCTTTCTTTTTCCTTCCTTCCTTCCTCTACTTATTTTTCCTGTTTCCTTTCCTATATTTCATTATTTCCTTTCCTTCCTTTATTTTCTCCTTCCTTCATTTGTTTTCTTCCTTCCTCTTCATTCCATTATTTCTTGCAACTTGAAAACAGGTCAAAGCAGTATTATATTATGTAATTGTTTCCTGCTGCATGCATAACCAAACGTACAGCATGACGAGTGTATGATTCGCAAATGAATGACTCTGTTCACAAGTTAAAGGCGGCAGGAAATGAAAATTCACTACTCATTTATTTTGTAAATGCATGTTTTGGATTTCATTGTGACCGTTTCATCATGTATTATAATTTTTATTTTTTTATTTTTTTTGAGCTCATAATGTCATAACTCGATCTTCCGGTGAAAACGACTTCTCTCTGGTGACGTATGCCAGACTTTTCCAATCATTTAGTCAGCTTAATCCCAAACCTCCACAATCGATTTCAAGGTCGCATTTATTTTTAGGTTCAATCAACAACCCATGAATACAACCAAGTGCCCACCCTGTTATTTTCTTGTTCAATAATCTGTTATACTCGGATGTACGTCACAATACCAAAAAAGATCTGTTGCTACTTTGTGTCATCACGACTTTGGATCTGTCTAATGTAATAATCACTGAAAGAGTCAGAATGGTTGTGGAATTTGAATTATTTGTCTGGATGTTTATATTACAACATATAGTTACAGTTACAGATTCAAAAAAGAGCTTTTTTAAACAAGTTTATAACAAAACATTAAAATATGCCTACAAAAAATTAGTATTTTTGTTTAATATGTAGTTAGAACCAATTATGGGAGTGAGGTTCACAAAAAAAGAATTTTGTAGAAAACACTGTGGTGTGTGTGTGTGTGTGTGTGTGTGTGTGTGTGTGTGTGTGTGTGTGTGTGTGTGAAAGAGAGGAAGAGAGATTGTGAATGTGTAGGTGGTGAAGTATTTATAGTTCTTCATCGTGACTGTCGCTTTCTGGGCGTGTATGACCGCATCTGTGTGTCTGTTGAAAAATAGTTTCTTTTTTTCCAAGCAGAGATGGGCTTCACTCTCTGTACTTGGAATATTATAGCCAATTTCACTTTTACCACAGCAAGTGAGAAAGAGAGGATAAAGAAAAGTAAGGAAGTGGGAGGGCGAGAGAGGAAGGGAGTAAAGGGAGCTGTCCTCTAGAAAGGTAAAGAGAAGAGAAGATAGCATGAGGATGAACAACAGATCTCCATGGCAACGCTGCAATCACGACCCAGCGACTGACTGCTTCTTCAAAGACACGTTGGATTGTGTGCAAGTGTGCATGTGTGTTTTTTTTAAACCGAACAGGAGAGCATGCTTTACAGCTACTATGGCATCTGTGTTTATAGGGTTGCCGGTGCCTCTGGTTCACTCATGCAACTTTCTTTTAAAGAGACTGTTGAGAAAAGTTTAGAAGATCAGTGATGAAACTTATAACCAGGTCAATAAACGTCAGGTCCGGTCACAGAATTATGTGCTGTGCAGCTATATGATGCACTTAGAGCAGCTTCTGGGTCTTTTCAGCTGTCCTGAGCTTCCTACTGAGCTGAACCAGTGTCAGCTAAACTCGGGATCTCAGAGCTGCCGAAGAAGGTGGTATTTAAGGTTCAACGCTGAAGTGAGCAGGACTCCCAGTAAACCTAAAAAAGATTCCACCACAGACAGCATGTTGTCAGGGAGAACATTATCCTATCCTCACTGCTGTCTGTGTCTGTGCAGGGTGTAATTACAAGGAGAGATAGATGATGATATGGAGCGAGTGAAATACCCAGAAAAACAGCAAAAAAAAAAAAGAAAAGTGAATTTAATTTTACCCAGACTGACCTTCGTCCTAGATGATTCTTTAATAGTAAGGTAGATGCCAAAGGATATAGTTCTAGATACAAAAAATTATCCCTTTTGAGACTCCCCGATTCTGTTCTGAATCGTAGTGGACTGTCTGCGGTCTACATACAGTCAAACCAAAAATTATTCAGACACTAGATATAATTTTTTATATTTTTTTTAAGTGTGTGCAGGACACTATAGTTCATTTATGTATGTGAGGATAGCAAAATAAAGTAAACTGTGACATATTATACCCAAAACTTCTTCATACAGTGGACTACCAGTAAAATTAATAAAATTTGGGACCAAAAATTATTCAGACACTTTGACCTGACCATGTTTTGCTTAAGTGTTATCTGACATAATTAAGATTATTTTTTTCTGACACAGTTTAACTCTGAGATCTTGTCATATTTTATTACCATTTTTTTTTTTTACTATAGTGAATAAACTGTAATAATGAATGAATAAATTTTGGTTTCATTGTAGAATTCTGTCAGCAATTTAAAGCAACAAGATTTTAAAATTGTTTTTAATGAGAGGTTGCGATTTGAATGACATATGAAGTTAATGCTACTTTAAAAGGATAGTTCACTCAAAAATGAAAATCCTGGCATCATTTTTATTTACTCACCCTCATGATGTTCTGAACATGTAGAAGATATATTGATAAGCACTTTACTTCCTTTAAATTTCCAAATATCTTATTTTGTGTTCCACAGAAAAAAGTCATACAGATTTGTAGTGGTCAGTAAATGATGACATTTTTGATGAAATTCATTTTTGAGTGAACTATCCCTTTAAGGAAGCATTTTAACTGAAATGGAACCTGGAAGTGACTGATTTGAAACACTATATGTCAGGTCAAGCTACTCAATTAAGGGTCACTCATCCGTGCAACACAAGTTCCTCATGTGACACGCACAAAAAGACTTGACTAACAATCACATTTGATTCCAGAAGAGATTGATGTTAGCATGTTGCTAAGCTAAAATCACAAACAATTCATAGAACATGCAAATGCTATTTAAAAATGGTTTATTTTAAATTAAATATAACTATTTTAATTCATTACTGAAAGAAAATGTAAAAAATCCCTCAACTACGGTCAAATTTTGTAGACTGTAAGACTTTTAAAAAGAAATTAATTATTTTATTCTGCAAGGATGCATTAAATCAATCAGAAGTGACAGTTAAGACTTTTACATTGTTAACAAAAAAACTATTTTTCAAATAGCTTTTGAACTTTCTGTTCATGAAAGAATGCTGAAAATATATAAGAGTTTCCTCAAAAATATAAAGCACCACAACTGATTTCAATGTTGATAATAAGAAGAATTGTTTCTTGAGCACCAAATCAGCATATGTGAATGATTTCTGAAGCATCATGTGACAGACTGGAGTAATGATGCTGAAACTTGAGCTCTGCCATCACAGGAATAAATTACGTTATAAATAGAAAATAGTTATTTTTAATTGTATTAATATTTCACAATATTACTTTTACTGTATGAGTGATCAACAAAATGCAGCCTTGGTGAGAGAGTCTTCTTTCAAAAACATAACAAAAATCTTACTGTCTCCCAACGTTTGAACGGTAGTTCATGTCCATCTGAGATGAAAGTTGTAACTGTCCTTTTTGCAGTGCATTGTTGGGTTGCCTTGTCCACAGATGATATCTGTCTCAAAATTGTACCAAAATCAAATATTAAACATTTGGAACAATCTTTGTGTCGAGAGTACAGCTTTGATGCTTAAAAATGTCATTTCGGTTTTTATGCTTTTAAATTGTGAATAACACTTGATTAAACACTTGTTTTTTGTCTAACATTATGATACATGTGCAATGAGTCAGGTCTCTTGTGAAGTTCTGCTTGATTAGCTAGAAAGGAGTGTGCCATTGCAAAAGTGCATTGTGTTTCATTGCTGTTTATGAGTGATGTATTGATATGAGTTCTGCTTTATGTATGTACTGTATCAGCACCCCCGTGTCCACGCGCACACACACACGAGCCATACCAAAGTCTAAAATCTGAGTCCCCAGGCATATCTGCACACATGCCCTCTAATACCTTAAGTCCTTGCCCCTCTGTTCCTGTCAGCACACTGTCAATCTCCTGCTTTCCATGCCCTGACCTTTGCTACTTCTCTTGGCTCAGCTTACCTATGAACACACATACACATTCAGACAGACAGTGTGGCTTTGCTGTATTGTTTCGGCCAGCTTTTCTCATGCCTTTCCCTTGAGCTGCCCCTCTTTCAAAATTGGCGTCATGTGAAACGGGTAAAGAAATAAAGAGCATCTTCATTTAAAGACATACCTCTGAGTGTGCACCATTTAGTGGGCTGACGTCAAACGGTACATTTATGGCTTTGAACTTTGATCGGTTGGTCTTTGAAGACAGAGCTGTCGTGAAGTACAGTGCTCAGATATGTGAACTGTGGTTTGCAAGCACACACCGCACACAAACACACATCACACCACAGGGCTCATGGAGTTGGCTGGGTTCCTCTTGATGATTGAACTTTCTCTTTAATGAGCTCTGTGTCCGCTTTCGCTTGAGTACAAACTGGAGAAACATCTGTAAAGTTAGAGATTAAAATTATAAATGCTGCATGATGCTACTTGCGTAAATGTTGGCATGTTTGTGACGGAATGAAAGAAGGAAAACATAGGGAAGCACAGCATATCTGTATATGTTTGTGTGTTTGTGGTTTCAGCAGATGGACCCATCTGTTTTAATCTAATCTAATCCACTGTAATCTAATCCAATCTATTCTAATCTAATCTGATCTGTATGTTTTTCCAGTTTAATGGGGTAATGTGGGAAATTGGTATTTAATCTTTATTTGGAGAGGAGAGTTGAGATGATTTGGAGGGGTTAAGGGAATGTTGGGTGTTTGGAACACATCCTAAACTGCAGCGAGGTCTCATGAGATTAGGATTTTTCATTCACTAAAACGCTTTACGATTGCTGTGGTGAAGCCTCCTCCTCTCTCTTGTACCATCATATTCTTCCCTTGATTGGTGTTATTAAAGGGATAGTTGACTCAAAAAATAAAATTCTGTCATTGTTTTCTCACCATCATGTCATTCCAAAACTGTTTGACTTTTTTTCTTCTACAGAGCACAAAAGTTTTGAAGAATATTGGTGATTAAAAAAAATGCATCTTTTTCAAAATAGAGTTTAGAAAGATATGACATTAAAGGTACCATCGCATGAAAAATTGAAATTACCTCGGCATAGTTGAATAACAAGAGTTCAGTACATGGAAATGACATACAGTGAGTCTCAAACACCATTGTTTCCTCCTTCTTATGTAAATCTCATTTGTTTAAAAGACCTCCGAAAAACAGGCGAATCTCAACCTAACACCGACTGTTACGTAACAGTCGGGATCATTAATATGTATGCCCCCAATATTTGCATATGCCAGCCCATGTTCAAGGCATTAGACAAGGGCAAAACATCTGGATGTGCACAGCTGAATCATCAGACTAGGTAAGCAAGCAAGAACAATAGCGAAAAATGGCAGATGGAGTGATAATAACTGACATGATCCATGATACCATGATATTTTTAGTGATTTTTTTAAATTGTCTTTCTAAATGTTTCGTTAGCATGTTGCTAATGTACTGTTAAATGTGGTTAAAGTTACCATCGTTTCTTACTGTATTCACGGAGACAAGACTGTCGTTATTTTCATTATTAAACACTTGCAGTCTGTATAATTCATAAACACAACTTCATTCTTTATAAATCTCTCCAACAGTGTAGCATTAGCCCTTTAGCCACGGAGCACTATCAAACTAATTCAAAATCAAATGTAAACATCCAAATAAATACTATACTCACAGGAATCGATGCATATATGCAGCATGAATGACAAACACTTTGTAAAGATCCATTTTGAGGGTTATATTACCTAAACTTTACATAAACTTTGTTTATGCTGGTTAAGGCAGTCGAGAGCTCGGGGGCGGGAGAGCGCGAGATTTAAAGGGGCCGCGCACTGAATCGGTGCATATATAATTATGGCTCAAAATATGCAGTTAAAAAAATTAATAAAAAAAAAATCTATTGGGTATTTTGAGCTGAAACTTAACAGACACGTTCAGGGGACACCTTAGACTTATATTACATCTTGTTAAAACTGGTTCTAGGGCACCTTTAAGTAAATGATGACAAAATTTTCATTTTTGTGTCAACTATCCCTTAAAGATTCATAACTGTTGGTGCACATCCTCTAAAAAGTTGAGTTGTGCTGTACATAGGGATGATGCAAGTTCAAGTCTTGCTCATGTCATTTGCTCAGATCTGCCACTTTTGTCCATCATTTTATAATACTTAATATGTTCAATAATAATAATGAAAAACATTATTCACAACTCTGTGTGTGTGTGTGTGTGTGTGTAAGGTGGAGGCTAGGTCAGAATTTGAAAATAAAAGGACATTAAGAATATTTACCAATGCTGAAGAATGTCATAAATTAACATTGCATGTGATTCATTACATAATATTTATCTTTTTGGAACCACTGATTTTGAGTGTGTATGTGTTTCTCTGAGCCTTACACCTGCTCATTTGCTAGCTAAGCAGCAAATACACAAGTACACTACCATTTAAAAGATTAAAGGTTTTTTTTGATGGTTTTGTGCTCACCGAGTCTGCATTTATTTAATCAAAAACTAACAACAGACATATTGTAAAATATTATTGCAATTTAAAATAACAGTTTATTATTTTATTTTAATATATTTTAAAATGTGCTGCTTAATATATTTGTGAAACTTTGATACATTTTATTCAAGAATGATGAATAGAAAGTTCAAAAGAAGTGTTTATTTGAAATATAAATTCTTTGTAACATTATAATTGTCTTTACTGTAGAGTTGTCACAAGTACTGACTGTGCTATTCGTACTGAAATTTAAAAAAATGTGACCCTTTGAGCGGATTTGTAAACACCTCTGATTGGCCATTGTGATATGTCTGTGATTGGCTTCAATGATCAATGGACGGAAGTGTTTGAATTTGAAAGCGGGAGCAGGAGCGTTTGAAAGCAGGCGTCTGTCAGCGACTGGTCCGTAATAGACACCTGCTTTCAAACGCTCCCATGTGTATCTGTGTAAGCGCTCGGTGTAGAGTGTCATTGACTCTTTACAAAGTTTTTGAAGCATTGATCATTGAAGCCAATCACAGACATATCCGATGAGCATGTCAACACAGTAGCCAATCAGAGGTGTTTACGAATCCGCTCAACAGCGCTCAAAGCGTCACATTTTTTAAATTTCAGTACCGACGTGGTACAGAAGTCGGTACTTTTGACAACTCTACTGTCACTTTTTAATCAATTGAATGCGTTTTTGCTTAATTAAACTATTAAGAATTTCTTTAAAAACTTTTGAATGGTATTGTGCACTTCTGTACCCATATCTGTGGGATAAAAGTAAGAAGGCTTCCCACATTTATGGAAGATATGGGTACAAAAGTGTACAATACCAACTGCTTTTCACCAACACACAACAACTGCTGCTTCAATTTATTGTCTTTGTGCTCTTCAACACAATAACGAATTGATGCCTACAAGTTTTCATACTTCACATATCACTCAAACTTGTTGATCTACGTGTGACCATCTGAAACATTATTCTGATCCCTATATCCCATCTCTTTAATAGACCCACTCTGATGCCAAAGGAGGAGGGCGTCCCAGTGTTCGGAGTGTTCGGGGTGTGGTGCCGACGGCGGATGAAAACCCCCACATAGGAAATTACCGACTGCTGAAGACCATCGGCAAGGGCAACTTTGCCAAGGTTAAACTGGCCCGACATGTCCTCACTTCTAAAGAGGTAACTAGGTCTCCTGTATATAGTGGATCTAGTTAGACGAGTCCATGCTATGAGCTCCCTGTAACACAGCTGCTCATATTGCAGACAATTCTGATTTGTTCTAGATAATGCACAGTTAAAAACTAATTATTAGTCAGTCTTATAGCGGACACTTGAAGTACACTTATTTAATGGTCTGACCGTTTTGAGATTTGAACTTACAGCTATGCCTTGTGGTAATCATGCTGCGTCCTAAATTTCCACAGTCTGACTGTGATACATGTCCAGGGGCCTGTTGCATAAGCTGATTAGACTAGTATTGCAAGTTAATCATCTAAAATTGGTCATAACTGTTTTAAGTCAGTTGCTGAAAAACTTAGATTGGTCTAGTTTTAAGAACAAAAAGTATGACTTATCCTTTGGCTAACTGCTATTTGGTCAGACTAGTTCTTAAGACACAATATTAACATATTATAATATCTGTGTTCATGGCCCCAGGAGTGGAATCTAATTTCACGTTACGTATGATAGTGGTTTGGAATGGATGTGTGAGAATCTGTGTTTTTTGCTCAAATTTAGACTACAAATATATAATCAAATATGCAAAAGAAAGTATTTATCCTGTTTTCCTCTTCTTATTCTTTTTTTTTGACACATCATGTTTCATATTTCATCTAAAGCATGCACTTATCTATTGATTTTTTTCATCTTGCTTAAAAAGTACTTTTTAATACACTTTCTAGTTCACTTTAAAATGAAAATTACCCCATGATTTACTCACCCTCAAGCCATCCTAGGTGTATATGACAGACGAATACAATCAAGAGTTATATTAATAATCACCCTCATGCTCCTAAGCATTATAATGGCAGTGCACAGAAAAAAAGTGCATCCATCCATCATAAACGTACTCAACACAGCTCCGGGGGGTTAATAAAGGCCTTCTGAAGGGAAGTGATGCATTTGTGTAAGGAATATATCCATATTTAACATGTTATAAACTGAAATATCTAGCTTCCGCCAGACCACCTTCTGTATTCAACTTAGGAAGAAAGTGCAACACCTCTCACAGTTCAAAACGCTTACGCATCGTCCTACACCTTCCATATCCAACTTAAGCTTGGGACACATTTAACGACGGAGGCTAGTTATTTTACTTTATAACATGTTAAATATGGATATTTTTCTTACACAAACGCATCGTTTCGCTTCAGAAGGCCTTTATTACCCCCCCACCATACACCCCAGCCCCCACCCCCCAGAGCCGTGTTTATAATTTGTGTGTTGAGTACGTTTATGAAAGAAAGTCATATACACCTAGGATGGCTTAAGGGTGAGTAAATCATGGGGTAATTTTCATTTTAAAGTGAACTAATCCTTTAAGAGCAAAATTGATTGGTAGGGTAAAAATGATACCACAACTGTAGGATATTGAAAAGCTGATAGAAATTGTTACACAATAAATATTTAATAGGTTTATGATTTAACAAAAATAAATGAAAGCATTTTTAGCCCGTTTTAATATGATATTCGTATAAAAAAAAAAAAGAAAAGGTTGAAATCTAATAATTTTATTAAAAATCAACCCTGGGACACACTTTTAGTGCCTAAAGTTTCATTATTTAGCAAGTCATCTTTCTAGTGTAACTCTTTTTTTTTTTTTTTTTTTTTACAGCAAAAATCTTTTTGAAAAAAGTAGTTGTGTGTTTGAGAGAGGTGTTTAAAGATGTGCTTGTGTTTTTTTTGTCACAGGTAGCGGTGAAAATCATAGACAAGACACAGCTCAACTCTTCTAGTCTTCAAAAAGTGAGTCTGCAGATCTCCTCTCTTTATCTGTATATCTGTCTGGAGAGAGGGTGTACAGGGGGTAATTACAGGAAGAGAGGATGAAGGATTTCCTCTGACGTGGGAATGATTGGGTTCTGCTTTATCCCCACGCACACATACTGGTCATGTACCATTAACTTTTTGCTGTAACTACTGCAGAATGTCCTGGAGGACAGTTAAAAAATGCATTTATTGTGGTGTTCCTCCTGCTAGTGAAATTTTAACAATGTATGTGCTGTAAAATGTTAATACACTATCGTTCAAAAGTTAGGGGTTAGAGATTTTTTTTTTTTTAAAGAAATGTATACATTTATTCAGCAAGGATGCATTAGGTTGATCAAAAAAGACAGACAAAAGACATACACAAAAGATTTCTATTTCAAAGAATGCTGTTCTTCAAACTTTTTGTCAAAGAATCCTGAAAAAACACTCTATCCACACTTTAAAGGGATAGTTGACCCGAAAATGAAAATTATCCCATGACTTACTCACCCTCAAGCCATCCTAGGTGTATATGACTATCTTCTTTCAGACGAACACAATCGGAGATATATTTAAATAATATCCTTAGTCCTCCAAGTTTATAATGGTTGTGAATGGTAATCCAAATTCTGAAGACAAAAAAAATGCATCCATCCATAAAAAAATTAATCCATATGACTCCAGGGGGTTAATAAATGCCTTCTGAAGCGAATCGATGCATTTGTGTAAGACAAGTATCCTTATTTAAAACTTTATAAAGTAAAATAACGAGCTTCAGGCGCATACAACGCGTAATACGTCATGTTATTGTGTAGAACATCATGGAAGTAGGGCTGGGCGATATATCGCATGCGATTGTCACGCGCATTTCGTCAGTAAAGCCGGTTCCCTGATTGCTGCTAAATCGCCATCACCTGCTTTCAGATGGAGCGGCATTTAATAGACAGAGCCGTAGATCACTGATAAGCCACGCAATATCGCGTTCATTATCGAAGGCGATTCATCTGCGATATGAATGCGATATTGCGTGGCTTATCAGTGATCTACGGCTCTGTCTATTAAAAGGCGCTCCATCTGAAAGCAGGTGATGGCGATTTAGCGGCAATCAGGGAACCGGCTTTACTGACGAAATGCGCGTGACAATCGCATGCGATATATCGCCCAGCCCTACATGGAAGGTAGCGCTTTTTGGACGTACGTCGAATGCGTATGGCTGTCGAGGGATAATCTTTATTTTCGAGTCAACTATCCCTTTAAGCAGAACAGCCAATTTCAACTCAGCATATATTGGAATGATTTCTTAGGGATCATGTTATGTAAAAAAAATGGAAATACAAAACAGTTAGGCTATTTTAAATTGTAACAATTTTTCACAATATTATCATCTTTGACTGAAATTTACTGACCTTTTAAACGGCAATGTATGTAATCCCAGATTGCCACAGTACATATTTGTTTATACAAAAATGGAACATATTTACATCAGACAATAGCAAATGTTCAGACTCAGATTTTCATTGTTTATTACTTAATTTATTCGTAAACTCTGTTTTAAACACCCTAAAAGGTTTTGTTGGTCCAGCCTGCCCAGACTGAGAGGCCATCTAAGACCAGCAAACCAGCTTGAACCAACTTGAAAAGGGATTGACCTGGACTGCTTCTCTCAAAAGCATTGTAAGCCTAAGTAGATCATTGGCACCAATGGTCTCAACTTAGCTCACAATGCTTTTAAGAAATGCAGCCCTGAACCCTTACTTTCATGTATCTGATATTATCACAATATATCAGGTGTATCACAATATATAGGAGTTCCTGGTCAAGGTTTATGATGTTCTCAAATCTTCTCTCTTTTCTGTGTTTTCTCAGCTCTTCCGAGAAGTGAGAATTATGAAGCTTCTGAATCACCCGAACATCGGTGAGTGATCCAGAAAGAACTTGTCTAACTGGCCACACTACAATAGAATTATTTCAGTATTTCAATTCAGCATCTGACATGAATCATCTGTACTGTCCGATCCGAGATAAGAACACTCTACCGAAATTGTTGATATCAGCATTCCTGAGGCTTCGATTTCATAGATGCCCAAGAAATGGACTGTTTGATGTGTGCTGATGTGCACTCGCTCAATCTTGCACACAAGTCAGATACTGCTATATTGAACAGTGCGTTTTAGCCTGTATGTATGTGTGTGTGTGTGTGTGTGTGTGTGTGTGTGTGTTTGCCTGTGCTGTGTCTGTGGTCCTGACGGAAGCGCTAGCTCATTAGCGCTCAGCTTGCGCTCATAAATATCAAAGCGCAGAGCTGAAATATGAAAGGAAAGACCTGCCCCCTTTGAGGATTCAGTCCTGATTCACAGCCTTTGCTCTCTCTGTTCAATGTCCGAGTGCGGCTGTGCTGGTATCACATCATAAAATCACAGCTGATTGATCTGAAACGCTCCTTGATCTTTCCATGACGACACACACAAAGTAGGGATTATGTGTTTTATTCGTTGCATTAATGTCAAACAGTAGTGGCCTGTTTTTGTTGAATACACTGATGAATGGAATAGCTCTGAGCTTTAAAACGCAACTCCTATCGCCTGTTCCTTTTTCTAATTCTACTTTATTAATGCATCTCCTTTTATTAGATGGTGTTTGTTTGGATTTGGAACGTTTCAATTTTTTTTCCTTTTGGGTTTTGTTCTCTCCTAGGGCGTTTGTGGGTTTTATGGTTGCTTATGAGACTATTTTATGAGAGAAATTTCTTGTCACTGCTGCTAGCTCAGGAATCTCATTCTAATGCAGTTTGTAAGTGTAATCTTTACCATATCAAGACAGATATGCTGGCTTGTGTAGCATTCATTGCAAAGCCTGAAGCGCTTCATATGGAAAGGCGTGTGTTTATCACCTCTGCTTTCCTTCATAGCTCAATCTGTGTTATCCCATGAAGTAATAATGCTGTGCTTTAGAGGTGTAGATGTGATACATTAGTTATAGGATTTTTTTTTTCTCAACTCTAGTTGTTGGCTCTGTTAATGCCAGTAGAATACTTTTGCAGTAAAGCCTGTTCACACCAAGTCTGATGTAACTAAAAAACACAAATTATACATATTCTCAAACTCATTTTTGCTCCAACACTGTTTAAACGGTCATATAGCAAATTTTTGACATTCTCTGAAAAGATGCCAGAATGAATTGTTCAGAATATAAACGGTTTAAAAAAAATCTACAAGTTCAGATTCACACAATGACAGTTAAACTAGACGTGACAGATAGTTGGTTTGTATACATTGGAAGCAAAACTGTTAATGAAACACAGTCACAGCTAGCTATTGCTAATAAAGTGCTGCAGTGGTAATGTGTTTTTGTAGGCCAAACCGGAAGTTGGTATCAACCTGCTTTCCTGGTTTCCCAAAAGGACTTTTCCGTTAGCTTTTAGATTATTGCAGAAAATAAGCTCTAACAAAAGTTTATGATTCTTACACATTTTGTTTATCATGATAATCTTTTCAAATGAGAGAGAGCTCTCAAGAACTCACCGCACCTTAAAAACTCTCCAAATAAGGTGCGTAGTAGGGCTGCAACTAACGATTATTTTGATAATCGATTAGTTGGTCGATTATTATTATTATTATTTTTTCCGATTAATCGGATAAAAACCCTAATTTTATTTATTTTTATTTTATTGACAAAAAAACCCCCACACAATTGCACATGCTGCCCAATGTACTTCAAACAAATGTGCCAACTGAATGCTATGAAAACATACAGTCATTTATTACACTGTCATAATAAAGAGAGAACACAAATATTTTAGGAATCTATCAAAAACTAAAAATGGTATTCCCATTTATTAGAAAAATAACAAACTGAAACAACTAAATAGTTTTTTAAATAATATTCACACATAATATCCAAAAAAACTTAGTAGTTCATATTGACTGTATGGCATCTGAAAAAAAAAAAAAAAAAAACTCTTACTGTCATTTCTTTATCCTGTAAATAGGCTATAAGAAACATCTTACATTTATTTTCAATTAGTTCTCCCTTTACAGTTACTACTATCATAAAATACTTGAATGACATGTTGACTTTTAAATCTAAATTTAACTTTAAACAACAGATATTTCAGCAAAATGAATATTTTTGCGCTGAATATTAATAGTCTCCCTCTCTCCCGCGTTCTGTCTGTCTGACGCGGGTGCGCGCGCCGGCGCTCATTCAGTAAAGTTTAACTCAGACTGTAAGGACGAGCCTTTATGCAAAATGTAAATGCTCGTGTGAATTTGTAACATTTACATATAAGTATATAGCCGTAGAATGAACGTTTTGCGCTGAGGATGCACATGCATTTGTCAAAGCGCCTGACAGGGCAAGCCATTGCGCTAATGCATTAGATTGAAGCTTAAAATAAATAATTCTCATGTTTTGCTCAGCTGTGATCTCGTACCTTTCCCGCAGCAGCTCACTCTGTTTCCTCCACTATTTTTAGATGCATTTTGGTCCATAAAAATGCGTTATTCAGTGCTGTAATTTGACGCGACTGGCGGAAGTTTTCCGTGCATGGTGGGCGGAGCCAACTAATCGATAATGAGAATCGTTGTCGATGATTTTCATTATCGATTATTATCGATTTTATCGAATAGTTGTTGCAGCCCTAGTGCGTAGACCAAAAATAGATAAAACCATTGCTTTACTGGCAAATGTTTTGGTCACGTAACCTTTCTCATGTGTAAGAAATGTTTGCAATTAAAACAGTGGGTTTATCTCGCAATTTTTGTTTGTTTTTTCTTCATTTATATAGTGTGCTGGCTTTTTTGAATCATTTCCCTTGGAAGCTTTTCAAATGAACACAACTTTTATGATTTTTTTATTTTTATTTTGAGGCCTGGCAGAAGTAAAAAGCTAAATGTAGTCTATAAATGAACTACACCACATTCACATGACTCCAAAGTCACCACCATTAAGCTTCGACAACTCTTTCAGTTTTTATAAAAAAAAAAAAACTAAAAACATTTTCCCTGAAAGAATAGTTTGCAAGAAAACCTTTTAAAAAAAAACCCATTGACTTAAGGATGATTGAACCGGAAGTGCTCATTTATTTTCGAGTTTTGGTCTACAAAATATGTCATACCTGCAGAACTCTACTGATGCAAGATTTTGGACCAATAAGATTTTGTGGTGGGTTATCCAGCAAGACATAACAGAAAAAACGATCAACCAATAAAATGTCACTTACCCCTTGTGATTAACATTATCGCTTGTTGCTTTATAGATCACAGTGTCAGTGTGAATGATTTCAAAGAAATGTGTTCTTTCAAAATTCAAATTTGGTGTGAATAGTCTTTTGCATGTTTTGATTTGTGATCATCTCTCTCTTTCCCCACCAGTGAAGTTATTTGAGGTGATCGAGACAGACAAGACGCTGTATTTAGTCATGGAATATGCCAGTGGAGGTGAGTGGGCTGAAAGACTTGGAACTGCCAACTGTCAATCATGTCAAGAATTGAAAATCAGGACACTGCATTTTAAATAATGTTTTCACATCTTTCTTTTTCCTTTGTCTGATGTTTGTGTTCTTCTCCTCTTCCTGTACCACTCCTTCTTTACCTCTTGCCTTCCTCTGTCATTTTCTACTCTATTGCAATGTTCCCCTCTTCCATTTCCAAGGCGAGGTTTTTGATTACCTTGTTGCTCACGGGAGGATGAAAGAAAAGGAAGCTCGTGCCAAATTTAGACAGGTCAGTGCGAGTACATGTGAGTGAGTCACAAGTCTGAGCCCACTAGTAAAAATTTTGAATTCTATTCTGCATTTTGTGATATAACTTGTAATTACAGATTATATCATCAGGGTGGCATTTGAGTGCAAAAGTTTAATTGAAAAATTAACATGAATTAACATAAAACCAGATGATTATGTTCTTCAGCATGATTTCAGAATGATCCAAACGGCATTGTCTGTTTCAGTGAAAGCAAGAACATCTGACATCTGTACAGATGAGTCCACATGATTAGTGGCGCAAATTTAGAAATAAATTTTAGTAATTAATTTTACATAACCTTTCGTTAGTCAAAAATTTTCAAAGTTCTAAAACTTTATCTATTAAATTTAGAATCCTAGATTTTTATTATGGTCTCAGACTTATTTTATACTATTCAAAAGTTAAGTACAATGTTTTTAAAAATTAATACTTTTATTCATAAAGGAGACTGCATTAGTTTGGTCAAAAGTAACACTAAAAGCTTTTACATTTTTACAAAGTAATCCTGAAAAAATATTTCATGGTTTTCATAAAAATATTGAGCAGCACAGTTTTCACAAATGTGATAAGAAATGTTTCTTGAGCACAAAATAAGCATATTAGTTTGATTTCTGAAGGATCATGTGACACTGACTGGAGTAATGATGCTGAAAATTCAGATTTGCCAACATATAAATAAATTACATTTTAAAATATGTTAAATAGAAAACAATCTTTAAAAGTAATATTTCACAATATGACTTTTTACTGTATTTTTGAATAATAAATGTAGCTTTGGTAAGCATTTTGAACAGTAGTGTGTGTGGCAGGTGGTGCTAAGTGAGCCTTTTCTACTAGTAGGAGTGTGTGTGTGTGTGTGTGTGTGTGTGTGTGTGCGCTCATTAACTCTGCTGTGTACTTGTGTGTGTATGATGGCTTAATTAATGATAGAACAGCTCAATTAAAGAGCGACAACTCCCATGAGCAGGAGAAATGACTTCACCTACTCTCCTGATTACTCACCACACCTTCTCTCTTTATCTCTCTAGATTGTCTCAGCTGTGCAGTATTGCCATCAGAAGTGTATTGTACATCGAGATCTCAAGGTGAGAATGTGCTTGTGTGTATGAGTGTGTGAGGGCCCTTAGGGCCTGTTACATATGAACATGCCCAGAGCAGGATGATCTCCATTCAGCTGTATCTTCATCTTTCAGATGTTCTTTAGTAGTTCTTCTGTGTCTGTCATCAAAGTTCATTACAGAAGTCCAGGTGAAGAAATGAGTCCTCTGTTTAAACAGACACACACATACACACACTTGCACGCTATCATGAGTGTACTCTGAACTCTGGAACTGCTGACCTCAGAGCTTTTCTTTGTTAAGATGAAAGGAAGTGTCTCTGGATGAACTGTTCCCATGATGATACTCTGCCCACATACTGAAGTTGCTTATTGGACCAAACCATCATCATAGTGACCTTTGTAACTTGGAGTTAGTCACTGTCTCCATGCATAACTTAATGTAATTCTCTTCTGCCCCACTCAGGACACCCAGAAATCCTGCATAGTGTGTGATCCTCTTCCTTTCTCTCTCTATTGGCCTGTCTCTTTTTCTCACACACACACACACACACACACACTAAATAATGACACCACTATGCTGGAGTTGTATTGATTACAATAGAAAAGGGCAATGTTTGACATTGATTTAATATGAGCACTATAAATAATAGAGCACTTACCAAAGGTTTGCAAATGTAATGGTTGCTGCATCTGTGTGTGTGTGTTAAGCATTAAGCCACACCTCTATTGTGGCTACAGAGGTTTCTGGCTATTCAGGTTAGATTGCAGGATCTATATCGTGTTTCTCTTTCAAGTTACAGGCGTGTTGATTGTTGTGTTGTATTCGGTGCCGGTTGCCCCAGAAAAGGAAATTAAAATAATTGGAATTGTTTTGTCGTCACTGGTTTCATGCAATAATATACATACACTAATGTACAAACGTTTAGAGTAAGATTTTATTTTTATGTTCTAAAGATATTAATACTTTCATGCAGCAAGGATGCTTGCAATTGGTCAAAAGTGACAGTAAAGACATTTATAATGTTACAAAAGATATCTGCCTCTGATAAATGCTGTTCTTTTGAACTTTCTATTCCTGAATAGGAAGAAATCTGAAATATTTAAACAGTCAAACCAAAATTTATTCAGACACCTTGAACATTTCATTCATTAAAACAGTTAATTCACTATAGTTTAAAAAAAATGGTAATAAAATATGACAAGATCTGAGTTGAACTGTGTCAGAAAAAAATAATCTTAATTATGTCAGATAACACTTAAGCAAAACATGGTCAGGTCAAAGTGTCTGAATAATTTTTGGTTCCAAATTTTTATCAATTTTACTGGTAGTCCACTGTATGAAGAGTTTTTGGGTATAATATGTCACAGTTTACTTTATTTTGCTAGCCTCACTTACATAAATGAACTATAGTGTCCTGCACACACTAGTAAAAGTATATAAAAAATGTCTGAATATATTTTGGTTTGACTGTATATATACTATATACTTTTGAACTCTGTACAGTATGACCAGTGTAGTCCATCTCCAATTCTTGAACAAATGAGTCTTATGAGTCAGATTTTTTAATTGAATCTATCTGTCTTGATCTCATCGGTTAAAGGATTAGTCCACTTTCAAATTAAAATTTCCTGATAATTTACTCACCCCCATGTCATCCAAGATATCTTTCTTTCGTCAGTCGAAAAGAAATTAAGGTTTTTGATGAAAACATTCCAGGATTATTCTCCTTATAGTGGACTTCAATGGAGCCCAAACGGTTGAAGGTCAAAATTACAGTTTCATTGCAGCTTCAAAGCATTCTACACGATCCCAGACGAGGAATAAGGGTCTTATCTAGAGAAACCATCACTCATTTTCTAAAAAAAAAATTCAAATTATATAAGTTTTAACAATAAATGCTCATCTTGAACTAGCTCTCTTCTTCTCTATTAGAATTCCAGCAGTGTAGCCACTGCTAAGTGTATTACTGCCCTCCACAGGTTAAAGTTTGAACTAATTGTTATATACTTGCACTAGCATAATGTATATGACAATTTAGTTCAAACTTTGACCTGTGGAGGGCAGTAATACACTTAGCAGTGTCTACACTGCTGGAATTCAAATACAGAAGAAGAAGAGAGCTAGTTCAAGATGAGCATTTATGGTTAAAACGTGTAAAATGTTTAATTTTTTTTTTTTTTTTTTTTTTTAGAAAATGAGTGATGGTTTCTCTAGATAAGACCCTTATTTCACATCTGGGATCGCTGTAAACTGTAATTTTGACCTTCTGTTTGGGCTCCATTGAAGTCCACTATATGGAGAAAAATCCTGGAATGTTTTCATCAAAAACCTTAGTTTCTTTTCGACTGAAGAAAGAAAGACATGAACATCATGGATGACATGGGGGTGAGTAAATTATCAGGAAATTTTAATTTGAAAGTGAACTAATCCTTTAATGTTTTTACTTCCTCTCCTCCAAATTGAAAAAAAAACCAAGAACTTTTACTGTGTCAAGTGTCACTGGATTGTCCATGCGACAGCGTGTAATTAAACGTATAGGGCCCCCGATGCAAAAACAAAATCCTTTTAAAAAAAAACCTGTGTTCACACGCTAAACTCTTTCATGAGTTTAATGAAATTTGTATGGTTAAAGCCTATGACATGACGTTTCGAGCAGCCAATCAACATGCAGATTAGATATATTAAATACAGCAGAGCAACATTCAGTCTGCAGTTTTAATTGACGGTATAATAGCACCTTGTCTCTGCCCATGCCTCATCCATGTCTTTGTTGCTGTGTGTTTGCATGTTGTAAAAGTTTGGCTCTGTTGGCAGAGCAATATTTAACTCTGCAAACCGAGCCCAGTTAGCACCCCGCATCTGTTGCTAGGCAACACAGCTTCCCTGCGCAGCTAAAGTTGGTGTGTAGATGTTGAGTGGCAGCACAGAGGGCAAGTCTCAACACACTCACAAACACACACACAACCGCATAAGAGAACTCATTAGGAAAAGCTGGAAAAACACCCTGTAAGAGAAGAGAAACGGCATTTCTGGTAGACAGTAAGAGTGTTGAAGTCAAAAAGGGAGTTGTGTCTTGCTGATTGTATGCTTCTTGTTCTCCATATCAAGTGTCTTCTCTTTTAAATCCTTCTACTTACCAACATGCTGTCCTTCTTTTCTCCCTAAGGCTGAGAATCTTTTACTGGATGCTGACATGAACATAAAGATCGCTGACTTTGGCTTCAGCAATGAGTTTACGGTTGGCAATAAATTGGACACGTTTTGCGGGAGCCCGCCGTATGCTGCCCCTGAACTCTTCCAGGGCAAAAAGTATGATGGGCCGGAGGTGGATGTGTGGAGTCTCGGGGTCATACTCTACACGCTGGTCAGTGGCTCACTGCCTTTTGATGGACAGAACCTGAAGGTGAAGGGACATTGAATATCTGTGTTAATGTTCCTGTTTGTCTCTGTCCTTTTTTGTCTTCCTCATTTCTGTTATATCATTCTCATTGTTTGTCTTTCTCTTTTGCAGGAGCTGCGAGAGCGTGTGTTGAGAGGGAAGTATAGGATTCCTTTTTACATGTCCACAGACTGTGAGAACCTGCTGAAGAAGTTTCTCATCCTCAATCCCACCAAGAGGGGAAGTTTGGAGGTGCGCTTGGTTTAGACATATTTACACATCTCATATCTGACTGTGATTAGAATACAGACAACAAAGCCTTAAATTTAAAATGTCTCACAATGTCTGAATTCACAGCACAAAATATTAAGGTTTTTAAAACAAAACAGAATATACACATTTCAAGTCACTGAAAGGTAGTAAAGACATTGTTAAAATAGTCCAAACTTAATGTTATGAAGCGACGAGAATACTATTTGTGTGCAAAAACAAAACAAAAATAATGACTTTATTCAACAATTTCTTCTATTGCCTGTCAGTCTCCTACGCTGTTGATGTAGTAAACACAGTGCAGCACTTCTGGGTTTAAGGCTGAACCACATACAGTGCGAAAGAGCTACACAAATGCATCTACGGTGTGTTGTGGGTTTTCTTGTGTGGTTTCGTTTTCTGTACAGTCGGCCATCGAGCAATGTCGGGCCGTTTTTTTGTGCGTCGACCAACTAAGTTCTTCCCGTGTGTTCCGCACCGTTGGCTCTAGTCGGAGCGTCTGTTTGTTTGTTTTCTTTGGCCGATTCAGCATGTAGAATGCGCGCTAGTTGACAGTCGCCTGTAGTCCTTTGGGTGTGTTCAAGCACAGATTTTTTTCCCAGACGCGAGACGACAACACATTCGGCTTTGGCATCGGGTTTGGTGTGTCCCTAACCTTACAGCTAGGGATGCACCGATACCGATACCAAGCTCGTGTACTTGTACTCGTACTCGTAAAAATACCCTCGATACCAAAGGCCGATACCTCACGTGACGTAACTGACAGAATTATCCGTGCACAAAGACACCGGCGGCAACAGCAGAAACAGTGTCAGCCTCAGGGGTGCGGAAATACTTCAAAATTAATGATGACAACACACACATTGTGAACTGCATGTGATACAGACCAGAAGCGCTCTCTCTCGCGCATGCTTTCTCTCTTTCTTGCGCACGATCTCAGTTCTCTCAGACAGCGCGTGATCAGTTTTCCTTGCGCCTGAATGGTCAAATGCACATGTACTGTAGTTGTCAAAATGTTCATCGTGTGGAGTATCTGAGATCCTTACACCTTGCACTTCTGGAGAATACAGGTAGGTTGCAGTTCTGAAAAATGGTGGCACTGGAGACTAAAGGGTTCCTGATGGTTTCACACTTTATTCTTCACCTTCATTCTTAATTGTTTTGCAGTTAAAATGTGTCTTTTCTTCTCCACCTGTTTTTGTCTGACTCTGCTGATCCAATGAGCATTTCACTGTCCAGTGGTCATGCCTTAACCGCAATTTCTAGTATTTCATTGGTATTGCATCTTTCTCATGGTCATTTAATGGTTTTTGACTTTTCAGTCTGAGTTAAATTACTTTTTTGGCTAATTTTATCTGTAAAAGAAAATGTACCTAATAATTCTGCACACCTGAATATTTCCAGCCTTCATGAACAATTATTTATCACAATCTAAATGATTAAATACAAAATTTATAGTAGTTATTAAGATTAATTTGGTTTGGAATTGGTAAGATGTGCCTGGAAAAAATATGATCTGAAAATCAATGTGCCTAATAATTCTGCACACACTGTAAGAGAGTGACGACAACGGTTACGTTTACATAATGCTTTATATTTTGCATTAAAGCATGTAAATGACTGGGATGTGCTCTACTTTCATTCAGATAAGCAAATTTTGCACTGGAAACTGTAGTCTTGTTGCGTAAAAACACTTAAAGATCTTTTTTTTTATGTAATTCCTCACCATCTCTCTCATTCTTTCTCTGTGTGTTTGCCATTGGCTCAGCAGCAGATCATGAAGGATCGCTGGATGAATGTAGGTCATGAAGATGATGAGTTGAAGCCCTACATTGACCCTCAGCCCGACTACAAAGACCCCAGAAGAACAGGTGTGTGTGACTCTCACACTTGAAATATTTAGATGTTAAAGGGGACCTATTATGCAAAATTCACTTTTGCATGGTGTTTGGACATAAATGTGTGTTGGTAGTGTGTGTGTACACAACCACCCAATATGATAAAAATCCAACCACTCCTTTTTTAAAATCCCATTAAATCATAAGCAGTGTCTCAGAACAAGCCGTTTGCAGGTTCCTGGCAATATGATGTCACATTACCCACAGGCCCCGCCCACGAATGTTGACAGACACTGCCGTTTTAACATAGAACCACCCTGAGCGTGTTCACAGCGAGTTGTACACAGTCCGCCATTGCTGCACTGATGAGAACATCTCCCAAGCATTTTAGGTGTGCTGGATGGATTAATCCACATAGTTCTCTCCATTTACTCCCGAAATCTGAGCCGCTGAAGACGAGGTGGATTAACTTTGTTTTTCGAAGAAAATGCTCCCTCAACCGAAATTAGTTTATGTCTGCGCGAATCATTTCACACCGGACTGCTTAGTGAACGAATGTCAGTACAAAGGGACAATACAAAACAGAGGTTGAGGTAAAAAGTTGTTACTCAAGGATAGATCAGTAAACTGTTCATGATCCAGCTTACAGTCTCCAGAGCGATACTGGATACGGCAGTAATGAAGGTGAGAGCACTTTATTACAGTTCATCGGAGTTGATTTACGGATATAAAGTTGTAACAAGTGTTTCTCTGTACTTCGCTGTGTATAATATTTAAAATATTTGTGATAATATTTTAATGCACACATGCATTGTGTTTTATTCAGCTCTTACAGTGATTTTCTAGAGTGAAAACAGACGCTTCATATTTTGTGTGAAGTACAATAAACGTTATAAAACTCATCGGTAAACAGGCTTGTATATAGTGGAAAAAAACAAGAAGATAATATAAGTTATAACCATAATTAAACTAATCTATACCTGTGCTATCTCCTTTGCAGTTTCTGACATTATAGTGCGTCCTGACTGAATCCTGACAGGGGAGAATTAAATCTTGAAGCTCCGCCCTCTTAGGCTGAGCGCAGCAGCTCATTTGCATTTAAAGGGCACATACTGAAACGGCGCTTTTTGCTCAACCCCAAAAAGTGGCAATTTTAACATGCTATAAAAAATTATCTGTGGGGTATTTTGAGCTAAAACTTCACATACACACTCTGGGGACATCAGAGACTTATTTTACATCTTGTAAAATGGGGCATAATAGGTCCCCTTTAAAATATATCTCAAAGAAAAAAAATACAGAAAGAAACAGTATTAAAGGAGGTTTAATTAAAATGACATTGTGGATATGTTTCCCACTCAGACATAATGCTTCAGATGGGTTTCCCTCAAGAGGACATAGAGGACTCTCTCGTCAAACAAAAATATAATGAAGTCATGGCAACGTATCTGCTGCTTGACTATAGGAATTCAGAGGTACCCAAATACATTAACACATTCGTACTTCAGTAGCCTTTGAGGCATCAAAATACAATCAGATAACTGCTTTACGCTCATGTATCTTTGAAAATTCTGCCTTGCAGCTTGATGAAGGTGTCAATTTGTCATTAAAGCCATGCCCAGGAAGTGACCTCACTAACAGCAACGCCCCTTCACCACCTCATAAGGTACAGCGCAGTGTGTCATCCACTCAGAAACCCGTCAGAAAAACGACAGATCAGGGTGAGTCGATAGGGAGGTTTTGTGGATTAAAGGCCCTTATAAACACATATGATCATCTTTAAACTCTTTCCCCCTTCATCCCTCAGGTTCATACTCGAAAAGGCCTCAGGGAGAAAACAAGCATGGAGTGGATGATTCTGGAAGGAAAGGTTCAAGTAGCTCCACCAAAGTTCCACCCAGTCCAGTGATCAGCAGTGAACGCAAAAAGAGTTCCACACCCTCTACTGTAAGTGTGTGTCTGTTTGGTTCTGATAAACAATTTTATCAAAAAAATTACAAATAAAACACTAAAATTAGTCATCTTAAATGCTACAAGTGAATTTAAGCATCACAACATTTTATGTATAGTATAAAAAAATAATACCGGTTTATTATTACATTTAACAGTGTTATTATTTGTAAAAATTAACTTTGAGTGTGCGATGATGGCAAAGCTAAACTAAATGTAAAAATAGGATAAATGAGCATGTACAATTAAATATCCTACCAGAGGTACACATATTTCCATTAGTTCATAAACTAACACCTGTTTAGCAAGATTTTATGCTGTGGTGTTGATGTGGGCAGCAAGCTTGTGTTCTTTCCCAATCCTGTGCCTCTATCTAGTCCTGTCGTTTCCACTCTCAGCTGCTAAAAAAAGAAGTCGAAACCTATAAAACATAATACAAAAAAGGGAAACTGTATCAATTAGATTGTTTATATAGACAGGGTGCTTGTTGATCTTTTACAGGCTAAAACTAAACAATATACAAAACAGCACCGTAGGGCAAGCTTATCAACAGGACTAATACAGTACCAAAGTCACGTCATGTTCTTTAGTTCAGTTTCCATGTACTTGAACGTGCAATTACATTATGGATTGAGGAAGCTTTTGACATAATAGCAGGGTAATTTTTAAACATCTTAACTACTGCTTCTGTTCTCAGTTACACAGCAGTGCTCTGGAAAGCTTGCTGCTTTCCACACTGATATTTTTCAGGCAGCAGATGGCTGGAAGGGCTTGCCCAGGGTTGAAGTGCACTCTCTGACCGAGAGATGTTTGGCACGGCCAATGCTCATGGCTTCTGCTCTCCAGTTATTTCTGTGAAAATGCTACAGAGGATGCTATTTTGAGCTTTCAAACACCACATCATACTTGGAGTTTCTGGGTTTGCACGTCTTTAGATAGTGTGCTTTTTTTCTTTTTTTTCCTCAATAGAAAGTGCAAATACTATTTTATGAAACAGGCCCTTTTCTGAGTACTAACCAAATAGTAGTTGTACTACAAGTTGCATGAGAGAGCAGACATTTTCACAACTTGGTTGATAGACAGAAATGGTTTTTGTATCTAGTTTGTCATTAAACAATAACCCAAGGTTCATAGCAGGGCTGTCCGTTGCTTAATTCATAGCATGGTTCCTTTAATCACTTCATACCCATACTTGGCATCTTTTTACTAGATTATTCTGATAAATTTGTTTGCATTTATTAGCTGTGAAACTGCAACAGTAATCCATTATAGGAATATTTTTTTAATAATAATTAAAATAATAATAATTAATATTATTAACTATTAAACTTTAAATGATTATGTTCCTTTTTATGTTGTACTACATTAATATAATTAGTGGATTCAATGTAAAATCACTTGCACACAGAGATCAGAGATCACACTGCGCACACACAGAAACAATTAGGAGCACAGAAACGTATCAATGTTGGCCCAAGACTTTTATTAAGAAAATAGCTTCGCTACTGAATTGCCACATTATATTTCCTAGCAATGAGGGGGTAACACCTCTGTTTTTGCTCATTCACACGCACATCTCTCTCTCTCTCTCTCTCTCTCTCGATAATAAATTCACATTAAGCTATAATTCATTCTTTTAAATAAATGTAATCTTACCGCACTACTGTATCTCTGTGTCTGCATTAAAATCATTTTCATTTACATTTTAGTTTAGGTTTTAGTAATTCAAAATGACTTCAAATTAAATCATTTTATTTCTGTTAGTTGCCAAAGCAACATTTCTACTTTCTTATTTTTTGTAAGTTAAAGTATTTCATCTTACATTTATATTTGATTTCAGCCTTATTTCATTTAACAATTTTTTTTATTATTAATTTAATCATATTGACACTGGTTTGCACCTGTATGTGTTTATGATTTCAGAATAGTATCCTGTCCACGGGCACAAGCCGCAGCAGAAACTCCCCCATTTCTGACAGAGCCACTCTGGGAGTGCAAAACGGCAAGGACAGGTACACCCAAAGACGCACCATATTTGTTGAAAGATTGTAAATTTCAAAGGCAAAGTACAGAAAAACACCTACCTCCTGTGTCTCACACACACGCACACGGGCACAGTTCATCCCTCTAGATAAGATCACTAACAAAACCAGTCACCATTTTTCTCTAATTTACACTGCACACACACATACACTTCAACTTCTATCTCCTGTCTCTGTTGGCCGTTACCTGCCATGGAACCCAGACTGGCATGCTTTTGATCCCCAGAAATGCCAAGTTGTCACCCTGGATTTCAGCCGGATTATTGACTCCTAGAGTACCATCTCATTCAAACCCACACACTAATTAAAACAAAAAAAAGTCCATCTCCAGAGTTTGTATTCTTTTGAAAACTTATTAGCTGCACATGTACAGTGCAAACATAACACCAATCATTAGAGCAGGAATGGGCAACATTGGTCCTGGAGTGCCACTGTCCTGCAGAATTTAGCTCCAACCCTGATATAAAAAATCTAAAAAAAAAAAAAAATTCACCTGTCTGTAGCCTTAGACTTAGCTTGTTCAGGTTTATTTAATTAGGGTTGGAGCTAAACTTTGCAGGACAGCTGCACCCCAGGACGGACATTGCCCATCCCTGCATTGGAGCATCATCTAAGCACCATATAAACCTCCCACGGTCATCGCCACAACCTCTAAGAAGTCAGTCATCCTTCACTTCCTGTGCACCTCTAACCATTCATCCATCATAACTCCTCCCTTTCCAGCATTCATATTGCTGCCTATGCTCACATTCCACACACTCCAGTGTACTGTGCCTTCACTGTATAAATTATGCATAAGCATATGCATGAGATGTATTTTTAAAAGCGGAGATAGAGCTTTCTGCCTACTGGAGTCATGTTGCACAAAGATGAAATCTTCTGTTCTACCGAAGTGTAGAATGGTGACCATCAGCATACAAATTATGCAAATACTTAAATTATGGCCATGAGTTATCTCAATATGCGTGTACCTTGTAGTTTACATTCTGTTAATTGTTTCTTAAACTGAGACAACACATATCTGTGAGAATTGGAGCTTTCGATGTGCACTTTTGCTCTGTCAGTAAGTGCCGATTCCAGTGCAGAAAGTGCTATGCCTTTATTCATAATGAAGGCCTGTTCAGACCAAGTCTAAATAAACAGGGATGACAAGAAACAATGCATCTCTGTAAACTCGTTTGTACCAAGCCCTGAATAACGTACCACAATGGTTGATTGTTATTCTGTTTTTGTTCATTATTATTGGTTGTAATTGATTTATTTTTTTTAATTGTTCCGATGCTGAAAAAATTAGAATATTGGACATTAAAATAAGATATTAGCTTTTAGGTCATGTGTCGGGAACTGACCTATCAGTGTACAGCCAATTTGATTTTTACAGAGCTACATAAAAGTTAAACACAGAGTAGCAAAAATTCGTTGATTCACTTTATTTATTAAGCACTTTACAACTGCACCTGCAGACCAAAGTGCTGTACAATCAAGAAACACTTCAATAAAACAGCACTCAACTTAAAACAACACACATCTTACTAAAACAACAAAGACTAGCCCACACTCTCAAAGGCTAAAGACAAGAAGTAGCTTTTGATTTCAACTTTAAAAGCATTTAAAGATGAGACCTCTCGAAGTTCCTGAGGAAGACTATTCCAGAGCCTCGGACCCGCAACAGCAAAGGCCTGATCCCCTTTTAACTTTAAATGAGTATGAGGGACAGTAAGCAATAACGTATTATTGGATCTTAGAGACCAAGGTGCTTGACGAAAAGCAGTGAGCTCAGATACGTAAGCAGGGGCCATCCCATGCACTGCTTTTAAAACAGAATTTTATATTTTATCCTGTAGTTCACTGGTAGCCACTTGAGAGAAGCCAAAATAGGAGAGATATGATGACTTTTCTTAGCACCCACTAGCAGCCTAGCTGCTGCATTCTGAACTAATTGCAAACGTTAAATAGTGGTCTGGCAAGACTCCACATACAACACATTGCAATAGTCCAGACAAGACAAAACAAAGGCATTAATGACCGTCTTTTCTTGACAGAATAGGCTTTAGTCAAGCAATAGACCTAATCTGGAAAAAACAACTCTTAACCACAGCATTAATCTGCTTGTCAAATTTCAGTTCTGGGTCAAACACAACACCTAAGTTCCTTATTTGGTCATGGCAATAATCGGACCATGAACCCAAACACGTGGACATATCTAAACATCCTATGGCAGGGCCAAAAAACATATTGAAGTAAAAATACACTTGAAGCAGATTTTGTGTCATCCAGCTCTTAACCTCCTCTAGACATGCAAATAGCAAATTAGGGCCATTGTTCTTTCCCGCTCTCAAAGGAAGATAAATCTGTGTATCATCCGCACACAAATGGTAAGACATGCCGTATTTTTTAAAAATTGAGCCCAGGGGCAACATATACAAGGAAAATAAAATAGGGCCAAAAGCAGAACCCTGGGGGACCCTACAAGTAACAGGCGCTGCAGCTGAAACAAAGTTACAGAGAATGATTGACAGATAAGACTTAAACCACTCTAAAACGGTCCAATGAATTCCAATTAAATGGGATAACCACTTTACAAGAATCACATGGTGTATTGTGTCGAAAGCTGCACTCAAATTCAATTAAAACAGAGTTGCAGCGTTACCTGCATCTCTGATTATACGAAGGTCATTAACAACTCTTAGGAGTGCGGACTCAGTGCTGTGACCTGCCCTAAAACCAGACTGAAATTTGTCTAAGATCTCATACCTACTTTAAAAAAAATGACATTATCTGGGAATAAACCACCTTCTCTAAAATCTTTGATAGGCGTGGTAGTTTCCGATCTTACGTGGTAAATGACGTACAGAATAGCATACGCTACTGTTCAAATGTTTGGGGTCAGTGAGAATTTTTTTAAAGAAATGAATGTTTACACATTAAATTAATCAAATGTTACAGTAAACATAATATTTTAAGACGTAATGTTAAAAAAGATTTCCATTTCTGTTCTTTTGAACTTTCAATTCATTAAAAGATTCCTAAAAAAGAAATGTATCATGATTTACATAGAAATATTGACTTTTAATTGATTTAATTTCAGCGTTGATAATATTAAATGTTTCTTGAGCACAAAATCAGCATATTGGAATTTTCATCAGATGAACACAATCAAAGATTTTTAGAAAAAGAATCCATCTCTGTCAGTCCATATAATTCAAGTGTACCGGACTCCCAAAGTTAACGCTTCAAAAACCATGCAAAATGAAAGTAATGATAATCCTTATGACCCCATTTGATGAATCGATGTCTTCTGGAGTGAAGTGATAGGTGCGTGTAAGAAAAATACTAATTTTTAATTTAAAAAATATATATATAAACCATAACTTCTGGCCAAATGTCACACTGGTTCATGAGAGCGCTATGTCAGCACGTTTTGAATCATGACATCAGCTTGTTCTTGTCACAAGAGTTTCACAACGTGCTGACGTTATCGTTAAGCATGAACTCACAAAACTGCGTGTGACAATTTATAGTTAAAAATGTAAAATTATTTTTCTTACACTTATCGAAAACATTGATTCATCAACTGGTGTCATGGATTACTGTCGTGTTTACATGGTTTTTTAAGCATCAGTTTTGATACACTTGCAATATATGGACTCACTAAAAATCCCTGTTTTCATCCAATGAAAGGAAGTCATATACATTTGGGACGGCATGAGTCTGAGTAAATGATGAGAGAGCTTTCATTTGGTGGAGTATCCCTTGAACTTGGTGTGAACAAGCCTTCAACTGTTGCTGTTAGAGCTGTGCTGTGCTGCTTTAGTTCTCTATGGGTGTATATGTGTAAAGATGTTAGTGACACTGTGTTAAAAACCCCATGAACTCAAATGATGCTTTCTAGAATAAGAACATCACATGTTCCTAATATCAACTTCTGACTAGCAATAGCAAGTAGCAAATCATGTGATCTAATCTAAAGCCCATTTTAAATCGGCCTTCACTATGTCCCACCCCAACTTCCTGTTTAAGTAGCGAATATTTCAGCACTAGAAAGAAAGCTGCTTTCAACAAATGATTTCATGGGGTCTTTAAGTGTTATAACCTTTTGTCCTTTAAATGCTCCTGCAGGATTTGTTGATATGCCTCTGTTTTTTCTCATGAGCTTTTCTGAAGGCATTAAGGCAGTGTGTCGGGTTAAATATTCCCCACACATTCCTCTACTTTTCCGTTTCTTTCTCCCTTTTCTGGTTTGTTTGTCTTTGAACAATCATTTTGCTTTTCTTCTGTCTGTGCTGTGTGAGCGTATGCAACTTTGTGTCTTTGTGAGCGTATGTATAGCTTTAAATGGATTAGGGTGGCTTGTGATGGAAAAAAGCACCATTAACTCTGTTGTAAGGTTGCTGTAGTCGTCTGTAATAGGCTTAGCTTCTCTCTGCCACATAGCAAGGTGATAGCATGTTATTTCTCCACCACAAGCTCAACTAATCCCTGCATAGTGATGTGTGGGTGTGTGGGTGTGTGTGTGTGTGTGTTTCTTTTGTGCTTTTCTGTGAAATCAGCACTCTGTTTGACCTCTTTCTCACTCCCTCTCCCTCTCTCCTGTACCATTCACCACTGTCTCTCACTTTAGATGCCCAGATCTATCTATCTATCTATCTATCTATCTATCTATCTATCTATCTATCTATCTATCTATCTATCTATCTATCTATCTATCTATCTATCTATCTATCTATCTATCTATCTATCTATCTATCTATCTATCTATCTATCTGTCTGTCTGTCTGTCTGTCTGTCTGTCACTGCCAATTGCTCTGTTTTATCTTCTTATCGATAGCTCTATCAATCTATCACTATGTCTGTCGGTCTATTTATCACTCTATCTGTCCATCTGTCTATCTGTTGCTCTATCATTTATCTGTCTGTATTAGGGGTGTAACGGTACACAGAAATGACGGTTCAGTACGTACCTCGATGTTGAAGTCACGGTTCGGTACGAATTCGGTACAACAGGAGGGAGAAAACTAAACATAACATGCTTTTTTCCTTTTTTTTAAACAGTGGTTTACTGAACAAATTGTGTCTCTGTCTTTAAATAAATTCAATTATAATTCAAAATTTTCTTAAGGATAAAAAAATCTATCTCTGCTAGTGCTGTAAACTGTATATAGGGGGCACTTTCTTGCATATTATTATAATATTAAAGGTTACAAATAACAGAGCCCAAATTCTTAAATTAAGTTGCAATTTATTTTTAGATATAATCAACACTCAAATAGAAACTGAATGCAAACATGTAAATTGCATATAAGGCAGTTTTTGCATTAACTTCTAAATCTTTTATTACTCCAATTCAATGTTAAAGGTGCCATCGAATGAAAAATTGAATTTACCTCGGCATAGTTGAATAACAAGAGTTCAGTACATGGAAATGACATGCAGTGAGTCTCAAACTCCATTGTTTCCTCCTTCTTATGTAAATCTCATTTGTTTAAAAGGCGAATCTCAACCTAACACCGACTGTTACGCAACAGTCGGGATCATTAATATGTATGACCCCAATATTTGCATATGCCAGCCCATGTTCAAGGCATTAGACAAGGGCAGGATGTCTGGATGTGCACAGCTGAATCATCAGACTAGGTAAGCAAGCAAGAACAATAGCAAAAAATGGCAGATGGAGCAATAATAACTGACATGATCCATGATATCATGATATTTTTAGTGATATTTGTAAATTGTCTTTCTAAATGTTTCGTTAGCATGTTGCTAATGTACTGTTAAATGTGGTTAAAGTTACCATCGTTTATTACTGTATTCACGGAGACAGCCGTTGCTATTTTCATTATTAAACACTTGCAGTCTGTATAATTCATAAACACAGCTTCATTCTTTATAAATCTCTCTAACAGTGTGTAATGTTAGCTTTAGCCACGGAGCACTATCAAACTCATTCAGAATCACATGTAAACATCAAATAAATACTATACTCACAGGAATCAATGCATGCATGCAGCATGAATGACAAACACTTTGTAAAGATCCATTTTGAGGGTTATATTAGCTGTGTGAACTTTGTTTATGCTGGTTAAGGCAGTCGAGAGCTCGGGGGCGGGGGAGCTCGAGATTTAAAGGGGCCGCGCACTGAATCGGTGCATATATAATTATGGCTCAAAATAGGCAGTTAAAAAAATTAATAAAAAAAAAAATCTGGGGTATTTTGAACTGAAACTTCACAGACACGTTCAGGGGACACCTTAGACTTATATTCCATCTTATTAAAACTATTAAAATATTCATTTACACAGTGGCCATCATAACTTGTTTTCATGACAGATTTATTTAAACATACATTAAACATATGCATTAAATAATCAAGATTTAAGTGGTTAAGTAAAATATAATGAAATATAATATAATATAAATATAATATAATTAATATTTATAGGCTAATATAGTGCATATATGTAGTGAAAGATTTAATTTCTCTAGCAAACTAACAAGCTGTGAACGCTGAATGGCATTTCTGAGGTAAATACTACGTGACATATTGTTTACAAGCTGTTTCGTTGATGTCTTTTCGCGGTTGAAACACTGATTACACGAGATATGTTTCAGTAAGTTGTACTGTATCTTTCAACATGCCTTCAGATGTTCATTTAAATATTATTCTGTAACTAGTATTAAAGAGGTAGAGATGATCGCTGCAGCTTGAAATGAGGCGCCTGTACGGCAATCTGTCACGCCACATCAAAGAGCGACAAAACGGCATTTATTGTTTGAATTTCGTGATAAAATGGACAGCTTATTGCGATTATTTCGGTACATGTGTACCGAAAATTTTCGGTACAAATACATGTACCGTTACACCCCTAGTCTGTATGTCTGTCTGTCTGTCTGTCTATCAATCATCTCTCTGTCTATTTATTGCTTTAATGGCTTTAACTCTATATCGTCTGTCTATCTATCTACCGGTCTATCTCTTTGTCGTACTGTCTATTTATCATTCTATCTAATGTGTGCAGTGTTTCTAATGGAATGCTTCTCCCTCCCTCCCTGCCTCCCTCCACACATACGCACACACTCGTGTTTATGTGTGTGTCGATTTGTGCGTGTGTGTACGGAGGGGCCGCTGTCTCTCTCCCCTCAGCCTGAGCACCCCCGGGTCCCGCGCCTCCACGGCCTCGGCCGGCGCCGTGCTCTCCTCATCAATCTCTTCCTCACGCACCCGCCATCACAAGTCCCTCTCCACCTCTGCCCATCCCTGTCCCGCAGACCTGCACTCACACCGGCCCAGGCAAGTCCCCGCGCCGCAAAAGAGAGAACACAAATCTGGAAACTGTAGCGTGTCTCGGGGGGTTTATGCATTCTTAGAAATCGTTTGCTTGGCGGGGAAAAAGCTTGCAGGAAGCCAGGGAGTGACAGGCGTCTACAGAGTCAACATTTGGAGACTGTTATGCTACAAAACAAGACAAATTTTCTTATTCCTGCTGAAAAGACAAGCACAGCTGGTCACCAACATATGTTTTGGCTGGTGGTCCACAGTATGCAATACTGTTGTACTGGTGCCCCCTCTTGACTGGAAGGGAAAGGGATAATTCATCGAAAATTGAAATGTCATCAGATACGTACGCTTGTGTTGTTCCTAATCTGTATGGCTTGCTTTCTTCTGTGGAACACAAAATATGTCTTCTTTTTCTTTGAACATACAGTGAAATGGAAAGTCGTTTTGGACCCCACTGATTTTCATTGTAAGGACAAGTCATACAGGTTTGGAACAACATTGAGCTAATCCAGAAAATGACGTCAGAATTTTAATTTTTGAGTGATCTGCTCCTTTAACCAGCAAGATTTTCTTGGTCAACCAGTTTCACTGGGATTTTAGGAGTAAATAAGAAATAATAATATTTGTCATTACAGCTTTCATGAAGTCATGAGTGATTCATGAGTGAACGGTGATACCTGGCCCTTGAGAATGAGAACATTGATGTTCTTTTCTACCTAATAACCATGTGAATGTGCAGTGTGGATTAATGATAATAATGCAACACAGACCCCACTTCACTTTACAGCCAAATGATTTCTCAATCATGTTCCCCCCATTTTACCCATTGTTTCCTGTCCTCTCTGGACTATCACTGATAAAAGTTGCGCAAAGCCACAAATAAAACCACATATTCACACTAAACACTGACCATGTCAGAAACACACCATCAATTGTAGCGCTGCAGCTAGGGCAGCGTGTTAGCCTGTAAGTAAGTGAATGGCTGGTCTGTTGCATGCAGTGAGCTGAGCCTCTTCCGAGCGTGGTTGGGGACCATTGAGAGAAGGTACCGCTGCTCTGTTACATCGTCTCTCTCACTCCTCTGTGTTTCTCTGCCCTCTCCCCTCTGGAGTGAAACGTACCTTAGTGCAAGGGTCATATATTCAGATCTGTGACCTGTATATATGAGTGAGTGAGTGAGTGAGTGAGTGAGGGATCCTGTACAGCACATAGTGTGGCTCATTCTGTCACTCAAGGTTCTTTCACGTGACTCACGTCAGGACACAAGCGTTGACCTTCACGGATGCTTCTAATAGCTTATAGGATGGAACATTTTTACATGGCTGCTTCAAGTAAACTGAAAATAGTGACAACAAATGGAAGAAACAACATGTGTTTGAACTTAGAACTGATCACTAGCAATGGCAACGTCATGGGTTTGATTCCCAGTGAATGCATGAAATGAATCTTAAATGTCAAATGCATAAATGTAAACGTAGAAAGAAAAAATGGGGGATCGTAAAACTTTACTTTCTCAAAACACTTTTGGTTGCCCCTGGATCAATCCCTCTTACATCTTGTTTTGATTTTTGCACCAAAACTGCCCAAGTAATGATACGTCCTGCACATCTTCTAGTAATCATTGTATGTGTTTTGAAAGGTCAGTGGCAAACTGAACGTTTCATTACAACAATTTGCACACTGTAACCACTGTACTTTAATGCTATGCTGCTTAGAGGAACATTGACGTGAGTCACGTGTAAGAGCCTTCACTTTGACACCTTGGAACAGTGTGGTTTGCCACTGTGAAAATCTCTGCACTAAAGACAAAAATATATATGGAATATGTGAAAATAATTCTAGATGCATGTCTCGTCATACATTTCTTGTGTGTTCTGACATGCGTCATAACTGCAGATGTGTTTTTGCAGTGGCATGGGTTTGGTTTTTAAAGGGATAGTTTACCCAAAAATGAAAATTACCCCATGATTTACTCACCCTCAAGCCATGCTAGGTGTATATGACTTTCTTCTTTCAGACAAATACAATCGGAGATATATTAAATATTCTTCCAAGCTTTATAATGGCAGTGAATAGAGGAGGAGATTTTGAAGCCCAAAAAAATGCAACCATTCATAAAAAAAACCCTACATGGCTCTGGGGGTTAAATAAAGGCCATTTTTTTTACATTTGCAACCAGTGTTTTGTTTTGCTCTCTCCGTATTCGTCAATACGTCATTCGTCGGGTCAGAGTTTACTCTTTTGCCATAAATCGATGCGTACGGCTGTCTGTTAGAAGCTAGTTATTTTAGTTTTTAAAGTTTAAAAAAGCGATATTTTTTTCTTAAACAAGTGCATCGCTTCACTTCAGAAGGCCTTTATTAACCCCCGAGAGCCGTGTGGATATCTTTTATGATCGATGGTTGCACTTTTTTGAGCTTCAAAATCTTCCTCCTCTATTCACTGCCATTATAAAGCTTGGAAGAGCCAGGACAATATTTAATATAACTCCGATTGTGTTCATCTGAAAGAAGATAGTCATATACACCTAGGATGGCTTGAGGGTGAGCAAATCAATTTTCATTTTTGGGTAAACCATACCTTTAAGCTTCTGCTCCTATTTGCTAGAGTGAGTGTTTTTTACTTCTAAACATCCAGCTGTGTGCCATTTCTAAAGTTTTCCCCGAATTTGCCCTTGAGTATTTTTGCTCCATGGTATGATGATAGAGTTAGACACTATCCCAGTGATGTGCACAGTGATTCAGGTTCCCGTTCACTCCACCCTGAAGTGTTAGGGATGACATTCTGTGAACTTTTGTGTAAAGAGGGTTTGAGGTCATATTTAGCCAGTGTACTGGGCTATAGTTGGATCTGCAGAAGGTAAGTTATGGTAGATGGCCGTAAGGCTGTGGCCACAATTTTTTTTTTTTTTTAAAGAAAGAAAGACAAATGCTCATTTGAGGTGAAATGGAGAGAAAAAGTGAGTCAGTGGCATTGTAAGTACTGATCCCCAGTAACCAATTAATGTTTTATTTAACTCAAAGTCAACATGAAATGATGCTCACAACCCTTTTTACTTCCATAATGTGATGTATTTTGGAGTGAAAGAATATTGGAGGAAATTGTAGATCAGGATTTGATTTTATCGATGAGAAATCCATTTTATAAATGAGAGGGTTATTTTTATTAACAAAAAATAAAATCATAAAAAGTTAGTTGAAATAAAATAAACATTAAGTGAAATAAAATAAAATAATAAAAAACATTATCAGCTAATTATTGTCAATGCAACATTTCTCATTGTTTTTTAGTTTAAGTTGAAGTACTAAAATAATGACTAAATAAACTAAAAACTTGACATGAAAAAAGTCTTAAACAAAATCAATCAAAAAAAAAAAATTAACAAAAACTATGTTAATAGGCTATATCATTGCTATACTGGTTTGCACTGTTTAGGAATTTAGATCCTAAAAATTCTGCCATTTAATTTTATTTTAATCCGTCAAGAATTGATTGGATTGTAGAAAGTGTATACACAAATATATTTCTTTGGAGTAACATGCACAATGAATCCTGCACAGTAAGACCAGAAATGTGAAAGTAAATGGGCATGATTAATTTCATGTTGACTTATCTTAAAAATCTTAAAAAGTTTTCACTTTCTAGAAGCTGACCAGTATGTGTAACCTTGTGAAACCAGGAGCTTCAAAAAATGTCCTTAAATAATATGGATGATAATCTGGCGTCCACATACAGAGCAGATCATAGTTTGTTATTCCAAACACAGCTATGCTTCTGAGAAGGGTCCAGCACACTTCACTTCCTGGCTGAAGTGGATGGACAGTGTGTTGTAATCTAGCTTTGGCAGGTTCAGTTACCCAGAGTCATGTGACCTCTCCGGCTGTGCTTGTGCCAGTTGGCGACTGGTTCTAACTAGGTTCTACTACACTGGTTGGCACTTAAACAGATGTTGGCATGGACATGGCATGGTTGGGTGAGATTTTCTCAGTCAGTGTGCAGAAAAGACAGCTATGGGGGAGGTGTGCTTGAATGGACACACACTCTTACACACACACACAAATTGCAGTGAGCAAGTTTCACAATTATCCCTGATCTGTGTGTTTCTGTGGTGTGTGTGTGTGTGTGTGTGTGTGTGTGTGTGTGTGTGTGTGTGTGTGTGTGTGTGTGCCTGTGCGTGTGTGCGATTAAGCAGATTAAAGGTCTATGCATTGGGTTAGAGATGTGTTTATGTTCCCTTCTCTGCAGTCGACATATTTCATTATTTTAAGATTACATAATACAAGTTACTAGAGCACTGCAAGAGCCTGAACAGAGCTCCTGATACATAAACCATTGTTCTACCATATTTCAAATTGAAATTTTTTAAGTTCAGCATAATTTTATGGAGATTTCATAAATGCATAGATAAGGTATTTACATTTTGAATCTCCTTTGAATATGTATACCCATTATCAGTGGCTATTCTTTCTGCAGACATAGTGAAAATCAACCTTCCATGCCCTATTTTTTTTTTTTTTTCATTTTAATTATTTTTTTAAAATTAATTAAAAAAACATTATTTTATTTCATTTTTATTTTATTTAAATAAAAAAAACATTTAAAATGCATTTAAATAACTTGTGTATTTAAATCTAATTTATTTAAAAATTTATAAATATACATTTTTAAAATGTTTACTTTTTTTTTTTTTTTTTTTTTTGATACTAATCCTGCTATGATCTCATCTTTATTTGTTTTCTTTTGTTTGGGGAAAAATTGCTTTGTCACAGTGATCCCCCCCAGAGAGCACCTGGCGCCTCTCCGTCAGCCCACAATATAAGCAGTGCAGCTGGGACGGACCGTACCAACTTCCCTAGAGGGGTGCCCACCCGCAACACCTTCCACCTCGGCCAGCAGAGGGGCGCACGGGACCAACAGGGTTCTCCGTACCACGGAGCCCCCGCCTCCCCTTCCCTCTCCCATGGCAACAGCCAACAGAGACGACCCGCGGCTTCCGGCATCTTCAGCAAGTTCACCTCCAAGTTTGTGCGCAGGTGAGGCAGACAAAAGAGTGTCGATAAATCAGTAGATTGACATGGATCTGGAGGAATGACAGGGGAAGTCACTGATTTTGGGAAGTGTTAATGGCATGAGAAGCCCGTGCGTGGTGGTGTGAGGATGAGTGTGATGAATGCCGGGTATTTTCGGCAGTAAAGATGGATTAGGTGCTGATGGAAAAGAGCAGAAAGAGACTTGAAGACAAAGTGAAAGACGACCACACTGACACATCAGCACATTCTCACACCTGCTCAGGGTTTTTTCATAGGTGTCTGTCATTATGTTCAGTTGGTACGTAGAAATCGGCTGATTGGTTGTCCGTCTTTGATCAAACAGCTTTACAAGTAGATTTGTCCTTACAAAGCACCGGCACATTGTTCAACAGGGTATTGGGTATTATCATAATTTCACCCACAAGGTCAAGCCTTCATAAGGCAATCAAAGTGCTGTCAGTCCCCATAATCCCAACACGAATCACAGCTCATTTAAACGCATGCATATTTCTCATCAGTTTCATCATCTCTGCCTCCGAGTTCCAGCGCACACTCCCAACACATATCTACCTTTTCCGCACCTCCGTGGTGACAGTATCCTTGGTAACAGCTGAGGTATTGCATTCCCCTGCTCTATAAATACTTGTGGAGGGGACACCTTGG
The DNA here is from genome assembly GCF_018812025.1 of Megalobrama amblycephala. NCBI lineage: Eukaryota > Metazoa > Chordata > Actinopteri > Cypriniformes > Xenocyprididae > Megalobrama > Megalobrama amblycephala. Next base: position 12,801,567 of record NC_063046.1, read on the forward strand.
CATTCACTCACTAGTGCCTCCATAGCAGTTCACAAAAAACTTACATTATGGGTTACATTGCTACATTTCTTTAACAGCATACCACAAAACTGTTCTGTTGGATATAGGCAGTCATGTTTAAACTGCTAGATTCAAAATACACTGAAGAACATAAGAACACCTTCATGGTCAGTAGTCTTTCATTTATATTCAGTCTCAGATTTCAAAAGGGTAAAATGACAGATGACTTTTTCCATTTTGTCCATGTATATCCGTCTGTTTGTTTTTGTGTCCTTTTGGGTATATGTTCAAGCCAGTGTGGGAATGTTTCAACATGAACAAGATTTGTCATCCTTTCTTAAGGTCAACATAAAATGGCATTCGCTACCCATTTTACTTATTTTCTAAATGAAACAGAATATCAGAATTTGGATTGTGAAAAGTGGCCATAATTGATATAATTGCTGCAACCTTTATTATACTACCATTCAAAAGTTTGGGGTCATTAAGATTAATTCATTCATTAATACTTTTATTCAGCAACGAGGGCAAATTAAATTGATCAAAAGTGACAAGAAAGACATTTATAATGTTGAACATTCTGTTTATCAGAGTATAAATGTTTTCTCAAAAATATTAAGCAACACAACTGTTTTCAGCATTGATCGTAATGATAATAAGTAATTCTTCAGTTGATGATTTCTGATGGATCATGTGACACTGAAGACTAGAGTAATGGCTGCTGAAAATTCAGCTTTGCCATCACAGGAATTACAACATCAACATTAACATCGCAGTTACATTTTAAATGATATAAAAATACAAAACAGATATTTTAATGTCCCCAATCTTTTGAACAGTAGTGTATATGAACATAATATAGCATTAAATTACTACTTTTAACAATAGTATGGCTGAAACAATAACTACTGGCTATTGGCGAGCCATGAAGGAGCTAGTGATGAATAATAATAATAATTTGCAATGATTAATATTGGATAGTTACTACATTCCTAGTCTTATTGTGCCATGTATAAAGTAAATTGGGTCAGTTTTGATTTCATGTTGGCTTTAACATTACTTTTAGATGAGGCAGTTTAACTCTACTTAGTTTGTGTAAGCATTCCAATCCTTTTATGAGTGTTAATAATTGACTTAATAGTTTAATTGCATGCAGTGACCCAGATTACTAATGTTATTTGCTCATTCTGTACAGTTTAAACAGATAACCCATCAAATAACCTCAGACTGATTGTTGCTGTGTCCAGGACAACCCAACCACTTTGACATTTTCATTTGCCTTTTTTTTTTTTTTTTGCTCTTCGATTTACATATATACATTTCTTTCCTTTTTTTCTTCTTTTTTCTTTTACTTTTGTTTTGTAGAAATCTGTCATTCAGATTCCCCAGAAGGTAGGCAACGATGACCCTAACACCCCCCCTTTGTTTAAGGCTTGTTTTGACCCATTTCTTTTCTCTTTCCTTGTTCCTTGTCTTCATCCCTCAGTGTGTTCTGTGATTGGCCCTTTTTCCTGGTTGTTTATTTTGTGTGCAATGTCATGACCAACACTAATGACCAACTTCAACCCTAAAAACAACCACCGCCTTCAACTTTCCACAGTAACGCTCAGTGCCTTTTCTCCCCATCTCCATCCTTTCATTTCCCCGTCCCTGTCAGTTTACCTGGTGATCTCACCTGTGTGCCCCAGATTCTGTGTGTGACTAGTGTCTCTGCCTGCTCAAATAACACAGGGCTTTGATAACAGGACCTGAGGTCATAATTAAGATGGCTAATAGGATATGATGTCATGGAAAAAAGAAGCAAACAGCCATTTGCATATGCTACCATTCAAACGTTTAGGGTCTATACAGATTTTTTTTGAAAGAAATACTTTTATTCAGCAAGAATGCATAAAAGGGTTAAAGGGTAAAAAATTAAATTTCTGTCATTAAGTACCCAAAACCTTAAGACATTCGTTCATCTTCAGAACACAAATTAAGATATTTTTGATAAAATCCGTGGGTTTCTGAACCACACATTGGCTGCAACGTCATTGCACCTTTTGAGGTCCAGAAAAGTAGTAAAGACATCGTTAAAATATTCCATGTGACAACAGTGATTCAACCTTAATGTTATTATGTGATGAGAATACTTCTTGTGAGCAAAAACAAAACAAAAATAACAACTTTATTTAAAGGTCCCGTTTTTCGTGTTTTTTTGAAGCTTTGATTGTGTTTATAGTGTGCAATATAACATGTGTTCATGTTTCGCGTGTAAAAAAACACAGTATTTTTCACATAATTTACTTATCTGTATACCGCTGTTTCCACTGTCATAAAAACGGGCTGATGACTTCCTTGTTCTATGAAGTCCCTCCTTCAGAAATACGTAACGAGTTCTGATTGTGCCAGCGGTTCCTGTGTTGTGATTCGACAGCAGCTTAGCGAACCCAGAGCCATAGAGAGCGCACCTTGCCCGGAAAGGTCACGCCTCTTACCATAACGTGGAGATGCACGCGCTCAGTGTTATTGTAAACATGTCTTTAATTTTACCCTATCAATTTGAGCCGGAATCAGACCCGGTGATTGGACTGCGGGATGAAAATAACAGCGTTTCGACGACATGGCGACAAACACACTCTACAAACGCAACTCTTGTGTATTCCTGTGGGCGGAGGTTAGTCAAAAAACTGTTTTAGTGACGTCAATAAAGAAGGAAGTAGAGGGATGTAGTCCAAACTGGCCGTTCGATGTAGGCGACTTCTGTTAAATAAAATATCTCGCTTGGCATTGAACTTTGAGCTTTAAAATTTTACAGATTTTATTTATACTCTAACAACAACATTACACACTAACTAAAGTTTGAAACATGGGATCACGAAGAACGGGACCTTTAACAATTTGAACTGTTGTCATACGCAGTTGACGTAGTGAATGCAGTTCAGCACTTCCGTGTTTGCATCCGAACACTGGCTTAGTACATGTTGACTATTTTAACAATGTCTTTACTACCTTTCTGGACCTCACCTGTGATGACATTGCTGACTATGTGTGCTTCTGAAAACCTCAGATTTCATCAAAAATATCTTAATTTGAGTTCCAAAGATGAACGAAGGTGTTACGGGTTTGGGACGACGTGAGGGTGAGTAATTAATGACAGAAATTTTATTTTTGGCTGAACCAAACCTTTAAGCAGCACAACTGATTGAAAATAAGAAATGTTCAAAATCAGCATATTAGACTGATTTCACGGTCACATGATTCTTCAGGAGACTAGAGTAATGATTGCTGAAAATTCAGCTTTACCATCACAGGAATAAACTACATTTTAAAATATATTAAACAGTTCTTTTGCATTGTATTATTTCACAATATTTCTGTTTACTGTATCAAGTAAATGCATCTTTGGTGAGAATAAAAGACTTCTTTCAAAAACATTTAAAAATCTTACCAACCCCAAACGTGTGAACGGTAGTGTATGTCATAATTGTTTTGGCCCAGGTTGTTACACCATGACTTCCTCTGTGTGCCAAAAAGAGGAAGACGTTGCTTGAACAACTGAGTAAAAAAGGGAAACAAAATACTATTAGCAAGTATTATTAATTATGATCATGTAAAAGCCCTTTCTATTAAAAATAAAGACGATCTGCCATTGTAAAGACAATAAATGTTAATGTCAGTTTTTGTAAGCATTCTCTAAGCTGGAAATTTCAAAGAAAAAGGGTTGAAGGATGACTGAGACCAATGGTTATCTTGTGCAGAACAACTTCAGAAGAGTCTCTTCTCTTTCTCTCTTTTTCTCTTGCTCTTTAACAATGACAACAGCTACAGAAACTGAGACCAACCAGCTGTCAGGCTTTGTCCTGCTCAAACACCTAAAGCCAAACTTCCCAATCGCACATCTCTCTCTCTTTCTCTCTCTCTCTCTCTCTCTCTCTGTTTATGCGGCATTGTCTGAATCTGTTTGACTGATGACTCACTCACACACAGGCACCTGGTGAATGGACGTCACCATCTGTCTGAAGTCACTAACCACTTGGGCCACTGGCACAGATACATGGAGTTTGAATTAACAAATGAAAGACACTTTCTTCCACTGACATGATTGTTGATAACTTGTTCATGTTTACGTAACTAAAGTTGTGTGAGGTGCTTATATCGTTTTAGAGCCCAACAGAGGGCGCAAGCGAGCAGTTTATTGAAGGAAATGTATGTCTTTGCGCCCTCTGGTGGTCAAACCTGAAACCTGTATTTTGTAATTCATGTCTGTTGGTGACAACCAATTATTCTTTGCAGGATTTGTCCAATTTAATGGTTCATGTTTCTTTCAGAGCTTTAAACAGCACAAATGCTGCTTTACTTGTTTTTTTAAAACCGTTTATGTCGTGAAGAGCCTTGTGCATACAAAGTCCTGAGCTGTTTGTGTCTTGTGTATTATCCTGTCTGTGTTTTATCCTCACTGTCTGTCCACGTGACTGAGTTTGTGTGCGTTTCTGTCCTCTGTGTGGTGTTTTCTTATGAAGGGTGATGTCAGTTTGCTAAGGGCCTGTTTGTCTGTGTGCCTTTCTGTTGGTGTGTTCGGGATGCTTGTGTGCTTGGCCAGACAGACTATAGGGGCAGGTGACTGTTGGATGTGAGTAGTTACCATGGTGATGGGGCTCTGTAGAATCCTTTAGAACATCTTGGACAGACCTGCATCATTCCACCCCACTTCATGTTAATGAAGCAGTCTGTCTGATTCATCTGTTCATTGGCATTACACGTACATTGTTGCATACAGTAGATCAGCACAGTAACACTTTTTTAAAATCTTAAAATTAATAAGCATTATAAATAACACAGGGCTCGACAATAAGGACTGCCCGATGGCCCGGGGTCAGCGTAAACGACGCTTGGGACAGTTGACGGAAAGTTTATAATTTGCATGTGTTTTAAGCCTTGCCAATTTAAAGATACAAATGCACGAAAGAGAAAAAAATCAATACTCGAGCGCTGTATGATAAGTGTTGTGTACAACACACCTGAAGTGTGCACCTGAAGCCGCCTCTCAAACAGCGTGCAGATGCTGAATTGAGATCTCTTTCATGTCTTCTTGAGCTTGAATGGACATATTGAATGGACATATCCCCTTAAAGGGATAATTGATCCTTCGCAAAGACCTGACCCCCTTAGTTACTGTTGCTTTGTCCGACAAGCCATGGCGCTGTCACGCCACACAGTGAAAAATACATCACGGAGCAAAGAGGACACTGGCAACACGTCGACAGACAATACAGAGCAGGTTACTTATGATATTAAACAAAGTCCCAGCTTTCAAATTGTGTAATTTATTAAGAAATTCGAACAATAAAAAACGTTTTGTGGCTCTTTAATGTGTCGTGACCATGGTCGTGACAGATTGCTGTAGCGCCTCAGCTCAAGCGGCTCGTGAACCGATCATCTCTTCCTACTAGTTAATTTATAGCATCAAATAAACATGAATGAACATGAAAAGGAATGTTGTTTCAAACGCGGAAAGACGTCAGGACACACCATTTTTCAAGTTCAAGTCCACCGAGGTTAATCTTCTAACTCCTGACTTCTTTGTCGGACAAAATGGCGGATTCGCCGTTATGTTTGGTTGGATCGCTTTTCAATCAGACTCCTGGCGAAGGGTCAATTCATCCAAAAATTGAAAATTATCCCATGATTTACTCACCCTCAAGCCATTTCAGATTAACACAATCGGAGATATCCAAGCTTTATAATGGTATTGAAAGGATAGATTTTGAAGCCCAAAAAAATTCATCCATTCTATTGTATTTATTTGTGATATTGCTCAAAATTTGATTATTTGTTCTTATTAATGATAGTTTACGTGTCTTTAAAGGTGCTCTATGTAAAGGCCCCGGTATACTTCAAACGAAGTTCTTTTTCGTTCTTCGTTTAGGAGTAAAACGAAGTTCGTATGTGAGCTGCAATATACTGTAAATGAACACACTGCTGCCCACACTGCTCAGAGCGACGGTTAGATGAATATGTAAATATGTGCCGTGCACTTTCTTCTCAGTAACAAAATAAACACAACAAAAATGAGAAAACAGCAAGCATTTATTATAGAAAGCATAAGAAAAGCATGGGAATGTTAGCACGAGCTCTGCAAAGTAGCACTCCGGTCACGTCACGTCTTCATATAGCGCTTTATTTAATAGATTGCTTAAAATCAAGCAGCTTTACAGTATCAAACATGAAAAACAGTGTTAGTGCCTCATTTTTTTTACAAGCACAACTTCATTTTGTACTATAAAGCGGCTATCCAGTGTGTTCATGTTTTCACCCGCGGAGCTCTAACCTCGACGAACTCAAACACACAAAATGAGTCAGAGATGCGTTCGACGCGAGTGAAGGCGGAGCCTCAGCGCACACCTCCTATAATGTTATCATCACGGACCAATGGTAGTACGAAGGTGTTTTGCAGCTGGAGCGAACATTTCCTGAAATTTCGCTTTGGCAAGCCATTTCGAACTTCTAAAAGGAACACAAAACTAACTTTGTTTTGGCCTGATTGTGTTCGAAATGATGTCACATCAGTTCGTTCTTCGATTTCATTTGAAGTATACCGGGGCCTTAAGAATGACAGCTAGTGGTTGAAATGGGTACTGCAGTCCAAATTCAAAATATTGTTCACCCCGCCCCCTCCTCCTCGTCAGACTCAACACTCTCACGGGTTGCCAGTTTGAAGACACGAGGAGCGAGCTCAATTGACATTGGAAGGTGAAGAGACTTACACACTGTAAGATAATTAGTTGATTTATTGATTTATGATGAGTTGATATCGTGTTTTAATATGGTCCATTCATAGAGATTTTTAGATGGATGTTGAGGCTTTTTAGGTCGGGTAGAATCTGCGATCTCTGACACAGTTTGTTCGCTGGCTTCCATGGCTGCAATTCGCTGCATGTGTTTTAGGGCTGCACGATATATCGCGTGAGATTGTCACGCGCGTTTCGCCAGTAAAGCCGGTTCCCTGATTACCGCTAAATCGCCATCACCTGCTTTCAAATGGAGTGGCATTTAATAGACAGAGCCGTAGATCACTGAAAAGCCACGCAATATCGCGTTCATTATCGAAGGCGATTCATCTGCGATATGAACGCGATATTGCGTGGCTTTTCAGTGATCTACGGCTCTGTCTATTAAATGCCGCAACATTTGAAAGCAGGTGATGGTGATTTAGTGGTAATCAGGGAACCGGCTTTACTGACGAAATGCGCGTGACAATCTCATGCGATATATCGTGCAGCCCTAATGTGTTTTCCCCCGACTGGCAACCCGGGGTAGCGAGATACTATTGGGTAAATTGGCAATGTGTGATCTAGCACAGACCGAAACAAAAACAGAAATTCCGACACGGAACTCAAATTTCAAAGTAAAATAACTGGCTGTAGCAATGGTTTTCAGAGAAATGAATATGTGAACTCAACATGTTTAATAAATATCTGCAAACATATTATGGTATTTTTATGCTTTAGAACAGTCAAAAACTTACATAGAGCACCTTTAACAGTATTTAAAATTTATATTTGAGGCAAATTTATAACAGGCGAATCTCAACATAACACCGACTGTTACGTAACAGTCGGGATCATTAATATGTACGGCCCCAATATTTGCATATGCCAGCCCATGATCGAGGCATTACACAAGGGCAGCCAGTATTAACGTCTGGATCTGTGCACAGCTGAATCATCAGATTAGGTAAGCAAGCAAGGACAACAGCGAAAAATGGCAGATGGAGCGATAATAACTGACATGATCCATGATAACATGATATTTTTAGTGAAAATTTTTAAATTGCCTTTCTAAATGTTTCGTTAGCATGTTGCTAATGTACTGTTAAATGTGGTTAAAGTTACCATCATTTATTACTGTATTCACGGAGACAAGAGCCGTCGCTATTTTCATTTGTTAAACACTTGCAGTCTGTATAATTCATAAACACAACTTCATTCTTTATAAATCTCTCCAACAGTGTGTATTGTTAGCTTTAGCCACGGAGCATATAGCCTCAAACTCATTCAGAATCAAATGTAAACATCCAAATAAATACCATACTTACGCGATTAGACATGCTGCATGACGAACACTTTGTAAAGATCCATTTTGAGGGTTATATTAGCTGTGTGAACTTTCTTTATGCTGGTTAAGGCAAGCGCGAGCTCCGGGGGAGGGGAACACAAGATTTAAAGGGGCCGCGCAGCCTGAATCGGTGCATATTTAATGATGCCCCAAAATAGGCAATTAAAAAAAATGAATAAAAAAAAAATCTATGGTGTATTTTGATCTGAAACTTCACAGACACATTCAGGGGACACCTTAGACTTATATTTTACATGTTTTAAAAAGACATTCTATGACACCTTTAAGGTTATGTGTCAAAGACAATAGGTGCGTTTACATGGAGCATTGTAATCGGTTTAAAAGTCCAGTCCGAATGAAAATGCTCCATATAAACATTTCAATCGGAATAAAAATGCCCAAACCGAATGAAATTGTAATTGGTTTGAGAGAGGTGGGAGTTAAACCGATTTCTTTGTGTCTACGTCATCACGTCAAGCGGTCAGGGGTCGTCAGAATACACTATGGTGGCGGCAAAATCAAACTGGAGTACAACACATTTATTAAATACACTAAAGGAAATCAGTGTATCATTAGTACGGACCTTCATCCACACGCTTCTGATTTTCTTCGGAGGGAGGGGTAGCATTGAGATGCTCCTTAGAGATGCACAGCCACGACCAAACAGGTCAGCTTCCTGCGCCCGTCTTTTCCTCATACCTTCCAGCAGTAATATGCTACAAATTCATACTGTTGCTTGATTAAGAGCAACACTTTACATAAAAATAGCACATAAGAAATAATGGAACTCCATGTTGACACGAATACAAGGCGGCAAACAGGACATGTGCGCATGTCACAAAGTCATTCCGATTGAACGCGCCGGCACATGTAAACACCGTATCGGATTAGATAACGTCTCATGTAAACAGTGTACCAAATCTTTCAATCAGAATGACAAAAAAGGGTACATGTAAACGTGGCTAATGAAAACAATAACTAGGCCAATTTTATTTTTATTTATTTATTACTTTTTTGTGGTGGGGTCAGACCAGGCCAGTAGGAAAAATCCTTAGTGTTGAGCCCTGTAATATATAAAAGCAATATCACACAAGATACTATACCGTTGTACTAAATATAAATTAGCACAGCTGTGATTCTGTTGTAGGCAAGAGGCTACAGGCTGTACAGTGCATAAATAGAATTGAAAGTAGTTTTAAAATAGAGTTGAACAATTGAATTGGTGGAATGTGGTGGTTCTGGAGGGGTAAATGTTTTCATAACCTAATGTGGCGCTAGACTGTTTTCCCCTTCCTGCTCACTGTACTGAATGAGTTAAACTAGAACTCAGACTAAGACTAAACTGTTGCAATTTTTTTCGAGGAGCCCCTATGAGGGAGAGGGTCGAGAGGAGGGGAGCAGGTGAGAACAAAACACAAGGATTTCTTCATCAGACCTAATCAGTAGATCCTTAGCGGTGTAATTGGGCAGCAGAGGGGCCTTTAAATGGTTGATAATTGGTCTTTAACAAATATTAGTAGATACCCAGTGGGATTTAATTGGAGGATTAATTGCTGTGTGTGGATGAGTATGTGTAAGTGAGTGGGATGTGTTCTGATTTTTAGTCGATTCATAATTTGTTTAAGTTTGTGTTCACAAAGAATGAATTTCAGATTACTGCCTGTCTTCTATTTGCAAACACATGGACAGTTGAAAGCTTTCTGCTTATTTTTTTTCTGACTATGCACAGATAATAAACAAATCTTAAATGCTGTGATCACATTTGCGACGCACCTCACTTTGGACTTGTCTCAGATATTCTGAGCATCATCATTAACAGTATTAGTATTGTACTAAGTTTAAATATTACACATCAGATCAATGTAATGCTGCCTTCAATTCATTTATTTATAATTTTAGCATGGATAGATGCCACCACAATATCTTAATAACCAGTGCTTTTTTTCCCCTGACTGTTTGGTTCGGGGGTGTTTCAATTGAATAATCCTGATAGAATCAAAGTTATATTGGCCATAATTACATTTTACAATTTATTTGGTAGGCATTTTGCTTACTGCTGATGAAGAGTAGTGATAAAGCTCGCCAGGAAATATTACTAGAGGCTTGAAAGACCTTTTTTCTTTTTTTTTGTGAAAGCACATAAATGCTACTACTGTTCAAAAGTTTAGGGTTGGTACATTTTTTATAAAATATATGTATATGTTTTTGAAAGAAGCCACTTATTCTCACCAAAATACAGTAATATTGTAAAATATGATTACAAATTAAAATAACTGTTTTCTATTTTTTTATATTTTAAAATGTAATTTATTCCTGTTATGGCAAAGCTGAATTTTCAGCATCATAACTCCAGTCTTCAGTGTCACAAATAATTTGGTACTCAAGAAACATTTCTCACTTTTATCAAAGCTTAATATTTTGTGGAAACTGTGATGCATTCTTTGAGAAGAAAGTTCAACAGCATTTATTTGAAATATTGTAACAATGTTAAAGTCTTTACTGTCGCTTTTGATTAATTTAATTTATCCTTGCTGAATAAAAGTATTCATTTCTTTTTTTTTAAATCTTACGGACCCCAAACTTTTGAACTGTAGTATAGATCAAGCATCAATTACACACCTTATGTGTGTTCTTTATTCTTCATTTCGTTGTAGTGAAAAGCTTCCTGAAACATGAAATTGGCTAATGCATCATTTTTACCAACAACTCCATTTTCTGCTTTTGTTAGTTTCCAAGCAGGACTTGAATACGGCATTAAGCATTCTTGATTGTCACTAGCATAGTGTCTAATTACGTAATTGAACTAGGGCTGCAACGATTAATCGCGATTAATCGTTTGCAAAATAAAAGTCTGTGTTTACGTAATATATATGTGTGTGTTCTGTGTATAATAATGTATATATAAATACACACACATTCATGTATATATTTAAGAAAAATGTTATATTTATATATAAAATATTTATGTTTATATGTAATATAAAATATATATAAATATATATATTTATAATACATGCATATATTTCTAAACTTTATACCTGTATGTGTGTGTATTTATATATTATACACAGAACACACACATATATATTACGTAAACACAGACTTTTATTTTGCAAACGATTAATCGCGATTAATCGTTGCAGCCCTAAATTGAACCTAATTCTCCTTTTGTCACTGAGCATCATTCAGACATTTGAACGAACTGAATCATATTTAGTCTTCTTAAGGCTCAGATTCAAAGCTTCTTAACGGCTTAAAGTCACACTGACAGGCTCAGGTTTCATAGTCGAGAGTCAATAAATCATCCGATTTCTACTTTCAGCATGTGAGGTGCGACTTCACATCCTGAACCCATCCCTCCGAGTGAAAGGTGTTCATCTGAAGCAGAAAGCTATCTCTGTTCCATGTGTTTGCGCCACATCAATTTGCACACAAACATATGCATGCATTCTCCTTTCTTCTGCAATGTTTCCAGTTGATTATTGCCATGTGTCTCTCTCCAACTATGTCCACTGCCTCATCCTCTCTCTCTCTCTCTCTCTCTCTCTCTCCATCTCTGTCTTCAACACCCTCAATTTCCCTCAATCCTCCTTTTTTTGTCTCTCAACAATTTCTCACTTTTCTCCCACGCACCTTCCCACATCCTCTTTGTTCTCTCTTTCCTTTCTTTCTGTCCTCATTCACCCCCTACCGACTTTATTCTCTCAACCTCCCCCACTTCCATCCTTCTCTGTCCATCCCCGTCTCCCCAGATCTATGCTCAGCAGCGCGGAGAAGTCGGAGAAGACCAGCGTAGGGCCGGAAGACGACAACAAAGACTCCTCCTCCTCCCCAGGGGGAGGCGGGACTCCTCCAGCCGCACCCGTGTCCTCGCTTAAAGACCAGGCGAAGCCTCGCTCGCTCCGCTTCACCTGGAGCATGAAGACCACGTCTTCCATGGAGCCCGGCGAGATGATGAAGGAGATTCGGAAGGTCCTCGACGCCAACAGCTGCGAGTACGAGCTGCGCGAGCGCTACATGCTGCTGTGCATGGCCGGCAATCCCGCCCGCGATGACTTTGTGCAGTGGGAGATGGAGGTGTGCAAGCTGCCCCGTCTCTCGCTCAACGGCGTACGCTTCAAGAGGATATCCGGGACGTCCATCGCCTTCAAAAACATCGCCTCCAAAATCGCCAACGAGCTGAAACTGTGAGAGGAGAGAGATGCGAAAGTAGCGTTTTAAAGAGTCTCCGAACAGGGATGAGTGGAGAACATACTGCTCAAACACAACCTGCTGGTATGGGTAGGTACAGAGAGAGATGTAAGATCAGATTCATACAAACGGGGGGAAAAATAGCACACTGGCCCTTCAATCCTGCACAGAATGAGGAGGAGTTTTAGGAGGGTGAACTCTGCAGGTTCTTGGTTCATTGTCCCGAAAACGTTCAATTCAGAAAGGCGACGGGTCTCGACACGGTTTGTTTCTGCTGAAAATGAATTTCGAACTCATTTCAGTCGCTTCGCACGCAAACGCAACTAATGCCTATTGAAACAGACAGAGCATAAATTGCCAAACTTGAAAGAGGGGTGGCCATTGACTTCAGAAGTATTCACAGGGTGGAGGTGGGCAGTTGACGAGGAAAGTCAGATGTTTGCGCTCCCTTCAGAGAGAAACACACACACACACTCTCTCTGTGTTTATTTCTTCCTCTTATTCTATCAACAGGGTTACGCCTCACCATTGTTCAGTAAGGGCCAGCACACTTGATCAATACTGATAGGACTGTAAATTCTGGTTAAGGTGATTTTAATTCTTAATCGGCTGGGTTTAGATTTGCTGCACTGGAATGGGTGAATTTCTGTTGCCTTTTTATTTTCTTAAAGAAATTAAATATTTCATTGTTGTATTTACCAATGATTATGTTTTAATATTATTCCTAGTAAAAACAAATTCTTTTTTTTTTTATTATTATTATTATTATTTGTGGTCTCGTGTTCTTGATCGTACTATGCCTTGTATAAAGAATGTCTGAAAAAAGCACCACATGACTCCCACTGAACCTTTCACACTCTTGCCCCACTTTGCCGCAAAGGATCATGGGACAGCAAATCCTCATGCTTAAAAAAAAAAAAAAAAAAAGTCACTGGAAAAGACATTGAAGGACAAAATCCACGCAACTAATCATTCCCTTGCCATTTTCGTGACTGAGCTGCTCTTCTCCGCGTCCACGATCCTTCGTGGTTCGAGCCAAGAACTTTCCACCTCTGTCTCGTCTGCAGGTGGCTTTTTGGCATTACTCATTCAATGGTACACTCTTTATGAAAAACGTGTCGTGATTGAATGCGTATGTGTGTGTGAGAGATGATGGAGTGTCATATCTGAATAACCAAAAGGCTTGCTTAGTTTCATATTCAATGCAGAGACTATTAATACGTAGCCTTGAGACCACAAGTACCTGCCATGAAGAGTCAAATATTGGTGTTCTGTTAATTCCAATATTTTGTTGGCATTATCATTTTCACTATGGAAATCAGTTCAGATGTCGTTATCGCACAAGCAGATCAGCAAGTAGAGAAGACGGGAACCAATCTGCATGAAAAAAAAGAGTACACTGACTGCAAGCTAGAGAGCCACAGTGTGTTTCCATCCATTTCTGCTGAGCTGTACATGCTTGCATGCATCCTCTAGTTGACATCAGGTGCACCGTCACCTCTGTTGTTGTGTAAAGAGGAGGGGGGTTGGGATCAGATCTCCTTGTAAAGCCTGTCACCAGTTCAGGGGACAACTGTGCACATGTGTGTTTTATATCTTCATAGAAAATAATGATTCTTTTTTTTTTTTTTTTTTTTTTTTTGTCATGTACTTTGCTGTTCTCACAACTGATCATTTGTTCAAGGTGCTGGGGATCCAATTATCTTAAGTATTGTTTATTTTTCTTCAGGGTTGATTATTTTTATTCAGACAAGTTTTTCATTGCTGTAATTTTATTATTTGTGTCAGACTCTTTGCTGTTGGGTTAGGGGGGTTCACATAGAAATACACCAAATGTTTGTTTTTGTTTTTGTTTTTTTTGTGCAAAGATAATTATGATCAATGATAGTAATAAAACAATTAAATTCAAGCTGTCTGTATTAAAACTGATGCAATATGTTTTAACATTTAATATACCTAACGTTATCTGTGGCATCTCTGAAGGCATGTTTGACTGCTAATCGATTAAGCTCTTCAAATACCAGCTTGTGTTATTGTATATGAATTACATGTGTCCTAAATGGCGCCTCATGATATAATCTGAGGGGTTTTGTATGGAAGAGGATTAGGGCCAAGCAATAATAACAAAATAAAACCATCTCGAGATTAAAGTTGTTAAATTTCGAGAAAAAACTAGTTAAATTTCGAGAAAAAAGTCGAAATAAAATGTTGAGAATAAACTCGTTAAATTTCAAGAAAAAAGTCGAGATAAAATGTTGAGAATAAAGTCATTAAATTACGAGAAAAAAGTTGTTAAATTACGAGAACAAATTCGTTAAATTGTGAGAAAAATGTCGTTAAATTTCGAGGAAAAAAGTTGAGATAAAATGTTGAGAATAAACTCATTAAATTATGAGAATAAAGTCATTAAATTACGAGAAAAAAGTCGTTAAATTACGAGAAAAAAGTCGTTAAATTACGAGAACAAATTCGTTAGATTACGAATTTGTTCTCGTAATTTAACAACTTTTTTCTCATAATTTAATGACTTTATTCTCAACATTTTATCTCGACTTTTTTCCTCGAAATTTAACGAAATTTTTCTCATAATTTAACGAATTTGTTCTCGTAATTTAACGACTTTTTTCTCGTAATTTAATGACTTTATTCTCGACATTTTATCTCGACTTTTTTCTCGAAATTTAACGAGTTTTTTCTCTAAATTTAACAACTTTAATCTCGAGATGGTTTTATTTTTTTATTATTGCTTGGGTTTCCAAAATTTTTGAGGCTTTCCAAGTATGAGGATCCCCTACTGCAAAGGCAGCTATATTATTATTATTTTCATATAGAAGGAACCATGTATACTGTATCAAAAACATATTAAGCTTATATTATATTGTAGCTTGTCAAAAAACTAACATGTGAAAAATGTATACAATTTTATTCCTATACAGATTTGTATATGAGTGCATAAGCCATTCTACCAAATGGGTGCCATTTGTTTGTTAGCACTGAATCTAATAACACGTATTACACTATTTAAAATGTGTATTATGCTTAATAATAAAATGTACTTTTGAGTTTAATGCATTTTTATACATGTAATGTCCTCCTGGGGACAAAAATGGCACTCATTCGATGGAAAGGCCCATGTTTCAGACTCATTTTTGTTCTTGCGCTAGCCGTGAATATCACTTATATATATATATATATATATAACACTAGAAAGTCTGTAAAATATCAATTAACATACAGTGGCTTTTACATAGGCTGAGCAGTTCCGAAGGAAGGCAGTGACTGGATATAAAACCTGACATCTGGATCTCAGTTACTGAAACCACACATAAAACACTCAAAACACGTGTGTGTGTAAAACAGTGACACTCAAGCTCTGTATGACGTTCTTGCAATGCAGATTTGTGTTTTATTTCTTACTCTTGAATTAGTTCTTTCTTTAGAAAACAATGAAAAATGAAACCGTAATATTAATTTTGTCCATGCGTTAATTAAAAAATGATTTTTTTATTGCTTATTTTAAGTTTGCATGCTAACTTTGACAGCTCAGAAAATAAGCTTTAGTGGGACCTTCTTGTGGCCCCCAGACCACAGTTTGGAAACCTCTGCAGAAAGCATCATTTTGCTTCATATTTCTGTGAAAAATTTCTAAAAATGTCGTATCACGCTTGGTTGGGACGTGATTAAGCATAATATGCATCACCTATTAGTGCATGTGTATTTAAGGGTCTCTTAAAGTATATGTAAAAAAAAAAAAAAAAAGCTGTAGTTTCCAGTAACAACAAACTTATTTGGTTATTTTCACTTTATTCTGAAAAAAAAATCTAAAACAAAAATAGCCACAAGCAAATCCAGTTCATTTGTAAACAGTTCTCACATACATAAAACATTTTGGAAGAAACGAGAACTCTTGCATGAGCTTCCTCGGGAATCATCTTTAGAGTTTTGATGCTTCTGTGTTTGTGCCTTTTAAGAGCGAGATGAAATCAGTGTACTTCAGAGTTGCAGCAACAACAACAACAACAAAAAAAAATCAAGTATTTTGCATCACTTAGTGCTTAGTCAATATTAACTAGTACTACATAAATTCACTACCTAACAATATCTCAAAGACCTAATTATACAAACGACAAAAAAACGCTTCACCCAGGATGATTCTATCAACATGGCTCTTCGATGGGAGAGAGAGTGTACACAATCTCCCAGTTTCCTGACACCAGGTGTACTTCAGAACACTCGGCAGTGCCTGTAGTCATGCACACCAGGTGATGTGCAGCTGTTGCCATAGAGATGGTGGAAGGAACAACAGAGTCTGTTGTCATGGCAGTTTTTAATTCCAGTGTATAAGGTTTTTACCCCACAATTTTGGTTAAACCTCCAGCTTCCACAGAGCTTTTTATGACAGACGGTGTTTCAGTCGCTGTAGTTACAGTGGAAGCAGTTGTGCTTGAAACTGTTCACGAGGTATAGCTGTAGAACCTGAGGACAGATAGGTTTGTGGGGTTTGTTTTTTGGCAAGACGGGGGTTTATATTCATGTATATGGAGCTTTATCCTCAGTCCTGAAGTAGAGAAGCAGTGCGTCACACTATGTGTTTCATCCTTCCTGATTTGCTAAACGTGCGTCTTGGCACACGTCCAGCTTTGCTTCCGGTTCACCTCTGTTTTTTCCTGTCTCTTGGGAGGCATTTCTACACATTGCCCTTTTACACTGATTTGAGACCAAATTCTCAGTTAAATGACTTTTACTATTTGAGTCTCCTAAAAACCATTATAAAAAGGCAAATGTTACACGGCAATCAGTGTGACTGGGGGGATTCCACCTTCAACCCCACCAGTGAGGGCGGCAGCTGTCCAGCAGAGGCAGAGGAGGAACTTAGCGAGTTCCTCAGTGCCCCCTGGTGGAGCGAGGATGCCACCGCGGGTCTGATGAGCGGAGGGGGAGGGTGATTGTGGGGCGTCCGGTTTTGTAGAGGTCGCGTCTGTAGCGGGGGAGGCTGTCGCAGCAGGCTAGGGGGCGCTGAGGGGGGCGCGGGGCGCAGTAAGGGTGGAGGTTGAGTGAGGGGTGGGGAGGACTGGGCAGAGTTGGGGTTCCCGACAACACTAGCATCCGAAGAGGGCAATGGACTGTCAGAGTGAGGCGGAGAGCTGCCATCCATCTTCACCTGTAGTAACAAAGAAAGATGGAAAAGAGAAAATGAATTCCTCAGTTGTTGTTAACTGTTCTTTATCTCCTGCCTGCTGAAACAAGTCCTATTGCACAACATTCATAAGCCTCGTCATATTCAAATCAAGTCTTTTTCCTCATTCTCTCTCACCTCGTCGTCCTCCGCTCCTGCCGACCCGTTGAGCTCCATGTTCACAGTCCTCCCGCTGCTCCCTTGCACCACTTCCTGTTCTGCCTGCCATTCACGTAGCACCTCCTCGAGATTGAAGCGTCTCCGGTAGCTGACGAAGAACGAGCTGACCTGCGCTACCGTCTTGTTGCCAATCACATCTGCTATGGCTGCAAAGTCTTTACCGTATCGCCTAATAGCTGGAGAGCAAAACGGCTACATGATAAAACTGCTCACGGCTATGCTTCAAATTAAACAATATTATGCATTCAATCTGTAGTATCTCCTACTTGCAAATCCTCGGACATCTTGCTTTAAAACAAGGTGTATGATGTGAATTCGCTTTGTATAGATTTTTGGCGCAAACCAGAAATTGTGGCCACAGATAAATAATTGACAATGAATACTGCAATATTCCATAAAAGGCATGAATTTTCATGGTGACTTTATCTTCATGAAAGATTACAAAGTGGAAGGGTTACTCTGAGGTTATTAGGAACTCACTAATTTGGCCTGAGACCATCAGTTTGGGTAATACGACCATACCAATAATGTTTACCATACTTTTAAGATGGGTATTAGTTGTGCCATACATTCTAGCAAGTTGAATCGTTGAATAGGTTAGCTGGATTCAGCTACTATTTGATGTTTTCAACTTGTATGCAAGTCTTTTGGGAAGATCTTCTCTGCTCTCAAACCAGGAATTACAGAAGCGTTCTTTTATTATTAACTAGGGATGCATTAAATGAAAAATATATGAAGATTCTACACGATTTTGTCTAAATAACACTTAAAACTAAAATCAGTGGTTTTAAATGCTACACGTGAATTAAGGCATCACATCGTTATAATATACTATATGAAATATGGTTATTCATTTTGAGATCTGTTCTGAAATATATGGATACCAGCTCACCTTGAACAGCGAGGAGCTGCTCCTCAGTCGTCCAGCGAGTGTTGATTTTTTGAGTGGGCTGAAGGAAATGTAGTGCAGGGAGAAAAATTAGAAGTATAATGAAGCTACAAACTCTGTATTTTAAAAATATTAGGCTTTATTAGTGTCTTGGAAATGGAGACTTTGCATTCACAAAATGACATTCAATATTATGCCTTGCTTTTTAACATTTACATGTATGCCAAGATATACTGCAGAGCCAATTTTTCAATGTAGTGTGAGTGATAAATGTGTGTGGTTTGTGTATCAAAGCAATGCAGATGGAAACCGACCTCTGATGGTCTCATGCCTTCAATTCCATCACCCAAGTTGTGCTTGAGAACACTGTTGGTTTGCTTGATACTTTGGACCTAAAAACGAAACAGATAACCAAAAATGTTCTGAGTGGTGATCACATTATTGAAAACAGTTTTTGCTGCTTAATACTTTTGTAGTAGTCATGACACTTTTTTTTTTTCCAGAATTCTTTGTTGAACTCAAAGTTCAACAGCATTTATTTGAAATAGATGTCACTTTTGATCAATGTAACACATCCTTGCTGATTAAAAGTATTAATTTCTTTAAAAATCTCAGATTTACAACCACTACCAAAACCTTGTGATTTGATACTGAAAGTGTGTTTCTGTGCACATTACCTGTCTCTTAAGTGACACTAGTTGTGTGTCCAGCTGCCTGATAGTAACAGCTCCTGAATCAGTGGACGCCGAGAGGGCGACGATGTCCTCCTGTTCCAGGTGCATGCCTTTAGGAGGCCTACGACGAGCACGAAGAGGATGGTGGCGGTACTGTGCACCCTGGTTCTCTTTCCGAGTCGGACCAGATTTGCTTGAACCTTTATCACTCCCTCCTCCATTCCCAGAGTTCTGCTTTGTTGCCTGAAAAGCAGCACAAATGCAGTCTTTTTTAAATTCGGATTGAATCTTGGGTCATGTGACTGGTCACCTCTTTGTTTTGTTTTTTTGTTTTTTTACATTTTTAAACAACTTTTTGCCTTCACTTGTCCCTGACCAATGATACTCCATTTATTCCCTTTAGTCTCCAGAATAATATGGAATTAAAAGCTGTATAATTAGTATATAAGAATTTACTAAATGTGTTAAATAGTTTAAAGTCACAATGAAATCAAAGGTGACATTTCTTTTTTTTATTAAATATTCTAGTATTTATTATAAATAATTAAATTAATTAATTAAAATAACTGCCCTTCCCTCCTCCTCCAGTGACATCTCTTCACTTCTCTAATAACCGGCACGAGGGCGAGACAACCTGTCATTCACATGACATCACGGCAATAGCAAACCATAACGAACCAATCGATTCTCAACAGACAAAATCCAGCCCTGCATTTATCCAGCCCTGATATGCATCGCAATATGGAAGAAAAGACTATTGCAACTTCAGTTTCATGCCATGGAATCTAGTTATTTATTATACCATAGGCTCACCTCTTTCTTGGCGTTGATGTCAAAGTCACTGTCACTGCCTGGATCTCCTTCCTCTATCTCATCATTACTGGCAGGAACAAAAATACACACTTTGTAACCGTATATGTCTGGAAGCCACAACCGTTATGATTGATTGTCTTTTCTCTCCATCTTTCTCTCTTTTGCTCTCTTTTTACCTCTCATCCTTTTCTCTCTTGCTGAGGAGCTTGCGTGCTTGGCGGTCCATGACGCTTGTTCGGGTTCTGGTTTTCTTCCAGGAGTAATAGTACTTCACCAGGCTTGAGATCAGCTTGTCTGGGAGCTGAAAAATAAAAAATAACAGATGTTATGACTAAGTTTGTACGCTAAAAAAGAAGAAGATTCTATGTCCTGAATCAAATTTGTGTCAGATGTTCTTTGGAACATTCTTAAATCGTTTCAATGTTATAATGGATGACATTACAACAGGTTGGTCTCAAAACTATTTTTTTTTCTCCATACTATGGAAGTCAATGGAGTCCATCAACTGTTTGGTTACACATATTGTTCAAAACATTTTCTTTTGTGTTCAGCAGAAGAAAGAAATTCATACATGGTTTGAAACAACTTGAGGGTGAGTAAATGATGATTTTTGGGTGAACTATCCCTTTAACAGCGAGACCTCACTATGACTCTTTACATGGATGTGTGATTCTACACTGGGCCATATCTCAAGATGTCTGCTCTTCTGTAGTTGCAGGCAGATGTGAGAGCAGCAGATGACTCTTATATAACCCATCTTGCCTCCATCCCTCCCGCTCACCATCTGTTGGATGCGATGGAAGCTCTTGCCATGAAAGCTGAAAGCCTGTTCAAACAGAACTTTGTCTTCCACTGTCCACTCATCAGGAAAGGGAGTGAAGTTAGCCAGGTCAGCCAGTGACTTCTCCACATCATGCTTGTGCCACAGAAGCATGCCAAGAGCCTGTTGATATAAGACAGAAGGACTGTAACTGTCATCTGTCTAGAGGATTTCCATATCATGCCTAACATTTAACAAGGTTCCTTCACATTTTCCATTTAAAAATTCCATACTTTTACAGACTCAAATTTTCTCTGTAGATTTTCAGACCATATTTAACATAAATGGTTCATACGGCATTATTTTCAGCTTTATATTTGGTATATAGTACAATCATCTGTAAATATTTTTATTTTCTCAGGGTTTTTTTCATTGATATTTTGACAACATACAGAGCCCTTAAAAAAAATAAAATAATAATATTTTATTATATATATATATATATATATATATATATATATATATATATATATATATATATATATATATATATATACAGTCCAAAAGTTTGGAACCACTAAGATTTTTTATGTTTTTAAAAGAAGTTTCGTCTGCTCACCAAGGCTACATTTATTTAATTAAAAATACAGTAAAAAACAGTAATATTGTGAAATATTATTACAATTTAAAATAACTGTTTTCTATTTGAATATATTTCACAAAGTAATTTATTCCTGTGATGGCAAAGCTGAATTTTCAGCATCATTACTCCAGTCTTCAGTGTCACATGATCCTTAGGAAATCATTCTAATATGCTGATCTGCTGCTCAAGAAACATTTAATGTGTACAATTGTACAAAATATTTGTGTACAATATTTTTTTTCAGGATTATTTGATGAATAGAAAGTTCAAAAGAACAGTGTTTATCTGAAATCTAATCTTTTGTAACATTATAAATGTCTTTACTGCCACTTTTGATTGATTTAATGCATCCTTGCTGAATAAACGTATTCATTTCTTTAATTTCTTTTCAAAAAAATAAAAATAAAAATTCTTACTGACCCCAAACTTTTGAACGGTAGTGTATAATGCTACAGAAGCTTTGTATTTCAGATAAATGCTGTTCTTTTGAACTTTCTATTCATCAAGGAATCCTGAAAAAAAAAGTACACAACTGTTTTCAACATTGAAAATAATCATAAATGTTTCTTGAGCAGCAGATCAGCATATTAGAATGATTTCTGAAGGATCATGTGACACTGAAGACTGGAGTAACGATGCTGAAAATTCAACTTTGCATCACAGGAATAAATTACTTTGTGAAATATATTTAAATAGTACACAGTTATTTTAAATTGTAATAATATTTCACAATATTACTGTTTTTTACTGTATTTTTAATTAAATAAATGTAGCCTTGGTGAGCAGACAAAACATAAAAAATCTTAGTGGTTCCAAACTTTTGGACTGTACTGTATATATACAGACTTATATATATATTATATATATATATATATTATATATATTATATATATTTTTATATATATATATTAGACTTTTGCATCATGCACACAAGAAACTTTTTTGTGCCCTCGAGAAACTATTCACATGCGCACAGGAATTGTTTGTGTGCTGCTTACGCGTTACAATTTCTAGTTTTATACATACTGTAACCTATTTCCTTTGTGCGTCACTGCCATCTTACTATGAAGAAAACGAGAGCATGGATGCACATGAATTTATAGAGATCTATTTGCTCAAAATTTGTCTTTCCTTAGGGTAGTACCCCTAATATTAAGGCCTAATATCCAATTTAATGCATCCTCTGTGGAAGCAGAGAAACCATGACACAAAATGGGCTGATGGCACAATACGGCCAAAAGTGTTCAAAATTAGGCTTTCGTTAGGGCTGTATGTCATATTTTGGCAGCCAATAAACCATTAAATGTTTTCTTGTGCACACAGGTGTATACATTTTTTTATTTTAACAAAGGTCCTTTTAGAGGCTCTGTAATAGAGCGCTTAGAATATCGTGAGAAGAAACTCAAAATACTTATAACCTGCATTTTTGCATAATGAAAAAGTGCAACTTGAATGAATTCAGTCGTGTTTGACAATCACTAAAGAATCATTAAACAGCTGCCATGAAAAAACACACTTCTTGTATGATAAAATTACTTTCATTAAATTAACAATTTTCTATTCTAAAAAACTAAATAGGAGCAATAGTCTGGAAATGCATATATTTTTCCATGCTCTGCTTTCTTTTTTCCATACTTTTCCAGACCTGGAAATTACTCAAATCAAATTCCATATGTTTCCATACTGCGTAGGAACCCTGATTTAAGCGAAATGGTACCTGTTCCATGTTGTATCCGTGCTTCTCTTTGGCCATCAGTATATATTCATCCACTGAGAGTGAAAGAATGGAAAATAAAGTTTCTTTACAATCCAAAATGGCATATTTGGTGACAGTGTACAAAGGAATGGGAATAGCTAATGACCTAATAATTCACACAATGATGGTACCTACAATATGAATACGTTGAAAGGCATCGCAATAACGTAATAGAAAACAAAGAATATGACTATGATTTGAGTACGTCTGATTTTTTTTTAAAATACATTTAAAGGATTTAAATACTTGATATATCTTAGGCAAGAAAAAGAAATACAAACTACTCTAGACATCAAAAGAAGCACATTAATTAAAAAAACTAAGAGCACAATCCAAACAATCTGTAGACTACATAACCAGAGACTGAACAGTTACTGTGGATTAACCAAATCCAAATATCACAACATAATGTTTTGACTACTTTTAGTTACATATATGCCAATAAAGAGAAGCATTTAAATACTGCACATTAACTTAATGAATCATGATTAATTTTAACATTTTAAATAGATTACTGGCCAACACAAATGATTCACAAGTTAAAGGTAGTTTAACGATCAATGCATTTAGATTTTCGGCATCAAGAAAACTAGTTAAAGCAAAACAAGTTGTAAGAATAATACACATTGCATCTATATACGATTGAATCAGTACAGACCTACAGTATAACTGGCATCATTTTAAGAATAAGAGTAGTTTCTTTTCTTTTCTAAAGCACTCCTAATCAATAGCCTGAATCAAACTCTCAGCAGTTTTTAGACATTTTATATGTAAATAATTGTTTCTTACACATGGCATCGGACACTTGGCTGTTTGGCGACCAGACCAGCATGCTCCTGTGGTCATTCTCACTGTAGCGGGATGCACAGTCTGTCAACAGAAAGAACAAACATGTCTGTCCCACAGCACAGCAGCCTCTCTCAAATAACTCTGCAGTTGTTTCCTCCCCACACAACCTTCTTTTTTCACTTCTCTATGCCCCTCTGCTGTTTTTCTGTGTGTGTGTGTGTATTATATATATATATTATACAGACACACACACACACACTCAAAGACTATAGCTGTGTTCTCTCCTACTCCCCATCCTACTCCCCATAACTTGAGTGCACACAGAAACACCTACACACAGCCCTTTATCTTATCATGCTCATACAGACTGTGAAAAATGCATGGAGTTCAGAGATATATTCATCTCTTCAGAGATTAACTCCCATCTTCCTCTTTACCTGGTTTGAACTCTGGGATCTGTGCCTGGTAGTCCCCACCAACACGGATCATACTGTCTGTTTCAAAAGAGCAAGAGGGAAAAGGACGGTCAGGGAGAAGAAAAAACAAAAAACAAAAAAACAGGCAGGCAGTGCATCCTGACAGACGACAGAGGAAGAAAAGTGGGTGGAGGGAGAGGAGGTAAAAAGAATAGGATGCTTGACCGAATACACATACATATACTGATATATTGAAACATTTTACATTTAAACAATTTAGGATTGAAACTGTGCTAACATGTAAGGGAATAAAGGTGCAGATGGTGGCTTGGAGTTGCTGGGTTTGTGTGTGAATGTGTCAGACACACCATGTGTGTGTTCCTCATCGCTGCTCTCTTCCTCAGAGTGCTGGCTGTTCCCGTTCGTGACTGTTTTGGCCCTGCTTCGGGACAGCACACCAGACCCTGATCGCTCCATCACTGATGGCATGGCTGGGAAAGAGAGAGAGAGAGAGAGAGTTTAAAACGATCAGCATTGGCCTTTGTTTTCAAAGTCTTAAAGGGATAGTTCACCCAAAAATGAAAATTGTGTCATCATTTATTCACATTATGTCTTCCTAAACCTATACAATGAAAGTCAACATGGTTTAAAACAACACTGAGCCCTAAGAACTAACTGTATGGACAAAATAGACATTTTTCAAAATACAGAAAAAAGGTCATGCAGGTTTAGAATAACATAAGCATGAGTAAATGATGAATGATCATTTTAATTTCTGTATTTAAATTATGCCTTTAACGTAGAAGCATCTTTGATGCAAATTAATTGACTAATATAATAAGTTATGCTTCATGGACAGAATTTGATCTGTTTTTATTCATAAAACATATTGCTGTAAAACAAAATGTGTCTAACCACAATATTGTAACAACAAAACAGACAACCAGCACAAGGAGGTACAACAGCTAATCAAAAAACAATGAAAGGCTCCATATGAGGTTCCTCAGACTAATATATATTATACTGGTCAAAAGTTTGGAAACATTACTATTTTTAATGTGTTTGAATGAAGTCTCTTATGCTCATTAAGGCTGCATTTATTTATTTAATAATAAATACAGAAAAAACAGTAATATTGTGAAATAGTATTACAATTTAAAATTATGGTTTTCTATTTTAATATACTTTAAAGTATAATTTATTTCTGTGATGCAAAGCTGAATTTTCAGCATCATTACTCCAGTCTTCAGTGTCACATGATCCTTCAGAAATCATTCTAATATGATGATTAATTATCAGTGTTGGAAACATATATATATATATATATATATATATATATATATATATATATATATATATATATATATATATATATATGAGGTTATAAAGGGCTCCACTAGTCTGAGGAAACACCAAATGTATCTTTACATACATTGCAGTGGCGAATTTTTGACTTTATTGACTTCCTCAAGTAACATTATTCCAACAGTCACATTATTTACACGTATTTTCTTTCTGTGAACAGCCGCAGTCTGTTATGAAACGTGGTGATAAAATCAAATTAACCTCAAATTAGTACAAACAACTGAAACATATCTGTATGGAAATGAAGTCTGGCTAGATGTTGTGGGGGTTTAAATGCTCTTGGCTGCGTTTTGAGCAGCAGGTGATGGAGTTCATTTCGCCTGGCTGAGGTATCAAACCAGAAAGCGCGGGATACACTGTAGTGTAATGTTTCTAAATTTGTAACGAAATTAGGTAACTTTCATTTGTTTCAACGCCAATAAATGAGACTTTCACTCGGTGGACAAGAAGTCTTTGTTTCGCGAAAACTGGTAGTGAACACTAGAGCTGACGTTCATCATTTTATAAATATCTAGATGAACAGTTGCAGAACAACAGATACCATCATTTTCGTAAACAATGACCCAAAGAACAATTTTACTAAGCTAAATGCCATTGTGATAGCCAACCTGCACCTCTCTATAAATCTCATAAATCCCCGTTTTCACTCAAATTGTGCATTTGAACACCCTAAAAAATACACAAATAAAAAAGTAAAATGTCTCTAATCTATAAAAGTGGACACAAAAGACGCATTTGACAAAATAAATTACATAATTTGGCGTTATTCTGATTACACGTCATCAAAATCTTAAATAAGATTAAGTATTTGTTCACACTTGTTAATTAAGTAAAAAAATAAAAAAATAAATAAAAAATCGTTATGTGTCATAAAATGAAGCGTTGAATAGAGAGAGTGACGTCACGACCAGTGTCTCTATTGATTGAAGTTGCCGTCCGGCTCGGTGTGAATTCAGATTCAGTACCAAAACACTCAATTATGTGGCACTGGACTGTCCTTCGCATAACAAAAGTGTCCAAATCAACTCTTAATGGTGTTTCAGGTGAAAACAGTTATCGATTGCCCCCTTAAAACTCCGAGAGGTCGCATCATCCGACCACCATCCAATCAACCGTTCCTTGTTCATTTAAACATTTCTGTGAGTAAACGCGCACGCATCTTGCTCGGCTAATGATAATTCATCATTCAAACTTCAAAAGTACACAAAAGGGACAAAAAGCATCTTTCCCCTCACCTCTCTTTTCGCACAGTCGCTCACTCAAGTCTGAGTCCTTTTGTGTAGAGCCACGCTTATGTCCCTATTCCAGTTGATGGCTAGAACATTTGCCTTATAACGTTAGTTGCCAGTCCGAATAGCAGTTCACTACCTGGCTTGCTTTCTTTCTCACCTATTCAAACTTATTAAGCGAGAAATAAGTGCTTTAAAACATCAGCACTACGCACGTTTGGTAATATTCAACTACATTAGAGCTTCAGTGGATATTCGCACGTTTCTCATTCTCTCCAGTTCATCGCATCGGCCACATACGGATCCTATCCGTGTGTATGTGCCGGGGAGACCGGAGAACTCCTCACAACCGAGAAAACCTTCCGCGGTGTTCGCCTCTCCCCAACTAACTTCCATGTCAATTACATAGTCCGTTTAACCGGCATCAAATTCATAACAAGTGCCTTGGACAATCGTTTCATGAGTTAATCTGACTCTCGCAGTTCGCATATGCGCAGCATTAATAACAAAACGCTAAGTGAAACAGTCCCGTCGTAAAAAGCCGTTATTTAACCGTTAACTGCGCATTTGTTTATATTTAAAAATATTTTAGAACATCTCAGACAACTCTCGTCATGAAACGAACTCATTACCGATCCATTACTTTGTGTTTTACCTGCGGTGCTCCTACATTAAATCAAACGGAACTACTTCCTGCTGTGTGCGCGGAGGGATTCGTCAGCTGTGCAATGCAGTGCTGAGGCTGCCTAGACTCTTCACTAATATATGCAGGAGAGGGGGAAAAAAGCCTAGAACTTGCTTATTTAGCTCAATAATGAGCATTTTATGATGAATATCATGGATTAGGCTTCAGTTATAGTTCTTTTACAACATCCAAGTCCTAAAGTCCTAAAGAAATCAATATGATTTACACTGTAAGCCATGGTCTACAATTATTAAACATAACCTGGAGCTATTACAGGTGAGAATAAACTTGATATCAAGGCACAACACTGATACTGACATATAAAGACTGGATTATATGGACTGACACTATCTCCCAGCAGGCCCAAGTGATGGACAGATCCTCACCCGTATTCACTGATACTCTTTCTCTGTGGTTTTTGCAGACAAGAACAGAGACAGACATACCAGCACTTGTGGCACAAGACCCCTCCCAACCATCCCCTCTCTGTCTATGTGTTTCTCTCTCCAACCATCTTCTCCCTCCCCTCCTTCATGCCATCTTGCCAGTACTGTGCAAAAGAACCATCTCCATTTTCTCTAACTCACCTTAGTTGTCCCTTTATGATGATCTCTCCTTTCTTCTCTCTCTCTCTCTCTCCTCTTCCTCTCTGTTAGACTTCCTCCATCCTCATCACCTCTGAGTTCCTCTTTCCTCCCCTCCCCCTCTCTCTATTCCTCCTCTTCTTGCACTCCCTCCTCCACCACCCCCCACGCAGGCGTGCACGCGCGCACATGCACACTAGTCAGAGAAAGAGGTTTACAGGACTGATCTCTGCTCGCAACCACAGGCCTGGAGGTGTAGTTTGAGTCTTGCCCTATTTTTTTACACGAACTCTCAGCAATAACATTGAAAGCCACATCCCATTGTTCTCGTGCTGCATTAGTATAGCCATTTAGGTCGTGATCTGTTGATTTATAAACATTTTAATAGGTATTAAAATCACTCCATCGTGGTTATCGAGCATGTATGAAGGTTGAGTGTGAGTTGTGCTGGTGATTTTAACAGTGGTGAACTCTCTGACCCCCCTCCCTTGTTTCCCCTCCTGAAAATGCCATCTCTCCCCGTCGCGAGACAGATTACCCGAAAACAAAAGCTTCGGGGCGGGGCTTCGTGACGGCCCATCTGCGAGAGGGGCGTGGTCAAGAATATGCAGCGTTCTTTGCTTTCAACACATGATAGAACCTATAAGTTATGGCTGTGGATTGTTTATAATAAAGAAGCAATGAGTGTTCAACAAGGGACCATCCTAGCTAGATGTGTGAGGTTCAAAGTTTACTGTAGTATTCGGTGTACTGAAATTATTACCACTGGTATTTAAATGCGCAGTTCAAGCCATGGTAAATTCTCCAAGGTGGAGACACACAGTAGCAGTTCCTCCACAGTAGCAACTTAACTTGCTGCCCTGTATTGTCAACTAGTGCTTCCTTGTGGACGAAAGAGGTACTGTAGGGTCATTATAGGCCTCTGATAAATAATTAAGTCCCTTGGACATGTTGGTGGTGGTTTCACCTAAACATCTTTCTCTATTATAGGAATCGAAAGAATTTTGTATTCATTGAATATTTATTATAATATGATACCAAGCATTTAATCATGTCCCTGATGGGCTTAGAATTTTGGTTAATTAATATTAGCATCTATTTGTGTTCCATTGTTCTTTTCTGTTCCATGTGTTCCAATTATGCAAAAAAAATACACATAATTATTGATTGAAAACACAGTGTTGACCTGTGCTCCCCAGGCTAAACCCAAATAAACTTTTCCTATATATAAAAAACTAAATCAATCCATAGTCATTAAAAGCTTATTAATTTCATTTATGAGCCAAAAAAAAATTAATAAATACATAAAAAAATCATCAAACACAACACCATCACATTTCATTGTTTTACTGATGCACAGTACACACAAAACAACACACTATGGAATTTACTACAAAATAGCACAAACAAGAATTCAGAGTTGGAATTAAAATTATTATGGGGATTAATGATACTTGTTATGATTTTAACCTAAACGTGTAACATTCTTTCTAAAATTATGGGATTAATGATACTTGTTATGATTTTTTAATGTTTGTGCACACGTTATATAAAAAGTTGTTTTTAAATCACATTTGCATATTATTATTTTTTGGAATATAATTTTTTTTTTTTTGTTCTGTGACATCATGTCTTCATGTAGGTCTTCACTGTATGTTTGCTAGTGAATACACACAAAGTGTATTTTTATTGACTTTTCCAATAAAGTTGAATTTATTCATTTTCTACGGAGTCCCGGACATGACATGCAGGAAAAAAATAGGCTAAATCATGCGCATGATTTACCATTTCATTCCCTCGATTTACTAAAACGTGCACAATTTACTATTTTGTTTCCTCGGTTTACTAAAACGAAATAGTAAATCATGCGCACGTTTTAGTAAACCGAGGAAAGGAAATAGTAAATCGTGCGCATGTTTTAGTAAATCGAGGGAAGGAAATAGTAAATCGTGCACGTTTTAGTAAATCGAGGGAAGGAAATAGTAAATTGTGGGCACGTTTTATTAAATAGAGGGAACGAAATAGTAAATTGTGCACGTTTTAGTAAACCGTTGGAAGGAAATAGTAAATCGTGCACGTTTTAGTAAATCGAGGGAAGGAAATAGTAAATCGTGCGCATGTTTTAGTAAATCGAGGGAAGGAAATAGTAAATCGTGCACGTTTTAGTAAATCGAGGGAAGGAAATAGTAAATCGTGCGCACGTTTTAGTAAATCGAGGGAAGGAAATAGTAAATCGTGCGCATGTTTTAGTAAATCGAGGGAAGGAAATAGTAAATCGTACACGTTTTAGTAAATAGAGGGAACGAAATAGTAAATTGTGCACGTTTTAGTAAACCGTTGGAAGGAAATAGTAAATTGTGGGCACGTTTTATTAAATAGAGGGAACGAAATAGTAAATTGTGCACGTTTTAGTAAACCGTTGGAAGGAAATAGTAAATCGTGCACGTTTTAGTAAATCGAGGGAAGGAAATAGTAAATCAATCGTGTAAATCGTTTTAGTAAATAGTAAATAGTAAATCGAGGGAAGGAAATAGTAAATCGTGCACGTTTTAGTAAATCGAGGGAAGGAAATAGTAAATCGTGCGCACGTTTTAGTAAATCGAGGGAAGGAAATAGTAAATCGTGCACGTTTTAGTAAACCGTTGGAAGGAAATAGTAAATCATGCACGTTTTAGTAAATAGAGGGAAGGAAATAGTAAATCGTGCGCACGTTTTAGTAAACCGAGGGAACGAAATAGTAAATCGTGCACGTTTTAGTAAATCGAGGGAATGAAATAGTAAATTGTGCACGTTTTAGTAAACCGTTGGAACGAAATAGTAAATCATGCACGTTTTAGTAAATCGAGGGAAGGAAATAGTAAATCATGCACGTTTTAGTAAATAGAGGGAAGGAAATAGTAAATCGTGCACACGTTTTAGTAAACCGAGGGAACAAAATAGTAAATCGTGCACGTTTTAGTAAATAGAGGGAACGAAATAGTAAATTGTGCACGTTTTAGTAAACCGTTGGAAGGAAATAGTAAATCATGCACGTTTTAGTAAATAGAGGGAAGGAAATAGTAAATCGTGCGCACGTTTTAGTAAACCGAGGGAACGAAATAGTAAATCGTGCACGTTTTAGTAAATCGAGGGAATGAAATAGTAAATTGTGCACGTTTTAGTAAACCGTTGGAACGAAATAGTAAATCATGCACGTTTTAGTAAATCGAGGGAAGGAAATAGTAAATCGTGCGCACGTTTTAGTAAACCGAGGTAACGAAATAGTAAATCATGCACGTTTTAGTAAACCGAGGGAAGGAAATAGTAAATTGTGCACGTTTTAGTAAACCGAGGAAATGAAATAGTAAATCGTGCACGTTTTAGTAAACTGAGGGAACGAAATAGTAAATCATGCACGTTTTAGTAAACCGAGGAAATGAAATAGTAAATCGTGCGCACGTTTTAGTAAACCGAGGGAAGGAAATAGTAAATCGTGCACGTTTTAGTAAATCGAGGGAAGGAAATAGTAAATTGTGGGCACGTTTTAGTAAATAGAGGGAACGAAATAGTAAATCATGCACGTTTTAGTAAACCGAGGAAATGAAATAGTAAATCGTGCGCACGTTTTAGTAAACCGTTGGAAGGAAATAGTAAATCATGCACGTTTTAGTAAATCGAGGGAAGGAAATAGTAAATCGTGCGCACGTTTTAGTAAACCGAGGGAACGAAATAGTAAATCGTGCACGTTTTAGTAAATCGAGGGAATGAAATAGTAAATCGTGCACGTTTTAGTAAATTAAGGGAACAAAATAGTAAATCGTGCACGTTTTAGTAAACCGTTGGAAAGAAATAGTAAATTGTGCACTTTTTAGTAAACCGAGGGAAGGAAATAGTAAATCGTGGGCACGTTTTAGTAAATAGAGGGAATGAAATAGTAAATTGTGCACGTTTTAGTAAACCGTTGGAACGAAATAGTAAATCATGCACGTTTTAGTAAATCGAGGGAAGGAAATAGTAAATCGTGCGCACGTTTTAGTAAACCGAGGTAACAAAATAGTAAATCATGCACGTTTTAGTAAACCGTTGGAAGGAAATAGTAAATCGTGCGCACGTTTTAGTAAACCGAGGTAACGAAATAGTAAATCATGCACGATTTAGTAAATCGAGGGAAGAAAATAGAAATTGTGCACGTTTTAGTAAACTGAGGGAACGAAATAGTAAATCATGCACGTTTTAGTAAACCGAGGAAATGAAATAGTAAATCGTGCGCACGTTTTAGTAAACTGAGGGAAGGAAATAGTAAATCATGCACGTTTTAGTAAACCGAGGGAAGGAACTAGTAAATTGTGCACGTTTTAGTAAACCGAGGAAATGAAATAGTAAATCGTGCACGTTTTAGTAAACTGAGGGAACGAAATAGTAAATCATGCACGTTTTAGTAAACCGAGGAAATGAAATAGTAAATCGTGCGCACGTTTTAGTAAACCGAGGGAAGGAAATAGTAAATTGTGCACGTTTTAGTAAACCGAGGAAATGAAATAGTAAATTGTGCACGTTTTAGTAAACTGAGGGAACGAAATAGTAAATCATGCACGTTTTAGTAAATCGAGGGAATGAAATGGTAAATCATGCGCACGATTTAGCTTATTTTTTCCTGCATGTCATGTCCGGGACTCCGTAGAAAATGAATAAATTCAACTTTATTGGAAAAGTCAATAAAAATACACTTTGTGTGTATTCACTAGCAAACATACAGTGAAGACCTACATGAAGACATGATGTCACAGAACTGTCCTTATTCAGAATACTTTCTTCTTGACAAGAATGAAAATAAACAACAACAAAAAAAATGATATTCCAAAAAATAATAATATGTAAATGTGATTTAAAAACAACTTTTTATATAACGTGTACACAACATTAACTTTGTGATTATTTTTTAACAACTATCATTAATCCCATAATTTTAAAAAAGAATGTTACACATTTAGGTTGCACCTAAACAGCATTCACGATATCCATCAAAGAAAACTCCCATTTATATCAATTACATGTCCTTTATCTTTATAGCTCTAGGTCACTAAATACCTTTCAACATGAGGAAGCATGTGGAGAGAGCTTGACCCTTAACCCCAAACCCTATGTCGTCATTTCCCCAAGACTCAGCAGCTAATGCCCAGTGCTGCTGAAAGGGAAAGAAAGAGTGAAGAGAGGGAGGGAGGAAAGGAGAAGGAGATAAAGAAAGGGAGAGTAGAGCGCGGAAATTTCGTCCCCGCTTCTTGGCGCGAATCTGGCAGGAAAAAATAAAAGCGAACAGCCGTCGCTAGTTGCTTTGTAGAGTGTTTTCAGGCTGCCAACCCCGCGAGCTCGTGCATTATATCAGACTAGCTCGCTCGTTAGCATTTCTAACATTCTTTACCACAGACCATATCTCATCTTCAGATCTCTAACTTCTTTAAAGCATTTTAGAGTGCAGTAGTCGCGTCAAGGTGGTCGTATAAAATCTGCACAATGGGGGTGAGTTTGTCTGTCCATGTTGTATGTTGTTAGCTTTGCTCTTTCTTGGGTTTTGATAAATGCGTGCGGCAATTTGAACAAAGACCGATGGAAGCAAATCATGATCCCCGGAAAGAGTGAATGTGTATGTATGTATGTGTGTGTGTGTATGTGTGTGATGGAGGCAAACGCGGAGCTCATGAATAACGAGGGGGTGGTGGTGGTGGGAATTCGGTGGTTTAAAGATGCTCAAGTCCCGAATAGATTCTTGTAGTGTCCATCTAAGTACACAAATGTCCACCTCAAGTGGTTTCTGGTTCATTTCAGGTGCCTCGTCGACTGCGCCATTTCAACACTAAGCACAATAACACTGATACATTTAACACGGCAAACTGTTGCCGTTTTCATCAAACTGCCTGTATTATCAGCTGTATAAACAGTCGATGCATCAGAGTCATACAAGGAGCTGGTCAGATATGAGTATTTGAGAGCTCACCATACTGGCTTTTTAATTAGCATGATGCCAGTAGCCACTGCGAGATCAAACCCTTCACGACACCGGCAGTGCTCAGTCATCGCGTTTGAATGATAAATTTGCGTCTGGCAGTAGTGAACTTTATGCACAGAGCCCGCCATCGTCAAGCCCTTAGAAAACTATTATTAACCACGTTCATCTCCACGTGCTTTGTGTTCTCAGCACCTGTTTCCTGCTTCTCTTGCCAGTACTATACCTTGAGCTGAAGAAAGGCTTGCTTTCTGCGCTTCGAGCTAGATATGTGCTCCTATTGATAATATATTATGTAGTTATTAAAAACGAGCTTTAAATACTCAGTTTTTCAGAAATACCATTATCCTATGACATCCACAAATGTGTCACTAACTTTCATGTGGTCACATGTGGATAGAAACAAATGCAGTCATAATTATCTTTATGGGATGTGTTTTGAAGGCAACATTATTGTTTGCTTGTGATTTGAATTGACCTGGACAATATTTAGCCATTTTGAGATGGGGAGTACCATGCTTTACCATGCTTTACCATGCCTCAGAGAAAAACACTATTTCTACAAGTAGCTATCATAGCATAATCAGATGCAGCTTTATTTGTAGTAACAGTAATACAGAATTTTCTCCATCATACAATACGTTTTAAACTTAATTGCATGCCATTTATCAACACAAGCCATCCAGCATTTAATGTGACATTCTAAAACCGATCTATCGCACAGAGTAACGTTATAACATCATTTCAACACTCAAATGTATCTAATATGATAAACAGAGCTGCGTTACCTCATTCTCATGACCGGAAAAGCGGAAGTAGCGCCGGCGACTGTGGCATAATAAACGCACACTCGGTCTTGTTCTGCTTCATACTACAGTAACGTTAGTAATCGCATCCATGAACATATTTCTTCCCGAGTCCAATCCCTATTCTTTTGCACCGTCCGTTGAGATGAAGACCACATGTCCCAAGATTCCGCGCTCAAACTTAGCATCTTCAAGCTACGCCTTTGTTTTGAATAGGCCTCTAGCGACCTCTAGACAGAAAATTTTACATATTGCACCTTTAATGATCCATTTAGTCTTCATTTAATATCATAACATTGTTTTAAGTTTTTCCAAAAGCCTAAAAATTCATGATAAAAGATCCCAGATTATCAATGTCTCAGATTTTGAGTCAAGTCACATTTATTTATGCAGTTCTTTATACACTATGGATTTTCAAAGCAGCTTCAAACAGGAAAATAACAGCGTTAATGTTGCAAAATCAGTTAATTATGAAATTACTTTTTCAGCTGTAAAGCAGCTTCTGAAAACAGTAGTGTCACTATTCAGCTTAATTTAGTTCAATGTTGATTCAGTTCACTTCAGAACTCACTGTATGAGTAATATTCATATTATTCTGACCATCAACCACCCTGCTCTCTAGACATAATTAAAAAACATTATCAGATGTCTGTTTGTATTTACTCTTAACTTTCCCAGATTTATTATAATATAAAGTATAATTGTTTTTAGACAGTTTTGTTCAGTCTTTATCTGAGGGTGGTGTTTGACAGTATGTTTTTCCGTTACTATTTAGAGAAAATCAAACAGAGCAAAGGAGAAAAAGCAGAGAAGACTTGAAGAACGGGCAGCTATGGATGCAGTGTGTGCTAAGGTGGATGCAGCCAATAAGGTATTATTGAGAACAATATATAAGTGCACTTGTCTTAAAATTAACATGCAATGTTTGTTTAGGCTCTTGAAATAGAGAAATATTAATGCAATGTGTGTCCCATATTATTATTATTATTATTATTATTATTTATTTTTTTTTTTTACAGCTTGACGATCCACTGTCTGCCATGCCAGTGTTCAAAAAGTATGACAGAAATGGGTATGTTATCTTTGTTTTCCCCTTTGCCAGATGTGTCTGCTTGTGAACTGAAATAATTTTTCTTTTTTAATGCTATACTAATATTGTGAATGTCTGAATCGGTCACAGGCTAAACCTGGTGATTGAGTGTAAACGGGTAACTGCATTGAGTCCAGATACAGTGGAGTGGGCCTATGAGTTGACTAGAGCCAACATGCAGACGCTGTAGGTATTGAGCAAGTCAACATGTGGGGTAATCCAACATCCCATATTGTTACTGCCTTAGTAGTAACTTTGTTGCTGCTTTATTTGTCCAATTTTTAGTGTCTGGCATCTTGAGCTTTCCCGTATAGCTTCTTAATAGATACCTGTTAGTTTTTTGTGTCCCATAGACTTTCGGTTCAGTGAGAAATGTCCCTGTGAACGAGTATATAAACCTATGAAAAGTGTGCATTTGCTGCTTCTGCGAAATGTGAATGTTGTTCTGTTGTTTTGGCAGATATGAACAGAGTGAGTGGGGATGGAAGGAGAGAGAGAAAAGGGAGGAGATGAAGGACGAGAGAGCGTGGTATCTTCTGGCCCGTGATGCTGACTCCACGCCTTTAGCATTTTCCCACTTTCGATTTGATGTGGAGTGTGGAGATGAGGTTTTATATTGGTAACGTTGCTTTAATTATTACTTGTCACACAGGACGGCTATGAATTTCTTGTTGGGAATTAATATAAAATCATATCAGTTTATTAAGAATGCACTGTGTTTTAGTACCATGGTGGTTATCGGCTGATATTAGAGGTTTTTTTTTAATTAGTATTGGACACTTAATTGTTCAGTTCCCCTATTTTTACATTTAGATCACATTTAACTGTGATTAACTGAAAATGCGCAAAATTGCAAGTTAGCCTATAACAGGGAACTTAAATGTAGTTTGAAAAAATCATCTTGCAGCATAATCTTGGTTAAAACAACCAAATTTAATGCAAATTCAGTTGAATTTCTACCCTGTGCGTTCCTCAATTACATGCACAGAGCAGACTACTTACTGCAGGGTTATTGAGGCCACAGCTCCTGCATGCACTGTGCATTCCTCCATCACATGCACAGATAATTTCAAGAATCCTGGGGCCTCATTTATAAAACGTGCATACACAGATTTGAATGTGGTGTGCGTACTGTATTTATAAAAAGGTCTTTGATGTGGAAAAGTGCTTGGCACCACATCAGGTTCTAAGCAGGCATGCACACTTTTCCTTATGGAATAGAGTTGGAGTACTGTAGGAATTTGAGAATCTAACCAATTGTTGCTGCTCGCAACTCTCAAGTAAAGTATTTGGACATTGACTGGTGATCTTTTGTCATTTTCAAGATTATTTGTGATTTATAGGTTTCACATATGGAAGAGAGGTGTACATACATTTTTTTTTCTGCATACATTCATTCGCTAAATCACACGGATGCGCATTGAAGAAATGATTGTAAGATCAAATATTGGATGGTTTCTATGCAACATTTTATACATGAGGCCCCTTGTCACTCTGGAATCAGAGGATTTTTATATATAATATAATAATTATATGTATAATTTTCAATATTCCCCATGGAAAATTTCTGGAAAGTTTTCATAAATGTAAAGGTGCCATAGAATTGAAAATTGAATTTACCTTGGCATAGTTGAATAACAAGAGTTCAGTACATGGAAATGACATACAGTGAGTCTCAAACACCATTGTTTCCTCCTTCTTGTATAAATAAAAAGACCTCCGAAGAACAGGCGAATCTCAACATAACACCGACTGTGACGCAACAGTCGGGATCCTAAATATGTACGCACCCAACTTTTGTATATGCCAGCCCATGTTCAAGGCATTAGTCAAGCCTGTATAACGTCTGAATCTGTGCACAGCTGAATCATCAGACTAGGTAAGCAATCAAGGACAATAGCGAAAAATGGCAGATGGAGCAATAATAACTGACATGATCCATGATTACATGATATTTTTAGTGATATTTGTAAATTGTCTTTCTAAATGTTTCGTTAGCATGTTGCTAATGTACTGTTAAATGTGGTTAAAGTTACCATCGTTTCTTAATGTATTCACGGAGACAAGAGCTGTCGCTATTTTCATTTTTAAACACTTGCAGTCTGTATAATTCATAAACACGACTTCATTCTTTATAAATCTCTCCAACAGTGTGTAATGTTAGCTTTAGCCACGGAGCACTATCAAACTCATTCAGAATCAAATGTAAACATCCAAATAAATACTATACTTGCATGATTTGATGCATGTATGCAGCATGCATGACAAACATTTTGTAAAGATCCATTTTGAGGGTTATATTAGCTTTGTGAACTTTTGTTTATGCAATGTATTATAGAAAGCTCGGGGGCAGGGAGCACGAGGATTTAAAGGGGCCGCAGCCTGAATCGGCGCGTATTTAATGATGCCCCAAAATGGGCAGTTACAAAAATTAATTTAAAAAAAATCTATGGGGTATTTTGAGCTGAAACTTCACTGACACATTCAGGGGACACCTTAGACTTATATTACATCTTGTGAAAAAGCATTCTATGGCACCTTTAAGGAAAGTTTCCACCCCTCTGCAACCCTACGTAGGCTGTGTTTAGACCTGATATTAAGATGTGTTTTGGTCAATTGGATCACAAGTAGACGAGGGAGACGCATCCCTGTTTACACCTGGTGTTTTAATCCGTCTCTTTTGTCCACTTTCGGCCACTTCTGTCCTGATTTCTTCGAGGGGAGGGTAAATGTATACGATTTTTCAAGTCTTTCTATCTAATGGACTAAATAAGCTTGTGCAATTTACATATGAACATGAAAGAAGACTGAAAAACATACAGAGAGCAGTAGCTTTTGTTTGCTCTGACAGCTGCAAGACCACAGATGATTCACTCGAACATGGTGAATGCGTTAGAAATCGGGAATGGTGAGAGAACATTGTGCTTTGTTTTTCATCTTCAAACCAAACTTGGGTCTTCAATCAACAAAGTTTAAATCCCGTTTGGCTAGCTGCAGTTCCCATAATGTTTAATGTTAGGTGAAGTGTACTGTAGGTGATCTTTTGCTGCTGTTCGAACACATTTGACCACATGAGCGTCTACACTACGAAAGCAATCTGGTCGAATGCGTTTTAGAAGTAGTCGAAAGTGGACAAGCTCAAAACGTTTTAGACCCCGTTTACACCTGTATTTAGCATCGTCCACTTGTGATCGGATTGAGGAAAAAGCTTAATACAAGGTGCAAACACTAATTTATTATTTTTAGAAAATCTGAAAATGAATATTCATTTTCCATACAGTATATTGTTATACCTAAATTTACATGTTGCATTTAAAATGATTGATTGTACTTAGTAAATAGTACAGTGTTTTAAATGGTAAATAGTATAGAATTTTTTAGTTATTGTCCTTAATATTTACAAAAACTAAACAATTATCGGCTTATTGATGTATTGTGCATATCTGTCTCTGTCCATTTGTCATTGCACACATTGTTTGTGAGAGTCTGTGGGAGGGCGTCTGACTGGCTTGTTATTTTGGCAACGTGTGACTTCACTGATTCTGAGTCATATAAGACACATGACTTCAGAGATTGCTGTTTGTATCTGACTGATTCTAATAATGTTTCCTCAGTTATGAAGTTCAATTGGAGAGTAAAGTCAGACGGAAAGGCCTGGGGAAATTTCTCATCCAAATCCTTCAGCTTATCGCCAACAGGTACCACAACAAACACAGCATTCCAAAAAATTATTCCTGTGTAGAGGTGTGCGATATTGACACAAAATATCTCTATTTTCTGGGATTTTGCCGATAACGATGATCAGACGATATTTTGCTAAGGTTGTATTGTGTGTGTGTGGGTACCTTAGCAGGTTTAGGACCGCGGTGGACAGCCGACTCCTGAAGTTTTAGTTATTCTTCATAATTTTGTGTGGTGGTTAGTTTGCGGCAGTGACAGATATTAAATTTTCCAATAAGTTTAAATTGATTTATTTTTAACCTTTTATCTGCATTTTTTCCTTTTTATAAGGGCATTTTTAAATGTAGCCTATGCACCATTTATTATGTCAAATTATTACATTTAATCAATAAATTAAATTAGAATAATAAGATACTAAATCAAATGAAATCAGTATCAACAAAATCCAATCAATGCCGAGGAAAGGCAGAAGCTGCATCTGGTGGCATTTAGATATATTTACACAGACTTTCTAATGCAGCTCAGATGTGACACAAATGCATTTAACCTGCAGATACAAATGCATAAATAATATTTTAAAAAATAAAACATTGATATCAAATGTTTTTAAAATTGAAAAGATACTTTAAATATGAAACTAAAATAGCCAGTAGGTGGTGGTAAGTCACTGTTAAAAAGCAAATCATTAAAGGGTTAGTTCTCCCAAAAAAGAGAATTGTGTTATTAATTACTCACCCTCATGTCGTTCCACACCCCTAAGGCCGGTTTCACACCACAAGCGTCAGCGGTGCATGAGCGTCACGTTAGCAGCGCATGAGCGTGAACTGCAGCTGCAGAGACGCGCGAGTGTTCACACTGGAAGCGTTTGTACAGCGTCACAGCAGCGGCACCAAGCTGCATATAAAGTGAGCATTTCTTTACAAAGACAACTATAAATTTGTTTTTATAAGTTGGTCATTTATAAATTTGATAGTCTTGAAAGTTTGTTAACATGGGGAGGTGTACAACACTCGCATTTAAACGTAAAATAAAGAAAAATAAATAAATAAAAGCCTTGTGTTACAAATGAGTTTGATTTGGGTATGCCATAGCCTATATATCTGTCTGTGTAATAACTAAAATGATGTTTATATATCATATTTTCTGGCTAGTTTACTTTAGTTTTTTGTAATACACTATACTTGACCCAAACTGAATAATTAAAAACAAGTTTAAATGAGTAAATCTTCTATAAATATTTTTTTATATTAATTTTCTTTCCTGACATACTCCAATTCTTTTGTGTGAAATCATATTTTTGTCCATCAAAGGTGTACTTCCACTTTAATTGAGCATTAGCAGCGCAGCAAAAATAGACCCAGCACCAAAACGATTGCGGCACTGCTTCTGCTCTGCTCCTGCTATGCGTTAAAATTTGCGCTCTGCTGACGCGTGCAGTGTGAAACCGGCCTAAGACCTTCATTCATCTTCGGAACTGGCTCAGTATTGGCCGAAGCTGTACACGTGAGCAGCACAACGCATGCACGTGATGCTGACGCAGGAGCCGGCTAATAATCGTCGGTGTTCTGACGTAGATCCTGGAAGCCTGCACTCTGCTTACTGCTTCAACTGCTTGGGAGACCGACACAGAAGAGAAGAGGTTGTTGAATAAAGTCATTATTGTTTTGTTTTTGCGCACAAAAAGTATTCTCGTCGCTTCATAACATTAAGGTTGAACCACTGTAGTCACGTGGACTATTTTAACAATCTCTTTAGTACCTTTCTGGACCTTGACTGTGGTTGTTAAATTGCTGTCAGTTGAGTCAGACAGCTCTCGGATTTCATCAAAAATATCTTAATTTGTGTTCAGAAGATGAATGAAGGTCTTACGGGTTTGGAACGACATGAGGTTGAGTACTTAATGACAGAATTTTCATTTTTGGGTGAACTATCTCTTTAAGTCATTAATTAAACTGATTTGTTTAAATGGACTGATTCATTCAGTAACAAAACACCACTGTGTGTTGCTCAGAGATTCAAAACAGTTCTTCTGTGGGTTTTTTTTGGAACTATTTTCATCTGCAAAATAGAGCAAAACAGGCAATATTGTGTCTAAAATAAGTCACTTAATTGTTTTAACCGTTGTATAAAATCAGTATCGCATTTGCAATCGTGCTGATATTTGAGGGGGGGGAAACGACACTCTTTGTGTTATTGCTTAGCTATATCATAAGATAATAAATATAGCCTAAAAGACAAATACAGGAGCATTTTTACTGAATTTTTAATAAAGTAAATCGTATTATCGTAGACTATATATATCGCACACCCCTACCTGTGTAGTACAAAACTCATGATTCACTCTCTTTTTGTCCT
Source organism: Megalobrama amblycephala (assembly GCF_018812025.1). Taxonomy (NCBI): domain Eukaryota; kingdom Metazoa; phylum Chordata; class Actinopteri; order Cypriniformes; family Xenocyprididae; genus Megalobrama; species Megalobrama amblycephala. The sequence continues at coordinate 12,843,726 of NC_063046.1, forward strand.
TGTGTCTTTCCTCAGCACGCAAATGAAAAAGGTCATGCTGACTGTATTTAAACACAATCATGGGGCTTACCAGTTCTTTAGGGAGGCTTTACAGTAAGTCCCATCCTTCTGCACTAACACACATTCAACATTCCTCTGAATACAGATTTTTATACAGGCCTCTATGATTGGCCAAACACTGGATGATAGCAGTTGCCATAGCAACAAGTGCTTAGCCAGCTACTGAAAAAAAACTGCTATTCTTTATTCAGTGTTAAAATAGGAATTCACCAATGGCCATCCTCTTCCTTTTAGGTTTGAGATTGACGAAACGTCACCCAGTATGTCCGGTTGCTGTGGAGAGGACTGCTCCTATGAAATTCTGAGCCGGAGAACAAAATATGGCGAGGCGTCGGGGCATGCGCATGGGGGCGGCCACTGTGGAGGCTGCTGCCATTAAGAGCAAGCCTTCCTGTTTTCTTTCAGAGCTTCCTCATCCTCACTCCATCACCCACAATCCCCTCTTAGAAAGCCCTTAAAACAGACTCTCCTGCCCATAATCGTCAATGAAACCCCCTCTATGCTTGCTCTTGTTTTTTAACTTAAAAAGCTCATCCAGCATTTCACATAATAAGCGATAGTATGCTGTTCTCAGTTTCATAAAGGTTTGAATGACAAAGAAATGGCAGTAAAAGCCACTGTGAGCCGAATGTAACTTTTCTCACCTCAGGTATCAGCATGGTGAGACTCAAATGTATGTCATATCCAAAAAAAAAAAAAAAAAAAAAGCCTGCATTTTATTTTCCCCCCAGAAAGTTTCCCTTATCTTTTTTTTTTTTTTTTTAATATATATATAAATATATATACCATAGTGAGTGAATGCAGGTGTTGGTCACAGTGGTTATTACAGCCATTTTACTCTATACCACTTTTCAGGGTAAATGTATTTTAACTACAAGCGGACGTTTGTTTCTCACTTCAAGAATATGAAAACAACAATCTGTACTGTTTATAATTCGTAATCACTTAGACTGTCTCAGGTCATTCAACAAAATGTTTTATAACAGCTATATTAGGGAATTGATGGATGAGGATTATCTTGATGTTTGATTTGATAAAGGCGTTGGTATGTTAGCTATGGTAGAAATATACTTTCATTTTACTTTTTATCATAACATTTTTATCATGTCATTACTGTATATTTCCATTTTTCTGCACTGTATATAATCTGTTTGCCATGTACATTTTATTTGCCTTCAAAGACATTGGAAAAATGATATACAAAACTTAAAAACAGTTTGAGAGATGAGTGTTCCTGTCTTGTGCTCTCCTGTTGAACTGAAACGAAAGGTCATTCCAGCTTTGTTATGCGTTTGATTTGTATGCAACCAATAAAGGAATCTTGTTTGACTTCTTGATATTTAGTGGTTTCACTGTGTTTCAAATGTACCTTGAATAAGCTGTTCTTAAATGTTCATTTTAGTTGGGGGAAAAACTTCACTGTGGATCATGCCGTGACACTGATAATAAAATCCCCACCCTCGGTTTTATTAAGAAAGGCTGCTTTGTTCTCTGAGTCCTTTGAACTTCACATTGAAGAGAGAACAAGCATCCTCATAATGTTGTTTATTTTAAGGAATATCAACTGCACTATTTAAAATTTTACAGACCTTTCAAGAAAAGGTTTTGAGAAATATACATTACCAATTTCAAAGTTTAGGGTTGAAAAATAAATTTATAGTCTCTTATGCTCACCTTAGCTGCATTTTATTTGACAAGTACAATAAACCAGTAATATTGTGAATCATTTAAAATACCTTTTATATATATTTTAATTAGTTTTAAAATGTAATTTGTTCCTGTGATGGCAAAGCCTTTTTTCAGTGTCACATGAATCATGATCATTCTAATAAGCTGATTTGGTGCTCATTTCATTCATCAATATTAAAAATAGTTGTGCTGCTTAATATTTTTGTAGAAACTGATACATTTTTTTCATAATACTTTTATGAATAGAAAGTTCAAAAGAACAGCATTTATTGTAAAAACTTTTTTGTGTAGCAATGTAACAGTCACTTTTGATCAATGCATCCTCGCTGAATAAAAGTATTATTTTATTTTAAAATTGATTATTTTAACAAATATTTTATTCTAATTTATAGTATAGATTGAGTATCACAATAACTCATACATAATAATCACATGCTTCATTATTGACCAATATTTGGGAAACACTCCCCTGGTTTCACAGACATGGCTTAAAATAGTCCCAGACTTAAATGCATGTTTGAGCTGTTTTAACTGAAAGTATCTTGCACTGACATATCTTAAAATATGTCAGTGTCATTGTTTTGTCTCAAGATTCACACCAATAATGCTTTTTTCTAGTGTTCGTTTATAAAAGTTACTTAAATGTCCTAATTGAACTAAAGCCTAATCCTGTTTTAGGCTAAACCCTGTCTGTGAAACCGGGCCATGGGATAATTCAGACAACACTACCTTTTGATGGACGTAAAATATAAATGTAAGATGTTTCTGTCTGAATAAGCAACACTGCTTTGTTCCATACTCTTCCACAAATGCTCATATGAAGGTTGTTGGAATATATTAAGAGTCAGAGCTGGGTAGTAATGGATTACATGTAATCTGGATTATGTAATCAGATTTCAAAAATCAAGTACTTGTAATTAGAGTAAACTACTTTTTAAAATACTCGTAATCAGACAGTAAATTATTCACAATTCATTGATTTTCCTCATTTGTCATTTTTTTAACGTTTTTTTTTTTTTTTCATAATAAATCTGCCACTTATATACATTCATGATTCTTCCAGTTTTTCCGGCAGTGAGGGGGAAATATAGATGAATATATATGAAATCTATATACATGAAATAATATAATAATAATAATAATAATAAAATGTGAAATATAGATGAAATATTTGATGTAGCTGTGAATTTCATGTTTTTCCAATATTTGTTTTTGTAATGTTGCTGTTTTCTAAATTTACTTCATTTATGTTTTAAAATCATAAGATGTGATATTGTTTTATTCAGTGTTACTATCAGCAAACACTAACAGGTACATTATTAGTGTTAGTATTTTGAAGTATTAACTGTCCATACATTGCACTATAAAAGAATCTGTTGAGGCTCTTGTTGGTGAATAGAATATATTTTTTTGGAATATATTTTTTCTTTGTATCTGTCAAAACAGTACAAGATTATCCTACAATATATGTGACATCAAATAAGGGTTAGCACAAAAGTAATCTAAATGTAATCCAAAAGTAGTCAGATTACGTTACCAAAACTGTGTAATCTAAGAGATTATATTACTGATTACAAATTTCGTCATGTAATTTGTAATCAGTAACTGATTACAATTCATAAGCAATCTACCCAGTTCTGTTAAGAGTATGTTATTATCAAATAGAAATTAATCAGCTAAGTAAGTCCCTTGGATATCTTTTAACCCATTTCAGCCCACCGGCAATTATAGTTGCCACAGTGTACAGTTGTCATTTTCCTTTTGTAAGTATTTTTCTAGATGTTATCCATGTTTTATATCTCAATGACATGCAAGAAAACAACCAAATAAAGGATTTCAAGAACAAACAAAAAAAAAAGGTATTCACTTCCTTCCTGCCACATAAGGCTGTCAACTTCCCACCCCTACTTCCAGGAAGGCAAACTCTCCTAAAGAAACTTAATTTTCATGTTACTAATAAAATTTTTTGAAGGTCTCTAGAATCATCCAAACAAAACAAATCTTACAAGAGATCTAGAATTGTTTGTACACTTAGTCAAAACTCCAAGCGGCAACTATAGTTGCCGGTGGGCAAATGACTTGTAAGTACATATATCATGGGGAAATGGGGTATACTGTGTTAATAAGTTAATAAATCAAGGTTATTGGTCTTGTTTAGAGCTTTTTTCCTTCATAATATCCCACCTAAAACATAACACTTTAACTGACATCTCTGCTGTACAGCTTAGTTTGATAGTGATGGACGCACTTCCTTTGCATGTGAGGAAAAAGGTGTTGCCTTGCATGTTGAGTGCTTCAAGAAATATCATGCAAACCACTAAAACTCTACCCAAGAGAGAAAAGGGGAGCAAGGAGGACACATATGACATAACTTCCTATTCCCAATGTCTTTTGAAAGAAATTGTCTGCATACACTGTCAAAATATTGAGAAAATCGCCTTTAAAGTTGTCCAAATGAAGTCCTTAGCAATGCATATCCACTTACAAAAATATATTTTTGATATATTTATGGTAGGAAATTTACTTAATATCTTCACGGAACATGATCTTTCTTAATGATTTTGGGAATAAAAGAAAAATCGATAATTTTGACCCATACAATGGATTGTTGGCTATTGCTACAACTGTGGGATTTATAACTGGTTTTGTGGTCCAGGGTCACATATAGAAGTAAAATTTTCTTCATTATTTTTATTTATTTATTTTCATTTAACTTTTTGATTCACAATTCCCTGTTTGGGCAACTTAATGGCTGCGCTTTGTTCTGCACCGTGTTCCACCACTTTAAGACAAATGGATTTGTTGTCTTTTCATATTCAAGAGATTATAAGATAGATGCAGCTTTTTGGGGTTTGCATCAAATATTCTTCAACTTTTATACATAAATATATTTATGAAGAGATTGATCTGTTGAAAGCAGTTATTTTGAGTTAGATGCCAAATGTTCTCCTCCTATTCAAATTTGACAATGAAAGGGTGCTTACAACATATTTGCCCACCGGCAATTATAGTTGCCGCACATTCAAATACGATTTTTAAGAAATCGCCTTTGGCTTGCTTAGTTGGGGACACTTGACATTTGATAATCAACAGTGCTTTGATCTGCCTGCATTGACACTATTTTTTAAGAGCTGCTGTGCAGCCAAAATTATGTACCAGTTATCAATGTAAAGCTGCTTTGACACAATCTACATTGTAAAAAGCGCTATATAAATAAAGGTGACTTGACTTGGCTTGACTGTTATAGTGTTGTGTGTTCCATGTTTGTGAAATGCAGAACTTGTTCATACTTGACACTATTAACACAATTATATGCATGAAACCTTTTAGAAAAATTTGGGCACAAATGGGTTAATCACTACAATGGTATTTCAAAATTAATATATTCAACATGTTTTACCTTTTATCCTTTTTTTATAACAAGTCATAATACAAAAAAAGTTAAAGAATCTGGCATTTCACTCATGAGAGTTTTTTTTTTTTTTAAAGTAGGCTATGTCTTGTAGTGAGGGTTAAAAGGTTTTAAAGGATTAGTTCACTTTCAAATTAAATTTTCCTGATAATTTACTCACCCCCATGTCATCCAAGATGTTCATTTCCTTCTTTCTTCAGTCGAAAAGAAATTAAGGTTTTTGATGAAAACATTCCAGGACTATTCTCTTTATAGTGGACTTCACTGGAGCCCAAATGGTTGAAGGTCAAAATTACAGTTTCAGTGCAGCTTCAAAGGGCTTTAAACGATTCCAGACGAGGAATAACGGTCTTATCTAGAGAAACAATTGGTCATTTTCTAAAAAAAAAAAATTATTACTTATTTTATTACTGCCCTCCACAGGTCAAAGTTTTAACAAAGTTATATACTTGCACTAGCATATTGTATATGACATTTAGTTCAAATTTTGACCTGTGGAGGGCAGTAATACACTTAGCAGTGTCTACACTGCTGGAATTCTAATAGAGTAGAAGAAGAAGAGAGCTAGTTCAAGATGAGCATTTATGGTTAAAACTTATATAATTTTAGGGGGGTTTTTTTAGAAAATGAGTGATGGTTTCTCTAGATAAGACCCTTATTTCTCATCTGGGGATCGCTGTAAACTGTAATTTTGACCTTTAACCGTTTGGGCTCCAGTGAAGTCCACTGTAAGGAGAAAAATCCTGGAATGTTTTCATCAAAAACCTTAATTTCTTTTCCACTGAAGAAAGAAAGACATGAACATCTTGGATGACATAGGGGTGAGTAAATTATCAGGAAATTTTAATTTGAAAGTGAACTAATCCTTTAAGTCTATGGTTCAAAGTCCTTGGAACAAAAGTTAGAGGACGGAACTATGGTTTATTTCCATGCTTCAGGAGATCATTGACCGTGTTACACATTCAAAGCGGAAGTTGTTGGTACTGCGCAGTGGATGAATGGGGTCGCTGTACATAGTGCACTTTAATAGTATGCACAGAGACGCACAACGCAGTCTATAATACACAAAATGAAGCGACCGGAAAGGATTTATTCATCTCAGCATTAACTTAATACATATCATTGAGTGTAATATATTAAAATACATTAGTTGTAACGGCAAATTCATATATACTGAAATTAATATCTGATTTTATTTTCACTGGATGCACTGGGAGTATCTGCGAAGCTGCAACCCATCTCTGTTTTTTATCCAGCTGTAGTCGTGGTTGTTGTGATGCATTCACATGGGTTGTCTTCATGATCACCGGCTTCCATCTGTCTTGATTTCAGCATCAGCAGGTCATCATGAGAATGAGACTGAAGCTGAAGACTGTGTTTGTCATGTACTTCATGGTGTCACTGCTGGGACTCATCTATGCGCTGATGCAGTTGGGTAAGACTGGAATCACTATCATCCTTACCTTGTTCATTCAGCCTTGAATCATTCATTGTTAACCATGGCGATGACTCTTCTCTAGGTCAGCGTTGTGACTGCAGAGATCATGACATGTCTAAAGATCAGCAGATCTCTCATCTGCAAACGGAGCTGCGGAAGCTGCAGGAACATGTAAAAACATCGGAACTGAAGAAGACTGATGTTCCCAGAATTTATGTGATAACACCCACATATGCGAGGTATGTAGGCAGCTGTTGCAAGATTACAACAATGCAGGAATGTCATTCATTCATATAGTTTTACTGAAGGAAATATAAAAGCTTGCAAGGCATCAATAGAATAAATATTTCATGCTCAGCAGAGTTAAAGGGATAGTTCACCCCAAAATGACAATTCTGTCATCATTTACTCACCCTCAGGTTGTTCCAAACCTGTATGAATTTCTTGCAAAGATATTTGGCAGAAATATGCCCCCATATTTACTACCATAGTTGTATGATAGTCAATGGCCCCGATATCTGTTTGGTTACTGACATTCTTCCAAATATCTTCCTTTGAGTTCAGCAGAAGAAAGAAATATTCATACAGGTTTGGAACAACTTGAGGGTGAGTAAAAGATGACAGAAATTTCATTTTTGGGTGAACTATCCCTTTAAGGCTGGTCTGTGCCTGCTCAAAATTCAGTGTAATGACGCAGTGCCAGATAAAAGCCAAACTAAATTATGCCTGCTCTGACCCACCTCAACCCCTAGTATCAAATTATACCATTTTTGCTGTGTAATGCATTAAACAGCCTGTGGAAAGAAACCTAAATGCCACTTTAGAAGCACTTCTATGCCACCTTTGCAGTGCAAATTTGGCATTACTATTTGAAATGCCACATTAGGCATTTAGGGGTGTAACAATACACAGAATTCATGGTTCTGTACGTACTTCGGTTTTGGGTTCACAGTTCGGTACGATTTCGGTATAATAGGAAAAATGGTCACACTTTAGTTTAGGGTCCAATTCTCACTACTAACTATGACTTTTGCCTCAATAAACCCCTAATTACTGGTTCACCCAAAAATGAAAATTCTGTCATTTATCACTCACCCTCATGCCGTTCCACACCCGTAAGACCTTCGTTCATCTTTGGAATGCAAATTAAGATATTTTTGTTGAAATCCGATAGCCAGCAATGACATTTCCTCTCTCAAGATCCATTGATGTACTAAAAACATATTTAAATCAGTTCATGTGAGTACAGTGGTTCAATATTAATATTATAAAGCGATGAGAATATTTTTGGTGCGCCAAAAAAAACAAAATAACAACTTATATAGTGATGGCCGATTCCAAAACACTGCTTCAGGAAGCTTCGGATCATAAATAAATCAGCGTGTCGAATCAGCGGTTCGGAGCGCCAAAATCACGTGATTTCAGCAGTTTGGCGGTTTGACACGTGATCAGAATCATGATTCGACACAAAAGATTCATAACGCTCCAAAGCTTCCTGAAGCAGTGTTTTGAAATCGGCCATAACTATATTAGTCGTTATTTAGTTTTTTTTGGCGCACCAAAAATATTCTCATCGCTTTATAATATTAATATTGAACCACTGTACTCACATGAACTGATTTAGACGTGTTTTTAGTACATTAATGGATCTTGAGAGAGGAAATGTCATTGCTGTGAATGCAGGCCTCACTGAGACTTCCGATTTCATCAAAGATATCTTAATTTGTGTTCCGAAGATTAACAAAGGTCTTACAGGTGTGGAACAGCATGAGGGTTAAGTTTAGGTATTGGGTAGGATTATGGGATGTAGAATAAGGCATTAATATCTGCTTTATAAGTACTAATAAACAGCTAATAACCTAGTAATATGCACATTTTTTTGCATTCCACTGCACTGGACTGACATGTTTGGCCATTATGCTTGTGTCTCGTGTGTTTTTCAACACCTCGCTCATGACACACGTTCTAAAAACGTAGCGCTCAAGTTAAGAGAAATTCAATTTTTAAAAAAAACATGTCTTTATAAATTGCATCTCACCTTCTGGCATTCCACTGCACTGATTTTTCATCTTTTTTTATGTAAACATGCACAAGATGGACATTGCACTCGCATCTTTTGTCTTGTGCAGTGTCTTGCGCATGACATGGCATTTAAAGAAGTACATCTCTAGACCTTGTGCATTTTTCCATTCCACTTCCCTGCATCTTGTGTTTTTAAATGCAAAAAATGCATTCAGAATGGACCTTTAGACATTAAAATATCTCCAAAATGAGGTTTAATGAACTTTGCATGTTTTTGGATAAGAATAAAAAATTGTTTGAGGAACTGTACAGAATTGAATCTCTCTCTTTCTCCCTCTTCATCCTCTCTCCAGACTGGTGCAGAAAGCTGAGCTCACTCGTTTGTCTCACACCTTCCTCCATGTTCCTCAGCTCCACTGGATCGTGGTGGAGGACTCTCCCCATCCAACTTCACTTGTCACAGACTTCCTGGCTGCATCTGGCTTGACCTACACCCATCTACACAAGCTGACCCCTAAGGACAGGAAGCTCCAGGAAGGTGATCCCAGCTGGCTGAAGCCTCGGGGTGCTGAGCAGAGGAACGAGGGTCTACGCTGGCTCCGGGAGATGGGCGCTGCTGCTGAGGGAAAGGAAGCGGCTGCTCTCGAGGAGGCTGTGGTTTACTTTGCTGATGATGACAACACATACAGCCTGCAGCTTTTTGAAGAGGTGAGGTGCTTTTAATGGTTAAAAATACACTGCTGTTCAACGATTTGGGGTTGGTAACATTTTTCAATGTTTTTGAAAGTCTCTCATGCTCTCAGGCTGCATTCATTTGATCAAAAAGTACAGTTAAAACTGTAATATTGTGAAATATTACTACAATTTAAAACGACTGTTTTCTATTTTCGTGTTTTAAAATGTAATTTATTCCAGTGATGATGGATGGAAAAGATGAATTTTCATCATCATTACTCCAGTCTTCAGTGTCACATGATCCTTCAGAAATCATTCTAATATGCGTGATTTGGTGCTCAAGAAACATTTATTATTATCAATGTTCAAAACAGTTATGCTGCTTAATATTTTTGTGGAAACTGTAATACATTTATTCCAGGATTTTTTTTGATGAATAGAAAGTTCAAAAGAACATAATTCATTTGAAATAAAAAATCTTTTGTAATATTATAAAAGTCTTTACTGTCACTTTTATTTAATGCATCGGTATTGAATAAAAGTATTCATTTCTTTAAAAATCTTACTGATCCAAAACTTTTGAACTGTAGTTTTTACCAGTCAAATGTTTGGACTTATTAAATGAATTTAGATTTCTCATGATAATTTGTTCTCTAATGGCTTAAATGTTTCAATAAATGTCTGAAATAAGTTTTGTAGGAAAATCTAAACTGTTTCTACAATGATTTTCTTTAAACACGATGAAAAAAATTAAACACATAAATTATCTTTACCTGAACTAAAATTGTTTTATAACTACATACTTCCATGGATTATTTCAAAGATTGTAATGATGTTTCTAATTAATTTGTTGTTCTGATATGTATAAAATGGTACAAAAAATTGGTAGATTTCGATGCAAAATTTTGTTCCAGATGTAATGTTTTGGAGAATTGTAATGAAAACTGAACTTGAGATCATCTCAAGTCATTAAATGGGTGTTTATTGGTTAAACCTCCAGGTGGAGCTGTGCTTGAGGTGGAGCAGATGTATTCTTTTGGAGATGTTATCAAAGTCTCATTTACACCAAACCATGTTGGGTCCTATGGAAATATAGACAGAATGTTTCCTGATTTGTTTATTTGTCTTTATCTAACAATTTTTTTTCCCATTCCCACTCTCCTTCCATTCATCCTCAGATGCGGTACACGTACCGTGTCTCTGTGTGGCCCGTGGGTCTGGTGGGTGGGATGAAGTTTGAGCGGCCCGTGGTGGAGGATGGGAAGGTTGTGCGTTTCCACACTGGCTGGCGCCCCAATCGCCCTTTCCCCATCGACATGGCTGGTTTTGCAGTGTCCCTGAGGTCGGTGATGACCAATCCCGAAGCAAGGTTTGACGGTGATGCTCAGATGGGCTTCCTGGAAAGTAGCTTTCTTCAGCACCTGGTTACTATGGACGACCTTGAACCCAAAGCAGACCTGTGCACCAAGGTAAATCCTTTATTCTGCACCTAGCATTGCTGCATATTAAGGTAATGCAACATGAGCTTATTTTATGACTCTTATTTCTTTAAAGGTGCCCTAGATTCAAAAATTGAATTTACCTCGGCATAGTTAAATAACAAGAGTTCAGTACATGGAAATGACATACAGTGAGTCTCAAACTCCATTGTTTCCTCCTCCTTATATAAATCTCATTTGTTTAAACGACCTCCAAAGAACAGGTGAATCTCAACATAACACCGACTGTTGCGTAACAGTCGGGGTGTACGCCCCAATATTTGCATAATGCCAGCCCATGTTCCCAACATTATGAAAGGCATTACACAAGGGTAGCCAGTTAACGTCTGGAGCTGCACACAGCCGAATCATCAGACCAGGTAAGCAAGCAAGAACAACAGCGAAAAATGGCAGATGGAGCAATAATAACCGACATGATCCATGATATCATGATATTTTTACTGATATTTGTAAATTGTCTTTCTAAATGTTTCGTTAGCATGTTGCTAATGTACTGTTAAATGAGGTTAAAGTTACCATCGTTTCTTACTGTATTCACGGAAACAAGAGCCGTCACTATTTTCATTTTTTTAAACACTTGCAGTCTGTATAATTCATAAACACAACTTCATTCTTTATAAATCTCTCCAACAGTGTAGCATTAGCCGTTAGCCACAGAGGACAGCCTCAAATTCACTCAGAATAAAACTTTAACATCCAAATAAATACTTTACTCACATAATTCGAAGCATGCATACAGCGTGCATGACGAACATCTTGTAAAGATCCATTTGAGGGTTATATTAGCTGTGTGAACTTTGTAAATGCGCTGTAATATAGTCGACAGCTCATGTGGCAGGGAGCACACGATTTAAGGGGGTGGCGCCGAGCGTAAATCAGTGCATTGTTAATGATGCCCCAAAATAGGCAGTTAAAAAAATTAATTTAAAAAAATCTATGGGGTATTTTGAGCTGAAACTTCACAGACACATTCAGGGGACACCTTAGACTTATCTTGTGAAAAAGCATTCTTGGGCACCTTTAAGGTTTTGTTTATTAACACTTATACATTTGCAAATAAAAATAAATTAGTTTGCGTTGTCATGCAGGAACAAGAAATTTCTGTTCAACAGAGATTGAGCTGTAAAGTTCTCCAAAAAATGAAATGTTTGTCATCATATCATTCCGACCCCATAATATTTTCGTTTTATATGTGCGATAGAATGTCAGAGTAGCACTTTTCCATGCAAAGAAAAAATATGCCATAGCTGTTCATGTTGTGTGTTTTCAGTGTTATTTTAGTGTTATTTAAATTAGCTTTTATTTTTATATTTCCATTTGAATTTTTAGTCATTTTTATTAGTGTTTTTATTTCTAAACAGTATACATTGTATTTCAGTTTTAGTTTGTTTTATTTCAATTAGTAATTTTAGCATTTCAGCTTCAGATAGTTGCCAAAGCAACTTTTCTAATTTTCCTGTAATTCATGTAATATTTAGATTTTATTTTATTTCAGCTTTATTTCAGTTAACAAAAATTAAAGTATTGGCTCCCTTTCAATTCATGAGTTGGTCGTCTCACAGGAAGTTGAATTATATAGTGCAAAAGTTGGGTTCTGGAAATGTTTTTAAATAGTTTTTAGTATATTTAGTAACTACAGACCTTATGTAGCCTCGCCTCTTTTCAGCGCTGCACTTTCTGTGTTCTGACTTCCTGTTTGTATTTCCACAGCATTAAAGGGTTAGTTCACCTTAAAATGAAAATTCTGTCATTAATTACTCACATGTCGTTCCACACCCGTAAGACCTCCGTTCATCTTCGGAAACACAAATCAGATATTTTGATGAAATCCAAGAGGTAAATGACTGTAAAAAAAGATGGACGACACGCCGCCGCTTCCTTCCATTGTATTGAACTGAACGGACGCCGATGGGAGCTGACACGTTACGCAAAAACGTCAGAAAAAAAAGTTTGGAGCCTGGGCATGCGCAGAAGGAATCGTCAGTGGAGCCCGGAGGCGGAGTCACGGTATCAAACTTCCGCCCAGACGACTGCGTCATCATTGATGTATTTTAAATAGGCTATATAAATTACACACAATTTAAAATTCTACCTGTAAAGTAATAGGCTATTCTGTTTCTAGAGCAATAATATTTTTGAAACCGCAAATTCAGTAGATAAACTCAATATAATATAGGGCTGCACGATATATCGCATGAGATTGTCACGCGCATTTCGTCAGTAAAGCCGGTTCCCTGATTACCACTAAATCGCCATCACCTGCTTTCAAATGGAGTGGCATTTAATAGACAGAACCGTAGTTCACTGAAAAGCCACGCAATATCGCGTTCATATCGCAGATGAATCGCCTTCGATAATGAACGTGATATTGCGTGGCTTTTCAGTGATCTACGGCTGTGTCTATTAAATGCCGCTCCATTTGAAAGCAGGTGATGGCGATTTAGCAGTAATCAGGGAACCGGCTTTACTGACGAAATGCGCGTGACAATCTCATGCGATATATTGTGCAGCCCTAATATAATATGCCTCTAGAAACAACTCTAAAATGTCAGAAACGGTCCTGCCATTTTAAATAAAGGGTTAAACTAACGTTACAGGAGATCGATTGCTGTAGACAGTGCTCTATAATTAATTAGAGTAGGCTATCATTAGTTTTATCCTGCTAATTATTATTTTATACCCATAAAAATAATTAGTAACTGCCAGATAACGATCGCCTGCTTTTTTTCCCGTCATGGCTAACATTAGGCATGTTATCTTAACTAATAACGTTTATTAATTAGCTTATGAAGCCCACATTTAATGTTACCGAGAAAAGCTCAGATATCCGTCAGATCCTGTAGGTCAGTTAGTACAGTTTACTGCTGAACAGCTCATTTTGTCGGTGTGAAATAACACAGAAATTGAAAATTAATAGTTATATATTTTGAATCTCCCCTCGAAGCGCCGACAGTCCTCAGAGAAGCTGTCAATCAACTGTGAGTCACGACGACACGCCCCGTTTCTATAGCATCAAATTGCTAGCTAAAATCAAACTTATCACAAAAACGAACAATTGAATATAAATCAGCGTGATAACAACTACCTTAAATGACCAAAACCATCTTTCGGAAAACTTTATTTGAAGCATAATTTATTTTTATGTTTTAACTTAAGTCTCATTCGTCTGCATTGAGAGGGCGGGGTTTATGACCTGTACTGCATCCAGCCTCCAGGGGGCGATCAAAGAGCCCGCAGCTTCACTTTTCAGGATATATGAGGCACACCCGATTAAAACAGTCGACATGACTACAGTGGTTCAACCTTAATTTTATGAAGCGACGAGAATACTTTTTGTGCGCAAAAACAAAACAAAAATAACGACTTTATTCAACAATCTCTTCTCTTGCCTGTCTTACGCAGTTGACACAGTAAGCACAGTGAAGGCCTCCATGTTTATGTCCGAATGCTGGCTCAGTATTGGTCAAAGCTGCACACGTGAGCAGCACGACTCAAGCGTGTGATGCTGACGCAGGAGCCGGCCAATAATGAGTCTGGGAAGCGCTGGACGTAAACAACGTATGAGAATGACACAGAAGAGAAGATATTGTTGAATAAAGTCATTTTTTTGTTTTGATTTTGCGCACAAAAAGTATTCTCGTCGCTTCATAAAATTAAGGTTGAACCACTGTAGTCACATGGACTATTTTTAACAATGTCTTTAGTACGTTTCTGGACCTTGAAAGTTTCGGTTAAATTGCTGTCTATAAACGAGTCATATACCTCTCAGATTTCATCAAAAATATCTTAATTTGTGTTGTGATAATGGGTGAATAATTTATGACAGAATTTTCATTTTTGGGTGAACTAACCCTTTAAGGTAAGATCTTACGGCTTTATGAATGAACCAGTCTACTGACATTCACTTCCAACATTACAATGCTCATGATTTACTCATGAAGTAAATCTACTTCACTAGCTAATTACTCCTCAACAGCGATGCCATAGAAATATACAGAGTTACCGCAAAAATAGAAGCTCAAACACAATATTCTAAAGATGGCGGTGCGCTTGTTTCTTTGGAGCATAAGGTCTATAACGACACTGCTTACCACATTATGGTCAGTCATGTGACATGCAAGAACCTAATTAGATTTGAGAGCTACACACAAGAAATCCACTTTCGTTGGAATCAGGGTTGCGCATTTAAAAATCAATTAAGAATGATTTTAAATTCCAGTTTAATTTCTGAATCCCATGACCTGCTTCTCTGTATTGTTATTCAGTGATTTACACTTCATTTAATTCAAATTCAAATTCCTGTGTGGAGAATTAACTTTAAAGGTGCCATCAAATGTTTTTTTACAAGATGTAATATAAGTCTAAGGTGTCCCCTGAATGTGTCTGTGAAGTTTCAGCTCAAAATACCCCATAGATTTTTTTTAATTGATTTTTTTTTAACTGCCTATTTTGGGGCATAATTAGAAATGAGCCGATTCAGGGCTGCTGGCCCTTTAATTGTTCGTGCTCTCCGCCCACGGAGCTCGCGCTTGCCTTTAACAGTGCATAAACAAAGTTTACGACAGTCTTGTCTCCGTGAATACAGTAAGAAACGATGGTAACTTTAACCACATTTAGCAGTACATTAGCAACATGCTAACGAAACATTTAGAAAGACAATTCACAAATATCACTAAAAATATCATGTAATCATGGATCATGTCAGTTATTATTGCTCCATCTGCCATTTTTCGCTATTGTTCTTGCTTGCTTACCTTGTCTGATGATTCAGCTGTGCACAGATCCAGACGTTAATACTGGCTGCCCTTGTGTAATGCCTTTCATAATGTTGGGAACATGGGCTGGCATATGTTGAGATTCGCCTGTTCTTTGGAGGTCGTTTAAACAAATGAGATTTATATAAGAAGGAGGAAACAATGGAGTTTGAGACTCACTGTATGTCATTTCCATGTACTGAACTCTTGTTATTCAACTATGCCGACGTAAATTCAATTTTTGAATCTAGGGCACCTTTAAATTCAAACTCACAAATTAAAAGTGAGCCAAATTTTGCCCAACCCTTTTTGAAATAACATGAGGGTGAGTAAACGATGCCTTTTTGGGTCAACTATTTCATATTGAAATGATTTTTCTCTTGCTCAGGTGCTGGTGTGGCACACCCGAACTGAGAAGCCAAAGATGAAGAGGGAAGACGCTTTGCAGAAGCAAGGGTTGGGTTCAGATCCGGATGTGGAGGTGTGAGCACCACCTCATCAGAACATGCCTGAACTTCACCAAACATCCACACTTCCATTGTGCCAAACAGATTTTCTTATTTAAATGGCAGGAGTTAAATTGTAATGTACTTAAGACACTACTGTGAGTGTGATTTCTGGGCTGCACACAAAAGACATAAGGTGATGAGTGCAGGTGAATGCAGGGATAAAAAGACAAAGAAACCTGCGGGTGGATTGCTATAAATCATCTTGCACCCAATAAACCGTCCTTATCCCCTGTTACCTTAAACAGTATTCAAAGGGAATTGTACATATAGTATCAGTAATTAAGATGAGCTTGTATTTATATATTAGAAACACACTTGTTTAAAGCGTGAGGTTTGCTTGGAATATATTTATAATAATGTGAACTCATTATGTCTATGCTGTCCATGTCTCTGTCATTCTAGGCATACTTGTCTTATGTCTTGATATAAAGACAATTTTTTTTCTTTGATAGGTGGAGGATATAAATAGGTCAGATATGTTGTCTATTTATGCCATTAATAATCTCTTTTGAATCACAGTGGCGTGATTATCTATAATCTAGTGGCATGTTGTGTACGTGGCACTGGTAAAGCTTCAGGTGACTCGGTGTAAAGTACAGATGATGTCACTTGACCCTGTGAAACATTTAGAGTGAAAACATTTACAGACTGTGAGAACGTTTCGAGTTCTTATGCACATTATCATAATGGTGGCGATGTAAAAATGTAGATAGCTGAATATAGCAGATAAATTCAATTTCAGGTTTGTCATTCCATGCGCTGGCAAAGTTTTCGGTTTTATGCTTTAGAGGTCTACCTGTTTCACTGAATCCAAATGTAAATAATGTAAGAATGTAAAGATGTCAATCAAGATGTGCAAAATGCTGAATTAAAGTATTGTCTCCCTTCCAGTTCTTGAATTTGTCATCTCACAGGAAATTGGGTCCCTTTCATTTTCTGATTAGGGGAATTGATTTTTAACAATAACTTATAAACCGTTAAAGACAGTTCTACTCTAAGCTACAAGGTTGTTAATCAGTTGTATATGCTTTTATTGAAGCAACCTGCATTATTTCAGCTTATTTTAAATATTCATGTTTAACAGCAGAATTCCTGGTGAAAAACTATGAGGAATCTCCACCTATCAGATCATCGCGACAAGCATGAATGACGTAATAGTCTCCCTACACTATCAAACTACTGAAATATTTGTATATGCACATTTTGCAATGTTTTTTTCCAAATATTTTTTTTTTAGCTTTAAGGGTTGGTTCACACAAAAATTAAATTTCTGTCATTAATTACTCAACCTCATGTCATTCCAAACCCGCAAGACCTTCTTTCATCTTCGGAACACAAATTAAGATATTTTTGATGAAATCCAAGAGGTTTTTTAATCCCCCATAGAAAGCAATGTAATTAATGTCATTCATGGCCCAGAAATGTAGAAAAGACATTGTTAAAATAGTCAGCGTGACTACAGTGGTTCAACTTTAATGTTACGAAGCGACAGGAATACTTTTTGTGCACAAAAACAAAACAAAAATAACTTTATTCAACAAAATCTTCTATCCCCTGTCATTCTTATACACTGTTTACGTTCAGTGCTTCCAGGTTCTATGTCAGAATGCACAGGCACTGTTAGTGCCCTAGGCGAGATTTTAGATCACCATTTAAAAATTCAGAAAATGCTGATTTTTCTAAACTTTACTATAATATAACATAAGTATTAACATAAATAAGTCGTAAATAAATTGTGATAATAAACAAATTTGACTCAGTCACCTGAAGAATAACACAAAAATTAAAGTGCAAATCAACAAAAAAGTGCAAAAAGCTATTATATTTTCAGAATTACAGAACAGTTTTGAAAACTGAACACACCTGGATTTCTTTGCAGCAAAGTCATCAATGACTGCATCAAATGACAAATTCTGAGAAATCTCATTAGTGATGCTAATGACAGCAAGTCCACTGAGACGCTCTTGGGGAATGGTAGACCTCAAGTAGGTTTTAATCAGCTTGAGCTTTGAAAAGCTCCTCTCTAAATGTCTCTTTGCAAAAGACATTTAGTGTACTTTTTGGTGAGTTAAAAGCAAGCAGTAATGTAACTGAAATTAAAACAACATTACAGAAGCTTACATATATTTTAAAGAAAATAAAGTAAAATTAAATAAGGAGTTAAAGGTGGTAAAGAGGATGTTTTGTTTTATACATTTTTGCAATATTACTTGAAACTGTGTTTACTAAGTGATAAAAGACTATTTATTAGGTGCACTGAAAGTAATAATATTAATATACATCATCTGTGCACGAGGTAGGGCCTTAAAAACATCAGCCAATCGTTTACGCGATCATCGCGTAAACGATTGGCCCTCTGGCTTGGCAATCACTGCCATTGTGAGAGATGTGCGCGGATTGGCCCTCTGGCTTGTCAATCACTGCCATGACGTTCCTTGTGAGAGACGCGCGGCTGCGCGCTCTAGTAACTTTCCGCACTACATGCGCCGCATGCAATGTTTTTGTCAGGAGACAGGAGTAACAACTGCAGATTATGAGGTGAGTCCGACATAATGAATCCACTAAGTGTGTGCGCGGCTTAACGATTGTAAGGCTGATTATGAATGTAAATTGATACTGATCGCACTCAAACGCGTCCAGTCAGAGCCAGTTGCGTTCAGTCTGCGATTACAGTCGGTGTTCAAATTCCATGTGAAAGTATATAAATCTGCTTCAGGAGCATGAAACTATCGCTGTATGTTGAGCACAGTCAGAATGTTTTAGCTAGTCGTAAAATGTGTATCATTTCAAACGCTCATTTCAAAAACTCAGTCGACGAAAACATCCTCTATACCAGTGGTTCTCAAACCTGTCCTGGGGACCCCCCACCACTGCACATTTTGCATGTCTCCCTCATCTAACACACCCAATTCAACTCTTGCAGTCTCTACTAATTAGCTGATGACTTGAATCAGGTGTGTTAGATGAGGGTGACATGCAAAATGTGCAGTGGTGGGGGGTCCCCAGGACAGGTTTGAGAACCACTGCTCTATACCACCTTTAACTCAAGCAAAAATGTTCCACAGTGTCAGTGTTGCCAGTTAAGATGTTCTAAAAAGGCTATTTCAAAATACTGCATAAACATCACGGGCTAATACAAATCTTACCTTTTATATTGCTCTTTTTTTCTGCACCTCTTCTTTGCGTCGCTTCCTGCCTTGTGCCCCTGACAATTTTCTTTTTTCACTAATTTTTTTTAGAAATGATACTTTCAGAGCACATAAATGGCAAAACCATTTTAACTGCGTGCGCCATGCATATTACGTCATGACGCAGAAAATGTTTAAATTAGTCCAACATGACATGTTGTCAAATCGATTTTTCATTGATGTCAATTGTATTTTATTCTAACATTCTTTTAATCAGTTTGATCAGTGCTAAAATTGTTGTCAGTATTTGCTTAATATATGCGTGTAGGAGCGCACGATGGTCACAAGAGGGCGCTCTTCAGAGAAAAAAAAACTTTTGTGCAGCGCAGTCATTTTGCACCCTAGGCAACTGCCTATGTCGCCTACGTCACGGGCCAGCCCTGAGAACGCAGGCTCGGTATTGGCCGACGCCGTTCACGTAAGCAGCACGACACGTGTGCGATGCTGACGCGGGAGCTGGCCAATACGGAGTCAGCGTTCTGAGGTAGAACCAGGAAGGTGCTGAACATAAACAGCGTATGAGAATGACAGGGGAGAGATGATTTTGTTTAATAAAGTTATTTTTGTTGTGTTTCTGTGCACAAAAAGTATTCTCGTCACTTCATAACATTAAGGTTGAACCACTGTGGTCACATTAGACAATGTCTTTACTACTTTTCTGGACCATGAATGACGGTAATTACATCGCTTTCTGTGTGGGATAAGAAAACCTTGGATTTCATGAAATAACAAGAATCTATTGATCTAATTTGAACTTTTAAAAACCATTCTGTTTACTGCTGCAGTTCAAATTTAATTAAAATTCTGGAGTTTAAAAAGCATTCTCAGTTTATTTGATGAATAACCGAATAACCCTGATGTCAAGGCCCCTTGAAGCATGTTCAAACACCACCTGTTATGTCATGACTCTCTCACTGTAAACAAAAGAAGAATTTTTTTTTTCTCAGATGTTTTTGAATAGCATGCAGGTCTACTAATTTGAAGCCCTCTTGAACAGACAAATTCATCCTAACCTTTTCACGAATTTGCTGTCTGTTTTCACCAGCTATATCTATGGATATGTTTCCACATGTGCCTCAAAAACCACAAGGATTAAATAAGCAGGCAGTAAACTCCCTCTTTACAATGATTCAACATTACTACAGCACCCTGTGCCTTCTTAACCAAACACACAAGGGCAATCACATCTGTGAAACAGCTGTTTCTGTATATGCCACTGGGCAATGACCTTAACTCTTCTTCAGCTTTCTGTCTGGAAGCACAAGGATAGATGATTCTTCAAACGACTACTGTTGTTTAAACTATTTTAAAGAACTCAATGAGACAGTTATTTAGACATAACTCCGACGTACAATTACATGCGAATACCCACGTCTACATGCACTTTCTTAAGTATTACCCTTTAGCTGTCTTAAATGCCACACCTAGTGTTTCCAGGCATGTATTCATTCTCTTTTCAACTCTTTCCATCACTGTCACTTTTGTGTTTTGAGCTCCCTTGGCCCTATTTTACCCCGTTTATTTATTTCAACATGATTTTGAGGGTGAGAAACTT
Organism: Megalobrama amblycephala; assembly: GCF_018812025.1. Classification (NCBI taxonomy): domain Eukaryota; kingdom Metazoa; phylum Chordata; class Actinopteri; order Cypriniformes; family Xenocyprididae; genus Megalobrama; species Megalobrama amblycephala. The sequence continues at coordinate 12,864,527 of NC_063046.1, forward strand.
GTAAATAAGCAAGAGCATTTGGTAATGGTGTGTTATGAGTGTGTGTTCTGTACAGTGAGAGTTTATTGGAGTAGCATTCCTTTTGGAAATGAAAATCCCTGACCGTACATCATGTTCCCACCCAGTGAATAATCCCCAAAACACATTTAAGAGCCCAGCTCAGGTGAGTCAGTTCCTCTGATAATTGTTCTCAGCACTTACAGCTTTATAACTTATGCAGTGAAAGTTTCATACTGTTTATGTATTTAGATCTGAGTTGGCTCATACTTACTATTTTGTAGTTTTTGTAGGCTGCTTGTCTTCTTCAGTTAATTAAATGAAACAGAAACCAAGAGAGAGAGAGAGAGAGAGAGAGAGGGAGGGAGAGGGAGAGGAATTAATGTGCTTGAATGACGACAGGTTCAGACAGTGTGACGATTGTGTGTGTCAGATTAAGGTGAGTTTGGGCCCAGAACATAGAGAGCGAGTGAGAGAAGAGTCACGCGAACACAGCCAGCAGGTAAGTCGCTCAAACTTGAATGCTCTTGTATGCTATCTGAGCTTTTTCTGCCATTTTATGTGTTTATGTATGTTCTTTTTCTTTAAAATGGTTTGATTTAAGCTTATTGTGAAGCAACCTTGATCTTGGGAAAGTCTATTATAGTTTACACATAAGAATAAGAAAATAAGATGAAGAAATGTAATATATATATATAGAGGAAAATACAGATTTTTCTTCTTTTATTTGTGTAAACTATCATTTAGAATACCACATTATTTATACAGTACAGTCCAAAAGTTTGGAACCACTAAGATTTTTAATGTTTTTAAAAGAAGTTTCGTCTGCTCACCAAGGCTACATTTATTTAATTAAAAATACAGTAAAAAAAACAGTAATATTGTGAAATATTATTACAATTTAAAATAACTGTTTTCTCTTTGAATATATTTCACAAAGTAATTTATTCCTGTGATGGCAAAGCTGAATTTTCAGCATCATTACTCCAGTCTTCAGTGTCACATGATCCTTCAGAAATCATTCTAATATGCTGATCTGCTGCTCAAGAAACATTTAATGTGTACAATTGTACAAAATATTTGTGTACAATATTTTTTTTCAGGATTATTTCGATGAATAGAAAGTTCAAAAGAACAGTGTTTATCTGAAATCTAATCTTTTGTAACATTATAAATGTCTTTACTGCCACTTTTGATTGATTTAATGCATCCTTGATGAATAAAAGTATTCATTTCTTTAATTTCTTTTCAAAAAAATAAAAATAAAAATTCTTACTGACCCCAAACTTTTGAACGGTAGTGTATAATGCTACAGAAGCTTTGTATTTCAGATAAATGCTGTTTTTTGAACTTTCTATTCATCAAGGAATCCTGGAAAAAAAAAGTACACAACTGTTTTCAACATTGAAAATAATCATAAATGTTTATTGAGCAGCAGATCAGCATATTAGAATGATTTCTGAAGGATCATGTGACACTGAAGACTGGAGTAACGATGCTGAAAATTCAGCTTTGCATCACAGGAATAAATTACTTTGTCAAATATATTTTAAATTGTAATAATATTTCACAATATTACTGTTTTTTACTGTATTTTTAATTAAATAAATGTAGCCTTGGTGAGCAGACGAAACTTCTTTTAAAAACATTAAAAATCTTAGTGGTTCCAAACTTTTGGACTGTACTGTATAAACTCTGACATGGTTAACTCTGAACAAGCTAGTCAATTCCTTTTCTTCTAAACAGAAGAGAAAACATTGAGAATATCAGAAAATAGCACCATTTTCAGAGTTGAAGTCTTTAGCACGGCCTGTAAATTATTTTCTCGATTTATATGATTTGAAATACTCTATATATAAGTTAAAGGCTTTACTAAAGTGTGTTTGGTCAAATACTTACTGTATAATAGCTCTTTATCTCATAGTCCATTACTTTTGTATGAATAATATAAAGAATCATGCAGTAATGACTTTAAATCTCTGTGCAGTATGACGTATTTGTGAGTGATATTGAGTCACAGTCATCTTGGCACCAGCTGCAGTTCCAGCACAACCAACTGGAGTCAAAGTCAATGACAGACTGGAGCTCATCTTATCAAAAAGTCATAAAGCAGAGGGTAGTCTGTCAGTTTAAGAGACACACTGTCCCTAAATAGGAACTTACTGATACGCTGTATACACACAGAATGAACTTTGAACAGTGTGCCTATGATGACATGACTGATAAACACTCATTACTGTGGGATGGAGGGGAAAGATAAACCTCGGGCCATGTAAGCTTCATTTCGACAGTAGCCTCGAGGAAGCCTGCTGCTCTTCTTCCTCTTCTTCTTTTGTTTGATTATGTAAGGAATGTTGTCTGTAGGCTCAGTTCTCCATGACAAATATATGTCTGATCTCTTCCCAACATTTTCAACAGATGACCACTATTACACGTCAAAGTCACATGTTTCCTTCTTCCTTCCTTCCTCTTTAGATCGCAAAGCTTGGATTAACATCTCTCAAGACCATGACTATCGGCAAGAGCTCCAAAAAGAACAAGGCCCCTCGTTCTCCTCCTTTCCTGGACAAGGCTAATGGATTCTATGGGCGTTTGGATGACACGTTTGGAGACGATGTACAGTTGGAGGGAGAACCCACAGAAGAGCAGATTGGAGCCTTGAACCGGACCAGCCAAGACAATGGGACACTTCCAGGTTGGATAGAAGAAGATGACCATGTGGTTGATTTTAACCAGGGTATGATGGATGATGATGGGACCACTTTACTGAAGAGAAAGCCCAGCAGACTAAGTCGCCGCTGGAGCAGGATGAGCTCCAGGAAGGGAAAATATGACAAATTTTCCTCACACAAAGGACAGGGTAATGAGACCAACCCAGAGGTGCCACCAGCAACTCAAACCCCTGAAAACAGCGGAGAATCAGAACCAACAATGGTCCATTTCTCTGCGAGGGAACATGCTGATGACCAGATTCTGATATCAGGGAAGAAAGAAGGAGATGGGGAAATAGACGACACAAGAAAAGAGAAGAAGACAGAAGACAAATTGAATGGAGAGGCAATGGAAATTGTAAAGAGGAACACTCTCAAGAATTATCGCAAGGTAAGATTTAGCTATTGAGAACTTATAACCGGCTCTGAATAAGAATTTTAAAAAATACCGGAAATGGAATTGAATTACATTCATTCCCATTCATTATTGCAATTCAGTACTAAAATACCCTGACAGAGTTCCCTGTGACTTGTTACACTCTAAAAAATGCTGGGTTAAATATGGACAAACACAGGGATTGGGTTGTTTTCACCCAGCCATTTTTTTTTCAACCAATTTTGGATATATATATTTTAGCCAGCAATATAGTAATGTAGTAAAAGGCATGTTTTTGCTCACCCCCAAATAGGGGCAAATTTGTGGGGTATTTTAAGCTGAAACTTGACCAGACCAGAGACTTATATTACATCTTGTGAAAGAGGGCATAATAGGTGCCCTTTAACCCAACCTGCTGGGTTTGTCCATATTTAACCCAGCTTGGGTTGTTTTTAACCCAGCATTTTTTAGAGTGTAGTGAATCGAACACAACAACGTGAAACTTAAAGCTGAGTATGAAAATAATTTTACTACGAATAAGTCCAAAAAAACATGGTTCTCGTAGTTATTCCATGGTAGCCACGAATAACAATGTTGCAAAAAACATAGTTTAAGTATGGTTTTGTTGTGGTTATACAAATAGTAGTCAATACGCCAAAAAAACCCCATGGTTTTACCATTAGAAAACCATGGTTAATTTTCGATTGGTTGTAGGCCTACATATAACAACATGTAGATAAATATACAAATTATGCATTTGCTCAGTAGTATTTCATAAATATTGGAAAAATATGTTTCCATATTTTTGTTTGTAGAAATATTGTATAGCATTATCCGTCACTTGAGTAGGCAGGGTCATGGTTATTCCATAACCATCTATGGTTTGGAGAGGGAAAATATTTTAGTGAGGCATCTGGGGTAAAGTTCCTTTTTCTGCATTGTGCAGAAATAAGCAGCCTGTTGAGATCTGCCGGAGTCCAACAATGTTTACATATGCTGCAATAGCATGGTTGTCTCTGCTTTATCCTCTCTAACTAAGCACTAATAGTATACAGTAATACTTCATGTGTATCCTTACCCCTACCCCAACCCCCTTGTTTAATTAGTCAGTTTCTTGACCAATCTGTTATGTCACCATCTGTTATGTTTGCTCTTATATATGGTCAAAGGAAAGAAGTAATCAATACAGGGACAACAACTCTTTTCAGTCATATGTAAGGTGACATTGTTCGGAGGAACATCTGCAAATAACCAAACGACCCTGTCACTTCACCTACATTCCATGTCCTTTAGTTTAGCCGATAAAGGCACATTCTTTCTCTTTCAGAGCAATGACCCTTTTGAAGTGAACAAACTTCTTCCTTATTAAAAATGTGTTGTTTTTTTTGTGATAAACTGACTTCATCATTTATTTCTCTTTTAGGCCATGGACAGAGCTTTCCGTCGAGGATGGGAGACTTTCGTTGCCAATCTGTACAGTGTGACACTGACACCGATATCATCAACCTCTTCTTCATCCACACTATCAGACAAAACTGAATTGAGCAGGAATCGTGTTTTAGCAGAATTCAGATCATGAAAGGAATGACTTTTTCAAATTGATGAATAATTTCATTTATTAATTTAAATGTGCTCAAATATTTAATATGCATTGTTGTTTTTTTGCATAAAACTGATAGTTGATCTTGTTTTAAAATGGTCATTATGTAACCTGACATGAGAGGTCAATATTTGAACTTTTTATCAGTGTATGAATTTGCTATCACAGCACTAACTAATGAGGCGTGTACCTGATCTTTGTTCCCTCGTAAGGAAACAGGAGGGCAATGGTTTTAACTATCCTACAAGAAAAATGTCTCTTTTTTTTTTTTTTATTAATGCGATAATGTTTTTGAGCTGTGAACAGTAGCAGAGTTTCTGTACTTTGGCCATGAAAATGTATTCTTCCAGGCTATGTACCTAAGGGTTAACTCTTAAAAACTAATCTGGGAGCTCAAAGATAAAATAAATACATTTAAAAAAGTCATCAAAAGGGACAACATCACTGGCAGTGAAGTAAATAACTGAGCCATAAGATGGGGTGAAGATGGCTTTTGTGTTCTGACTTATTTATCTTCTGTATCTTACCCACTTTTATTTAATGTCACATAGGTGAATTGAGTTTTTTTGTGTGTAATGTCTTGTTTTATCTGGGTTGTGGCATTAAACCAATGCTAATAAAAAAAGAAAGGTGAAAAAAACTCAATTTGCTTAAAACTTAATTGATTCTGTTCTACTGTACAAAAGTATTGTTTTGAAATATGCTATTCTTTACACAGAAAAATAGTCAAGAAAGAAATGTTAATGTGGTTGATATGGTTCATTCATCACACTAGAAATGAAGGTCAAATCAGATACATTGCACTGTGGGATAGTCCTAGTACTATATCCAGACGTGTAAAGAGTACCTGAAAACCATACTTGAGTAAAAGTACAGATACCTTACAATGAAAATGACTGAATGTAAGATGCACTAGTCCTCGACACCTGAGAGACATGCTGGTGAAAATAAGAAACAATTGATTTGTACGATGAGAAATCAAGTTTATTTTCTAAAATCAAAATAAAACTGAACACCTCAATATTGCAATAAATCAAGGTTGACACAACAACCTTTTAAATGCCTACAAACTCTCAAGTCTCAGTTGAGCTCAAGTGCACAGAAAGGCCATAAGTAAACCAATATCCTTCAAAACGGTCTTGTCAATATAGCAGATAAATAAAACAATGTGGTAACACTTTATAATAACTCATACTATGAAGCATTAGTTTAGCAATATAGTCAATTCATAATTTATAAAGTATTAATAGACATTAGTAAGCAATTTATACACCTACAAATGCTTTGTTCTATTTATAAGCATAATGTGTTTAATAATAGTATTTTCATAATTTAGAAATTATAAATTGATCATTAATAAAGTATGTATTATATTATTTACAAACCAGTTATTTAGGAGTTATCAGTGGTTCATAAGATCATTTAGAAAGTGTAAGTAAATTATTAATAAACTATTTATTTATGCATCTTATTATTTAGAGTATTATTTACTCAGTGCGTTAATAAATGCTTTATTAATACATATAACCTACTGTAATTCATGATTAATTCAGGTAGTTATAAAACATTTAGAAGTCATCAGTTAATTTTTGTGAGCTCATCCAAAAAAAAGATACCTTCAATGCCCTGTAGATGGCGATATTGCTTATTTATATAAAAAACAAACTGCTTCAGAAAAAGTTAGCTGCCATGAAAAATGTAATTTGTAATTGCATTACTCATCACAAATGTAGTGGAGTAAAAAGTACATTTACTTGCTCAAAAATGTAGTCAAATAGAGAGTAAAAGTTGCCAATATCTTTGATACTCAGTACAACTACAAAGTAGCCAAAAAGATACTGAAGTACAGTAACTAATTACAGTTACAGTTACTCAAGTACTTTACACCTCCGACAATATCCCATGCAGTATGCTCAATACTACTGGACTATTTGACTAATGGGGTGGGTCATCTGGGTATTTGATGCATGCATAAAATGGGCATACTATGCACTGTATACATACTCCTTATGTAGCCCCGCCCCTTTTCAGCGTTGCGCTCGTTGTCTTTTGACTTCCGGTTTGTATTTCCACAGCGATATTACGTTTATGAATGAACTGCTCGTTTTAAAATCTTCCCGATCTACTGACATTTGTTAAGACATATGCTTTAAACATAACAATGCTCATGATAACTTTCATTAACTCTACAACAAGTAAATCCACTTAACCATCTAATTATTCTTTGACAGCGATGCCATAGAAATGTACAGAGCTACCGCAAAACGGAAGTTAAAAGACAATTTCATAAAGATGGCGGCGCGCTTGTTTCTCTGGTAAATAAGGTCTATAGACTAGCCCTCTTTTTGTGTAGCCTACATTTCAGCAATGTTTTTGTGTGGGGTCAAAATCCCCCGAGGCATCACCGATTGGGTAAAAATGTTTACAAGCATTTTGAAAACTCTGTAACACAAGATGTAGATGTTTATGAATTATTCTAATAAGTACAATTAGTATATTTTCAGAGATGTCAAAGTAGCTTTGGGGACCCCATACAGTACATCAGGGTTAGACTAGAGTGAGTAGCATTGCTATTTCCAAGTCTAATGTACGACTCTTGTGTCGGTGCAGATATGATGCCATCTAGTGGAAAATGTGAAGCTTGGAGGAAAAAAAAGAGAGTTATGATTTTCATATACTTTACAAACTATCACGGAACAAAGCGCACTAGTTCTACACCTATACTTATGTGCAAGCACTACTCAAGTGTGTTATATGCTCACATTAGTACATTGTTTTGCCTCTCACTGCCTCATCTGCTGCATTTTGCAATTTAGAATGTGTATTATGTGCACAAGAATCAACAACATTTTGTGCAGTTACAGTTTATCTATTTGTTTAATTTTAATGCACAAGCAAAAATGTATGCTGGCGCTTTTAATATAATCCAGTAACCTTATTGGTTGTTGTAAAATGGGCGTGGATTTCACATGTGACAATAATAAAAAGCGACGAGACCTTCAATTCGTCCATTTTGCTGCAGCTTCGTCTTTGGTAAGGTGTTTTACTCTTCTTTTGTTAACTGAAGTGTAGTTGTTTTGTGTGTGTGTGTTTTTTTTTTTAATCGCCCTTTTCTACAGAGGACCTCTTTTATAAATGTTCATTTGTTCTTTGTTAGTATATATTTAAAGGTTTATTTCAGTACAGAGGCCTTTAGCAGACATCTGCCGGGTGTTTGCATTGCAATCCATTTCCTCACGAGCCTCTGAATCTGAAGCCATCCTGGCTCACTTATTGCTATTATTGAATGTTTTACATTTTTTACCAAAGTTTATTTGTTGCCATATCGCATTTACCGCATATTTGCTATTTGGCTTGCTTTTTTCGACTTTGGCGAGATCTCTCAGTGATGATAATCTTCACAGACCTGTACTGAAACACTGTGATTGCATCTTTATTTATCTGAAGAGAGATTTGCACTGAACTTCGCATGATTTGCATTTGATTTATATTAGTAAATCTTGCGTGTTCTGAAGTTTCGTATGGAAACACGTGTCTCAACTGCGTCTCTTCTTTTGCAGCCATGACTGCGACGAGCACGAAGTCCCGGGGATCATGGGATGGTAAGTTCTGTTGTAGGTTCATATCTTAAAACATGCATAGTAGAGATCGACAGATATTGTTGACATTTCATGTATTTCGGCCATTTTCTAATTTGAATGAATAGCATTAAAGATATGCAAAATATTACATCAACGAGCTTTACTTATGAGTGCACAGTATATTTGCAATTGGCACTCATGTGGACCTGATTTTAAGGAATTCAACGAAGTAAAGTTGTTGATTCCAACAGATTATTTGTGCATGTTTTATAACTTTATGCACACTTGATAAGTGACTTAAACTTGAAGGAGGTTAAGTGACAAATGAAATGGGATTTTATTAGGATGGTCTAGACTTTTTTTTTTTTTTTTCTTTTTTTTTTTCTACCACACCAAGAAGCATCCTTTGTGCAGTGTATGCATTTAGGCATCCAGTGCTACTGTGATGGCTTTTGAATTCTCTCTTCCTGAATTGCTATGATGTAAATGTTCTAAGCTGAGTAGCATTGGACATCAAATTTCTTTTGTTAGTTAGTTTGTGAATGCAGGCTCTTGTAAAGAGACATTTTGTTTTTGCAGTTTCCATACATTTTACTGGGATGAGGCAGAGGCCTGTTAAATTTGAGGTACATTTTCAAGTATTGAAGGTCCCCCCCCCCTTTTCATTAGGCTAAATATTTAAATGATGATTACAAAGACAAGCATATGTCTGAATTGCATTGATGTTTGCCTTTTTATTCTGATATAATGTGGATGACTTGTTCAGTTTAATTTGGCCCACTTCCCTATTGAAACCTAAGGAGAGCTTGAATGAAATGATCCACAGTTCTATTAGTGTTTTAGACTGTCTACCACACCCAAGAAGTTACTGCAGCATTTATGTGCTGAGTGCATGCATTTAGGCATCCAGTACTATGCCTTTCAAATTCTCTTCCTGAATTGTTCTAATTTAACTCTTAACTGAGTAGCTTTGGACATCACACAGCCAAGTGTTTTAGCATTGCTTGTGAATGCTTTTTTTTTTTTTTTACAAGAGCCTGTATTTGTTTTTGCAGTTTCTATGCAGTCTGCTGGGATGAGGCAGAGACCTGTTAAATTAAGGTAAGTTTAAGCATTGAAGGTCCTTTTTTTTTTAAATTTTGGGATAAACATTTAAATGATGATTTTTAAAGACAAGCATATATCTGAATAACCGTGATGTATGCCTTTTTACTCTGACAATGTAAATGGCTTTAAGTTAAGTCATCACTTCCTTGTTGCAGCTTTTTGAGAAACTTGTTCTTTTTAAGGTTGCCTGCACATCCTTGGATTGCATGATGTCCATAGATGCTGTATTGGTAAGTTTTACAAAATCAAATTTTAATTGGCTTCAAAATTCTGCATTGTCTGAAATGATGAATTTTTAACAACATAACCGGACGACAGATTTGTCATATGGCGTTCTAGTCACCAAAGTCTGATCAGACCATATGACTTAAATGCTACTTTTTGAACCATATTGGTTGGTTTCTGTGCTTACGGTGCTTATCTATCTAGGTGGGTCCCACTTTTGTCCTGGTGGCCATAGCGTGGTTGTCGTGATGATCAGGTGAGCTTTATTTTTGAAGTGGTGTTTGCTTAAGTCATCTGAGAGGATGAACGGTTTATACCGTTAAATATGTGGACGGCATTATTGCTCCATGGCATTATAGTCACCAAAGCACTGATCAGACCATGTTTAATATGGTGATTTTGTTTCTCTGTAGTGTAAATATTAAGCCAAAACCATTTGTGTTTAGGTATCATCTGCACAAAATGACCTTTAACCAAGGACTGGCATCTTTCAGAGGTAATTGTATTGTTTTAACACGTAGTATTTTGCACAATCTCTGTGATGAAGATACTTAGCTCACTTTGAACCCATGTGAAAAGTAACGAACAACTGAGAGATTGATGGATTTTGTATCTATTCTAATATTGTGTGAACATGTCAGACATTGCCCCTCTTTTTTTTTGCTCTACAGGAATATTGTTTGTCCGACACTAAGTGGGTCAAGTCCTTTAGTGGTACCAGGTAAGGTTGCTTGCTGTTCCCATGTGCTTATTAATATTCAGTCCCTCTGTAACTAATGATGATTTACTTTGGAATCTCGTTCGTCTGAAATCCTGTTGATAAATTTTATTACTGATGTTACATTTACATGTGTTATCTATATTGAGTGGTTTTATGCATCAAATAACGCCCAGGTTTGCTTTTGCTCCTGAAAGGTTGCACACCTGAAGTAGTCTTAACAGGTAAGAATGTGCTATCTATATTAAATCCAATTACAAATTCTCTAAGTTGCACCTTATTATAATCTGTAACCTATGATGATTTTGTAGTCTCGTTCGTCTGAAATCCTGCTGATAAACTGACATACTGATGTTACAGAACTAGCATTGTTTCTCTGCATGTGTGCAATACCCATCTGAAGTGCTTTTCTTTTCTTCTTGCTAGTAGGTGCTACCTGAAGTCATCCAAACGGGTAAGAATTCAATCCCAAATATGTAACATGGCAAACCCATTGTCCTTTTATGATGTAACTTGCACACGTCTTACGCCTTGTGTCAATACCAGAACCTGAAAAGGTGAACCCACTGGTGTTACCTTGGCAATAAGGGGATGATCCGTTGGGGTTACCAACAGTCTGAGAAGGACTAGTTTTAGTGTAGATGAACTCTTTCCTTTTGTGCCAACTAATTTAGTTTCTTTATTTTATGCAGGACTACAGTGGCAGTTCTGTGCCTACCCTTGGAAGTTCTGTACCCACTTCATACTGAAGATGGTATGTGCTTCCCTGTATTTTTGACTTAACCTATTGAACAAGTAGGTGTGATGATGTGAGATTACCGCCCCAGTCTGATTTTAGCTGACTGAATGGTACCCCTCTGACCTCAGTAATTGACTTCACTTTAAATTTGTACTTTAAATGTGAAACTTTATTTAAAACAAGTCTGTCTCTCCTCTCCCTCAGGTGGTTCCATGACTGGCTGATTAAGGATATTGTCCTGTGTACAGGTACCTAAAATGCATATTTATATCCATTAGTATGGATGTGATGAGTTAATTACCGCCCCAGGCTGAAAAGTCATGACTGATTGGTAACCCCTCTGATCCATACTTCATGTCTGTCTTAACTTTTCTTCTTCTTGTGCTTTAATTGTTGCTACTGTCTTTCCAGGTTGCCCCAGTTGTAACTTAATGCTGGTGTTTTGTTGACCTTAAAGGTTTGTGGCTTCATTGTTTGAGTTCATTTTATTTTTTTAACTGATGACTTCATATCGCCCCAGTCTGATGTGTCATGACTGATTGATAACTCTGATAAATGTAATGAGTCAAAGGTACTGGTTTAAGAAGTTGACTTGTACTGACCTCCCCTATTTTCCCCTCTTTTTCCCAGGTCACTTAAATGGCATCCAGGGAAAAGCTGAATTGTGGATGAAACCTTGATTTGTTGGCTCCTGATTTCCTATAGTATGCTGAATTGGCATGTTTAAGACTGACAATACAAATGCTCTCCCCACCCCATTTTGTACTTGTAATAAAGTCACTTGCTAATGTATTACTGCTTTTTGGGAAGTGTCCCCTCTGACATTTAAGTAGTTTGCTAAATAAATGGATTTGCTCAATTTCAAACTAGTCTTCACCTTTCATGTTTACAAGGGTATTTATCGGTTAACTAAATTGAAAGGTGACACCTTTACAGTAGTCAATTCGCTAATGCTTTAGGCAACATGAACCAGTAATAGGATATGTAAAATACACTAAATTACTATTATACACTTATTCAACTTGATAATGCTGTTATGTAGATGTTTAACCCTTACAGTACATGGAAAGTTTTTGAGGTAACACTTAACCATAAGGTTCATTAACATGAAGTAATGAACTGCACTTATACAGCATTTACTAATGCATTAATCAAAGTTATTGCACTGTGATCTAACATTGACAAACTATGAACTGTAACTTCACTAATGTTAATGAAGATTAGTAAATACAGTAACATGTTTAGTTTATACATCAATGTTTAATGAACCTTGTAAAGTGTTACTGTTTTTGGTGTTCTTGATATTTCATTAGCTTACAATAAAATCTTGATTCAAGTTTATATTTGAACTAAAGGAGCTAAAACTTACAGCATACAGCTTCTCATGAGGTTATCTACAGTTTAAAAAGATTTCAGTGTTCTGATAGTATAATCCAAATGAACTGGGTTCATGATATAAATTCAGTGGCTAGTTGAGGCAACTGCCCTCCAGAATCAAAAAGGCTGGTGACTGACCTGTAATTACTTCAAGCAGCAACAGTAATAAGAGGAGCAATTTTAATAACCAGATTTGTCAAGGCAGAGACGTGTACTCTTGGCAGATGTGATGCATCTTTATTGTACACACCTGAACAAGTGGTGCTGAAAAGTACATAATCAACTTAAAGGGATAGTTCACCCAAAAATGAAGCACAAATGTCATTATTTAGTCACCCTCACATCACTCCAAACCTGTAAGACCCTCATTCATCTTCAGAACACAAATTAAGATATTTTTGATGAAATCTGTTTTTCTTATCCTCCATAAAAAGCAACAAAATTACCACATTCAAGGTCCAGAGAAGTAGTAAAAACACTTGAGACTAGTGTTTCAACCTTAATGTAAAGCCATGAGAATACTTTTTGTGTGAAAAAACAAAAATATTTAATAATATATTCAACAAATTTGTCTCTCTCCGTTAATTCTCCTACACTATTATGCTGCAGCAGTTCCAGGTTCTAAGTTAGAACACCGGATATGTATTGGCCGGCTCCTGCATCAGCATCACACGCATGCATCGTGCCGCTCGCATGAACAGCATTGTCCAATACTGAGCTGGCGTTCTGACGTAGAACATGGAAGCACTCACTTCATAACATTAAGGTGGAACCACTGTAGTCACATTGACTATTTTAATGATGTTTTTACTACTTTTCTGGATCTTGAATGTGGTAATTTTATTGCTTTCTATTTCTCTCGGATTTCATCAAAAATATCTTAATTTGTGTTCTGAAGATGAAGATCTTGCGGGTTTAGAGCGGCATGAGGGTAATTAATGACCGAAATTTCATTTTTGGGTGAACTAATCCTTTAAAAAATGGCTTCCATTTCCAACCATTTAAAGCAAGCAGCTTTTGTCTGTGTGTTTTTAAAAACACACTAAACCTGTTAATACAGCTACATTGACTATCTTAAATAAATTTAAGATGCAGTTGTTTTCCATACATTTGCAGTCCAACAAGATCCTTCTTTATTGTCCATTCTCTGCAAATCGGAGATTTGAACTTTCAGTTCATCAATCAGCTGTAAAGATCCGAGCTGCTATATCATCAAGCAGCCAGTCCACACCTGTAAGCAGGTTCTCACCCGTCACGGCACTGCATCCCACTATGCACCAGTGATGGGTCTTAATGTCATCAAGGGCTAAGACCTGCACAGATAAAATTCAGAAAACAAGACCTTACTTACTAATTACAGTAATGCAAGTCAGGTTCATAAAATTACAAATGACTAGGGCTGGGTATTGACACAATTTTCATGATTTGATTCGATTACTATTCACATGCTTTAGATTCGATTTCAATTCGATATCGATTATTTTGGATGTAGTATTTCAATTACAGTACATGGCAAATTTTCTAGAAGAAAAAAATCTCTAATGCTGTAAACTACACACGGGAGTCAGTTGGTACTACTATAATAATATTGAAGCTTAATTTATCTTATTTATAAACAAACACAAATTACACTCAATGATGTTTTTATTATAAATAAAGTTTAGAATTACATAATCATATTTCAACTCCATTTCATTTTTTTGAAATATAAACCTTTAAATCGTGGCTGTCATAACTGATTTATTCAAACATGCATTAAATATTGAAGAACATTATAATGAATATGTAACGGTGCATAGCTATATTTATCAGAATGCTACTTTCTAGAGTTCACTTTTCTAGCTGACTAATGAGTTTATGGTCACTGAATATGGTTTTTCTGAGGTAAATGTGACGTTACGTGACATTGTTTACAAGTTGTTTTATTGACGTCTTTCCAAGGTTGAAACACTGAGCTATGACACGAGACATGATACGGATTTCGGTAAGTTGTACTGTATATTTTAACATACCTTCAGATGTTTATTTCACGCTGTAACCGGTATTAAAGCGGAGGAGAGGATGTTCACATGCGCTTCACGCTGCCACTTCTCTGAGGTGCTACAGTGATCTGTCACGCCACATTAAACAGCGCCAAAATGGTATTTATTTTTTGAATATCATTAAAAGATTGACGTCATTTGAAATCTGAGACTTTGCTTCATATCAAATGTAACAAAGCACAAAGATTATCGTGATTAATTGGATGGGAGGCGCTACATGTTCTACTCATTCATCAACTGAAAACAGACTAGACTAACCGTTTCCTGGGATTTAAGAATTGATATCAGTTCGTAAAAATGGGAATCAATTAAAATCGAGAAATCTATATTTTTTTTACCCAGCCCTAAAATTGCCTGTTTAACTGAAGGCTCACCTCTCGAATGGCATCTTTTGATAAAGAACCAGGTAAGTCCTGTTTGTTGGCAAAAACTAAGAGTGTGGCTCCTGCTAATCGCTATTCAAGAGAAATTAAAAATGAATCAAACTCATGTAATATCATATTAAGTGTATAGAGAGACTTACACATTACATTTTATCCAATCATTTAATATTAAACACTGTAAGACATTATTAGGTCCAAATAAAGATATTGGTCATCTCACCTCCTCTAGTAATAAAGTACTCAGCTCTTTCCTGCAGTCCTCAAGTCTCAATCTGTCAGCACTGTCCACCACCCACACCAGTCCATCTGTACTCTCGAAATAATTCCTCCAGTATGATCTCAATGACTTTTGACCACCCACATCCCAGATATTCAGCTTAAACCTAGTCTCAATGTGAAGAAAAAGAATCAAACACAATGTACTTGGGAATTATTGCGGTAAATACAGACTGTTTATATTCTCCTGGGACCCGGGAATAGACTTCTGCCCTCTGTGGTGGACATTATATTTTAGTGATTTAGTGATCAGTTTTGGATGTCCTGTAGAGAGCACATTCAGGGCTTTGCAGAGATACCAAATTTTTTTATTGGTTTCGCCATGAAAACAACAACAACTTCTTGGTCTTTAAATATGACTGAAAATGAACATTAGCACTCTTATGGGAATATGATATTTTGTAATTATCATTTAAATCGGATTAATTTTCAAATTGTTTGTTATAAATCAACATCTCAGGAAAATGTTATGGGGTTTCAAATCAAAATATGACTTTCTGTTACTAAACAGGGCATTGTTTTCATACATGACCTCTGTTGAGGACACCAGGACTTAAAGGGTTAGTTCACCCAAAAATGAAAATTCTTTCATTTATTATTACTCACCCTCATGCCGTTCCACACCCGTAAGACCTTTGTTCATCTTCAGAACACAAATTAAGATATTTTAGTTGAAATCCAATGGCTCAGTGAGGCCTTCATAGGGAGCAATGACATTTCCTCTCTCAAGATCCATAAAGGTACTAAAAACATATTTAAATCAGTTCATGTGAGTACAGTGGTTCAATATTAATATTATAAAGCGACGAGAATATTTTTGGTGCGCCAAAAAAAACTAAATAACGACTTATTTAGTGATGGCCGATTTCAAAACACTGCTTCATGAAGATTCGGAGTACAATGAATCAGTGTGTCGAATCAGCTGTTCGGAGCGCCAAAGTCACGTGATTTCAGCCATTGTCAGTTTGACACGCGATCTGAATCATGATTCGATACACTGACTTCATGAAGCAATGTTTTGAAACCACTGAACTCACATGAACTGATTTAAATATGTTTTTAGTACCTTTATGGATCTTGAGAAAGGAAATGTCATTGCTCCCTATGGAGGCCTCACGGAGCCATTGGATTTCAACTAAAATATCTTAATTTGTGTTCCGAAGATTAACGAAGGTCTTACGGGTGTGGAACGGCATGAGGGTGAGTAATAAATGACAGAATTTTTATTTTTGGGTGAACTAACCCTTTAAATCATGATTATCAGGCGTTTTAAGAGATACAACAAGTGAATAGGGAAATAAATTATATATAAATATTCCTATTAATTATTAGATATTGTTATGAAAATGTTGCCAATTATTACTCCCATTATTATACTTTTTTTCATTGCATGTTGCTTCAAGAACAGATTAATATGCAAATTAGATACAGTGTATAGATACATTGTGTTGAATGGGAAAATCCATGTATGACTATTTTACCCACATATTGCATAAAATTAAATGGTATATCACTTATATCTTTCATAACATAATTGAGAATCATCTTTATACAAAGTTTGGTTAAAAACAATCCTGAAGCCTAAAAATTAATTGGTGATTAAAAAATAAATCCCATTGTTTTTGCCTATACATGTAATTTCATGCCATGTTATTTTCATGTTATATGTCCACTACAGAGGAGGATATATATATGAATAAAATATAATGTTTCAAAAATGTTATTTTTTATTATTTTTCTTATGCTCTTTTTTTTCCTGGGTCTCAGGAGGATACATATTCAACAATTAGTTTAATTAAAAATCTTCAGAGACCTTTAATAAGGTAAAATATAGCATCTTATGACGCTCTCAGCTTCGTGCTGATGCATAACAATAAATTAATCTTCAGTCATACCCTCTGTGCTCAAGCGTCACTATATTGAAGCCTAATGTTGGAGAGATGGTGCTGACATCTTCCCCGTTGAACTTCTTCAGGATGGTTGTTTTTCCAGCATTGTCAAGTCCACTATAAAAGCACAGTTAAGGGCCACAACAGTCTTCTGCGTCACAGCTGATAAAAACATTACACTAAACGAGCCTTTCTGAGTAAACGACAGTCGTGCATCGCGTAAGCTGATTATATACACTTAAAAAATACAAACATATGAAACAATGTGATATGAACATTTCAGTTCTATGAAAAGATACAGCATCAGTAGACGCATTTCACGCTCCTTGTGCTTCATCTTCTTCAAGATCGTCAGTAAACCCATCGTTGACGTTTAAATGTAAACACTGAAGTGGTCTAAAACCCTAAATCGCACATTAACTATCGAAATGCATAAAATATAATTTCCTAAACATGCGTATTAGGGCAAAGCCATACTGGAAACGAGGAAGCGTAACACACACATTCAAGTCTGACTAGACAGTGCGCAAGTGTGATGTTGAAGGCATATGATTGGTTGTTCTAACTGTCAATTATACTTGCGCTTTTTCTATTGGCAAAGGAGAACCGCGACAAGGGCGTGTTCGCGTTTTCGTAAAATCTGTCGTTTCTATAGCAGCGCCCCCTTATGTGCGTATTCCAAACATGTGAGCAACTCCATTAAAAAGCCCGATAGTATCCAAGTAAGTTCATCTCACTTACTTTTGTCTGTCTGCTTGTATGATCGGTTGGTCAGTCATGCTAGTTGTGCATATATTTTTACATTATTTATTATCAGAATGAGCTTTATTGCTAATATGTTTACACATGGAGGAATTTGTCTTGGTGACAGAAGCTTCCAGTGCACAGACAGAATGACAGTGACAAGACATAATAAAAGTAATATAAGTTAATAAAAATATATATAAAAAATACATAAGTATGTACAGGTATGTTATATACAATAGAATGAAATGTAAATAAACGTAATTAATAAACATAAAACAGACGATAAAATAATAATTTACAAACAGTCACATGACTGAACTTCATTACAGACCTGTCAAATTTTCATAAAATTTCTTCTTCTTTAAAGAATAACAACAAAAATATGTGAACAAAATTTACGTTTTGGGCACCCATGATGCATATCCAGCACCTGCTGCTGTATTTCAGTCACTAAAAACAGCGAGATACTTAAAACACAATCTTTATGTAATGTAAACAATCTTTACATGTATATCCATTACTAAAAAATAGCACTGAGCTCGTCATAAGCAAGTATGTGATTTTTTTTTAAATTATTATTAAAATAAAATAACAATTATGTCATTAATTACTTTTTGCACTTGCACTTTTTGCACTATTTACACTTTCAGTGCCCAGAAACATATTTAAAACAGTTCATGTGAGTACAGTGGTTCAAACTTAATATTATAAAGCGACGAGAATACTTTTAGCAAAACCAAAATAACATCTTTTCAGCAATATCTAGTAATGGGTGATCTCAAACACTGCTTCGAATCTTTTGTTTCGAATCAGCAGGAGCGCCAAAGTCACATGATTTCAGCAATTTGGCAGTTTGACACACGATCCGAATCATGATTCAGTGTTTTGAAATCGCCCATCACTAGATATTGTTGAAAAGTCGTTAATTTGTTTTTTGCTGCACAAAAAATATTCTCGTCGCTTTATAATATTAAGGTTGAACCACTGTAGTCTCCTGAACTGTTTTAAATACATCTTTACTAGCTTTCTGGGCATTTGAAAGTGTAAATTATCTTGCTGGTGATGCAGGCCTCACTGAGCCATCGGATTTCATCAAAAATATCTTAATTTGTGTTCCAAAGATGAACGAAGGTCTTACGGGTGTAGAACAACATGAGGGTGAGTAATAAATTACATTATTTTCATTTTTAGAAAATCCAGAACATTTTCAGTAAAAGTACACATTAAACAAGTTCATTCATTCTAGCACAGCGTAACACTCCCAAAATGGACAAAAACAGGAAGAAAGAAAGAACAAAAAACAAACAAACAAAAACAGCAAAACAGGCATCAATCACGGTACATGAAAGATCTCGTCATACTTATTTCTTCAAAAAGTATGTACATTTTTTATTGTTAATTATTCTGAGTGGTTTGAATAAGTGTTCTACTTCACATATAGTAGAATTCTAGAATACAATAGTAGATTCTAAAGATTTGTTTTGGTTTTCAAAAAAACAAAAAATATCCTTAATGCATAAATTGCAGTTCATATTAACTTTAGAAAAACAAAACTCAAATAAGCAAGTGTGTGATAAAAAAAAAAAAAAAAAAAGGTTCTATGGCTATGACATCACTTCCGGTAATGTGGTACACCATATTCAACCTTGCAGTGAACCGTGATGGTAGGTAAAATGACATAGCATTCTGAGGTGAATAATGTTAAGGTTATATAATAAAAAATAAAAACTCATTGATCGTTTGTAATTGCTATATATTTTGCTGTAGGATGTAATGGTGAATCAGAATGTTTAAAAATCACATTTATATTAATCCTGTTTTTTTTTATGCGATTTTGACACTGTCTCAGTTTGCCAGTAGCGTATTGTTAAACTGGGATAGGGTATTACTGGCAAACTGCGACAGCCATTCAAGTCATTCTAATGGGGGAATTGAGTTCCCTTTTTATATGTCCCTCATAAATTTAGTTAGCTAGCTAGATATTTCAACAAAAATGGACTTAAACTGCTTATATTGCCTAAAAAAAAAAAAAAAGAAAAAAAGAGAAAGATTGAGGGTACAAGCTTGGATGGCCAGGACATTTCCAAAGCCAGATATGGTGATGAAAATGATCCCAAGAAGATGAGGATTGGATCATGTGCATTGTTTGCAAGGACTGGCTCCATGAGACATGTAATAATAATAATTTATTTTTATTATTATCAGACATGTGGTGAGGAGAATGGCCTCCTTGAAGGCGATTAGGCATTCACTTGCACTGGCTGTATTGACTTGTATTGTATGTGTACCGTACAAAAAAGCAGAAATGAAATTTAGCCTGTGTGAAATTAATTAGCTTACAAGAAGAGATGTTCATTAAGGTTCCTCTTTTTAAAATTTAAATTTATATAAATTAAACCTAATATGGGTTATGTGCAATCTAACTTCCGTATTCTGTAAAACGGATCAGATCGCTTCCGGTTTAGGTCTTTTGCATGTGCTTCATGAAAAAATTTGCTGTTTTATTCAAGATAACTTAAAAGAGCAAGCAAAGATGAGCATAACTGATGTCCCCCGCATATGCAGATTGATATTTAAAAGCTTAGAAAATAGAAAGGGGGGTGAATCTGCTATACCTGCACCCCTCCTTAAAAGAAAATTATGTTTATTATTGTTGTTGTTTATATTGTAATTGTGTCTTAATTGTGGCCTACACTTGAATAACAATTGAATGTGTTTGAAGTGTCCCAGTTTGCCAATAAAGGTGTCCCAGTTTGACAAATTCAGAACACACCTCACCAACAATGATCAGCACACAGGCGAGATGAGCTCAGAATATAAACTGTTAAATATTTTCTTTATAATGTTTTTTTTTTTTTTTTTAATGGAAAAAACGCTTAATGAGAAACTGTGTTCTGTTTATATTCTGGGTTCATCTGCTTGCCTGTACATAGTATGTATCATCAACAAGGTGCACACTGAACTTGGTCCCCCAATATTACCTTCTTACTTCATTAGTACTTTGTACAGACCTGCTAAAAATCACTGGTGGGCAATGGAGGAAAGCCTGGTTTTGCCCTCCAGGTAGGCTTTCCTATAAGTGTGTGTCATGTGAAAACTATGAATAGCATTAGAAAACATTTAATATGATGG
Source organism: Megalobrama amblycephala (assembly GCF_018812025.1). Lineage (NCBI taxonomy): Eukaryota > Metazoa > Chordata > Actinopteri > Cypriniformes > Xenocyprididae > Megalobrama > Megalobrama amblycephala. The sequence continues at coordinate 12,885,427 of NC_063046.1, forward strand.
TAAATAACAAGAGAGAGACAGAAAAAAAGAGTAAGTTTATTGCAGCATAGTATGCTTAAAGGATTAGTCCACTTTTAAATAAACTTTTCCTGATAATTTACTCACCCCTGTGTCATCCAAGATGTTCATGTCTTTCTTTCTTCAGTCGAAAAGAAATTAAAATTTTTGATGAAAACATTCCAGGATTTTTTTCCATATAGTAGACTTCAATGGGCACCAAACAGTTGAAGGTCAAAATTAGTTTCACTGCAGCTTCAAATTGTCTACAATTTGAAGTCACGTCAAAGGTCAAAAGTCACGTCCTCAGGTCAAAGTTTTGAACTATTTTTTATATGCAGTATGCTAGTATATAACAATTAGTTCAAACTTTGACCTGTGGAGGGCAGTAATACACTTAGCAGTGTCTACACTGCCGGAATTGTAATAGAGAAGAAGAAGAGAGCTAGTTCAAGATGAGAATTTATGGTTAAAACTTATATAATTTTCAATTTTTTTCAGAAAATGAGCAATGGTTTCTCTAGATAAGACCCTTATTTCTCATCTGGGATCATGTTAAACAATTTGAAGCTGCAGTGAAACTAATTTTGACTTTCAACTGTTTGGTGCCCATTGAAGTCTACTATATGGAAAAAAATCCTGGAATGTTTTCATCAGGAAGCTTCGGAGCGTTATGAATCAGTGTATCGAATCAGCGGTTCGGAGCGCCAAAGTCACGTGATTTCAGCCATTGTCAGTTTGACACGCGATCCGAATCATGATTCGGAAGCTTCAGAGCGTTATGAATCAGTGTATCGAATCATGATTCGGATCGCGTGTCAAACTGACAACAGCTGAAATCACGTGAATTTGGCATTCCGAACTGCTGATTCGACACACTGATTCATAACGCTCCGAAGCTTCCTGAAGCAGTGTTTTGAAATTGGCCATCACTATATAAGTCATTATTTTGTTTTTTATTGGCGCACCAAAAATATTCTCGTCGCTTTATAATATTAATATTGAACCACTGTACTCACATGAACTGATTTAAATATGTTTGTAGTACATTAATGGATCTTGAGAGTGGAAGTGTCATTGCTGTCTATGAAGGCCTCACGGAGCCATCGGATTTCAACAAAAATATCTTGAACGGCATGAGGGTGGGTAATAAATAACAGAATTTTCATTTTTGTGTGAACTAACCCTTTAAGTATGGAAATAATAATATATATATATATATATATATTTTTTTTTTTTTTTTTTGATGATGTGGTATAATATCTCATTTTTATAAACAATTAATTGATGAACACTGTGATCTAAAATTTGTAATTGAATAGAATGTTTCTAAGTTGTCCATTGGCTTTCATCCAAAGAGAGAAAAAAAACCTTACGGTAAATACCTTGTTTAGTCTGTCTCGAGTCTGTGTTTCCCCCTCTTGAACTTGCAGCCCTTTTGTTTGCAGCATAGATGCTTATCTATTCAACACCGTTGGCCAACCTTTTGCCAATGAAAGACGTGACTTCAAACTCGTCTTCCACCAGACCCTTAACGCTGCTAAATTATGCTTGTAAATAATTTGTATTAGCCCACACATTCATTAGCCTAACACACATAGTAAAGCCTGAATATCCCACACAGTTCCACCACATGAATATCCCACACAGTTCCACCGGTTTGGACTTCCTCTAGGAATTCCCAGTATTGGTCAATGTAGTGCGGGAAATGAGCAACCCAGTTACGGGCATCGATGTGCCGGAAGCGATGATCTCCAGGCTCGACTCCGCTAACCGGGTCATTTAAAATAATTCGAAACCGAAAACACTCTAGTCCACCCCTCTGTTGCGTCACCTCATTCCACCGCCCACTGCTTACATTAAAGACCTCCGAGCAGTTTAAATCATGACCAGGCACTTAGTTCTGCAGACTAGGCTACAGTTGCCTCCACATTCTATTAACTTCATTCGAAGAATTCATTTTGAATTTTCATTTTCATTTCGAAGAATTTTGTATATTAGGCTACGGAAATATGACAAAAGACTGCTGATTTATTCTGAAAGTATACATGCAAGCATTTTGTTCTGATTTAACTGTCGATGAACAATCCGTGCTCTTGGAGATGCCAGCTGCTGTCATGGACAACTTTGACCGGGGAAGTCCTTTCTCGCAAAGTGATTCTCAAAGTCCTCAAGACTGGGTAGGGAGTGAATTCACTTATTTAATGTAATTGTACTATGTATGCATAGAATGCTCTTATTACAAGCAATAAAATATTTAAAAACAAATATTTATATTTATAATACTTATTTTTTGTTTAAATCATTTCACAGTTATTCTCCAAATATATATTATATCCTAATATATATATTAAAAATGTTTATAAATAAAATCTATATATTATAATTCATATATATGATCTGATGATGTGTATCCTCAGAGCACGCAGTCAGATGGCCACACGTACCATCGCAGAGAGAAAAACAGAGATGCAGCTCGCAAGAGTCGAAGAAAACAGACAGAAAAGGCTGACACGCTGCACGAGGTCAGTGGCATTTGGGACCTTTCACACACTCTCTCTTTCTCCTTTTGAATGTGTTACTTTTGCTTTGTTACAACTTGTTATCTTTTTATATCTTCAAGTCCTCACATTTGCTGTGTATATCTTTTCGTTCACGTTACTCACACAAACACAAATATATATCTTATTGTAATTGTCAGACACATAACCTATCCTCTTATAATTACTTGGAATCATGAATTAATGTGTCATTATCATAACCTTCAGCAGAATGTGTGTGTAAATGTTGCAGGTGTATGTTTCTGTAAAGGTTATTTTTTGTGTGTTTGTTAATGATTACTCTGTATTCTCTCTGTGTGAGTTTGTGTGTGTGTGTGTGTTTAGTGTGTGTGTGTGGAGGAGAGAGGAAGCATAGTATTGCACAACTTCAGTTCAGAGCAGGCATTTCTGGGAAACACATTACATGACTGGGACAGCTTACAGATTAGTTGCGCTAGCGCCAGACTAGTTATTTCACTTTGCAATCTGACACACCTTCATTTTCACTTTCATTTTCTCTTCAGATTATGTGTAAATCTTGGACTTTCCCCTTTTTATCCAACCCACTAATCACTCCCTTTCCATGTGTTTTTCTATTTTTTTTTTTAAACAATTCGTTTTATTTTTTCCCTCTGAACTTTTGTACAGTGCACAGCATAAACAAGCACACCCCCTCTGAAACTTCTGAAAGTCAGCAATTACTAAATTTCTTAGAAGACATGTTAGGCTCTTTAGAGATATAATGTTCCAGCAAGTCAATTATTTGGTAAGTTTAAGGCAATGTTTGATCAACAGGTAAGTATGTTGAACCAAACCATTTAAAGAGAAGTAATTTCTTGACAATTAAAAGTGTTATATAGCCCACTGAATCATTCTCAGACTTAATGCTGACAACAATGGAACCACTTGGGAGAGAACTGTCAGGAGACTTATTTCTTAGCACAAAAGAGGACAGTGGTACAAGAGGATTACCAAATCATTGTTTTAAGTGTGAAAATAGAGCAAAAGTAACACAGAAATTCAAAAACTATGGACTCGTGGACAAGGCCCCTGAAATAATCAGGCCTTCATTTTAAGCTTTCATTTAGTGATGAGGGATTTTTTTTTTTGCTAGACAAAGAGCAGGAGAAATACCAAGCGAGCCAGAAATATCTCAGAGCCAGCAAAAGCTATGAAAAGAGTGACTGTTTATCTCACAGAATAAGATGCAGCCTGCAGAAATGACATGTATGGTTGTTGTTCTCACTGGAACTACCTACTGTAGCCAAAGCACAATAAAGTCAGTTAGCCATTTCCAAAGCCCATATTTACAAAATATAGATTCTGGGAATCAATACTCTGGTCTCATGAGACCAAATCAATCATTTTGGATCTTACAGCATCCAAAATGTTATGGTTTTGCTAGAGGAGGAGTACAGTGAGAAGTGCCTGGTTCCCACAGTAAAGTTCACTGGTAGTAAAGCTCTTATATCTGTAGGGATGTGTGAGAGCTGAAGGTGTGAGGGAGTTGTGCTTTATCATTGCTGTCATGAATTCCCACACCACTGTGTAATTTAATACACACAAACAGAAGATGTTACCCTTTCCTCATTCTCTGCATTGTTGGGCATTTTTTCAACATGACAATGAGGATATGCATTCTCCCAAGGTGAAAAACCTTCTGTGGACATGTATTGCGCTCAATCTTAGTACTCTTGAGCCCCTGTGGGGGATTCTGTAGAGACGAGTTGAGCAACACTCCCTATTAAAGATCAGGGCATTTAAGAAGCTCATCATCCAGGAGTTAAACAGGACAGATGTGACAATTTGTCATGGACTTGTACACTCCGTGCCAAGAAGGGTCAGAGCAGTATATTCAAAATTATGGAGGGCATACTAAGTGTTTGAATATACATTTGTTGAATTAAATCTATGGTGTACTGATTTCTGCAATCCTTAATTTAAACAAATTTGGCTAATTTACTTATTTTATGGCTATTAATGATATATATTTCTCAGTTTTTATTATGTATATGTTTAATGCATTTTAGTTTTGTTTAGTATTATCATTATCATTTTAGTATTTGTTCAGAGGAGGTGTACTCATTTATGCTGTGCACTGTATGTGGGAAGAGCAGTTCAGGTGAAATCTATTTTAAACTACTCACAACTACTCTGTATTTTACTGTGCTACATTTTCTTTTTTACTTCGTAACTTCTGCATTTCAGCTGAATGCATTTATTGCACTGTTTATAAACTCTTATTTTTTATTTTTTACTTAGGAACTCCAATCTCTAGAGCAGTCTAATGCCGCAATCCGAAAAGAAATCGCTGAACTGGAGAAGGAGCTTAAAATGTACACCACTGCTTTGGAACAACATGAACCTCACTGCACTAAACCATGTCCATATGGACCATCAGTTGGTGTTCCAGCAGGTCCATCCACAGCTACACCCTTTACCTCAGATTCCAACTTCATCCCAGAACTCAACCCCTTTCCGGACCTTACATTGTTACCAGACACTAATTCAGTGGATTTGCCTCTAACAGGGCTCCTCGACAGTTGCGATTGGTCTCCTTGGGACACATTGAATGGGAATGGGTGCCTACAGCAGTTTTGAGGTGCAGTCAGTTACGTTCTTATTTGGTGACCAGTTTTACACACTACCACATACTGCAAACAGCTCTTTTTATTGTGTTCAAATACAAACGGTGCTAAAACCCACAATCCATTAAGGTGTGAATATGTTGTATATTCTAATTTATTTAAACAATACTTACAGATGTCAAGATTTATTTTTACATGTAGCTATATTTTAAAAATGGGCATTATTTTTTAAAATGTATTACAAGACCACAACCGAATGTTGGGCTAAGGTATTCCTTACTTTAATCCATTTTGATTTTGTGATATTTGATTTGTGATTGATATGAGAGTTTTCTGTTAATGAATAAATTATATTTTAATAATTTCAAATGTTATTTATTGAAGTATTGTTCAGTGTCACTTACTGCTGTCCACATAAAAGTCATTCAAAAATACATTAAAAATTAATTTCTTAAAAAACATGAGATACTACACCACTTATGTTTCAATAGCCTGTTTTTAATTTCTGAATACTTGTGGGGCTTACAGTAGAAAATGTATGTGTACATATATATATATATATATATATATATATATATATATATATATATATATATATATATATATATATATACAGACAACATACATAATAATAATAATAATAATAATAAACAAAGATATGACATCCAAAGTATGCAAGGTAGTACAACTAGATCTCTTTTATCAACTCCAAAAGGTTTTAATTATATTTTGCTACATATAAAAGGTATTTTAAAGTTTTTGAAGTGTCAAAAGGTCATTCGGTTTAACAATCCAAAGGCCAATACAGCCACTTCATTTGTGATTAAAATATCTTAAATTGTAATAAATGTACCGTTCAAAAGTTTGGGGTCAGTTTAAAGAAATTAATACTTTTATTCTGCAATGATGCATTAATCTGATCAGAAGTAAAGACATTTATAATGTTACAAATGTTATTTAAAATAAACAGTGTTCTTTTGAACTTTCTATTCATCAAAGAATCCTGAAAAAAATATTGTACACAAATATTTTATACAATCATACACAATAAATGTTATATATATATATATATGTGTGTGTTATATATAGGCTATATATATATATATATATATATATATATATATATATATATATATAAAACACATATAAATATATATATTATTTTATATATAAACATTTAATATATATATATATATATATATATAAAATTAATTTTCACACAGAAAACCCCCCCAGATATTTTGATATTTCTGTGAGGAGGAATCTTCTTTTCAGGTCATATGATATGAGTGACTCAAAAATTCATGATATTTACAAAAAAAAAAAAAAAAAAAAAAAAAAAAAAGAAAAGAAAGAAAAAAAAGTTTTGTGTATTATTGATGGTTAAACATTTACATTTTAGATTCATTAAATCATAAATGTATTTAAAAAATTTATTTTAAGGACTTGATTTTTAAAACAATTATTTATGCTCTTTTTATTTTCTTATTCATCATTAACTCATTTATACACTTGAAAATAAGTCAGTTTATGAATCCTGAACATTTCTGTAAAACGAGGCAAATCAGTCTTTCTCTGTGGTACAGCAGGGGATGGTCTCTCGATGGCCGAAACGCCCATAGCATTCAGCATCACATTTAGTGGTCTTTTAGGTAGGTCAGCGACACGTCGTCGGTCGACTGGTATGACAAAACTCGTGTTCGGAGAATACTCAGCGACGGACTGAACAAAAATCAGCGAACGCGCGGAATAATGAACGAATGAAGCAAGAACAATGGCCAACCTGACAGTCCCAAAACACCGCGGCTAACAGAGACTGTGTCAGCCAGTGAGGGAGGGAGAGAGAGGGAGGAGAAGGGAAGGGGCTGAGGTAGAAAACAGCTGTCTGATAAAGATACGGATGAAATAAAAACAAATAGCACATATATGCTCGCTTAAACGGTGAATAGAGCAAACGGTATAGCCATAACATCGCGACGTCTAGAAGCGGGTCGCGCAAATGTAAGATGAGTAAATAAATAAATAAGAGCGCGTGAGCGTCATCTGCAGTGTGTGTAGCATCTACATCTACTTGCACCACCTGAAGACAACGACCGACACTGACTGCTGCTGGGAAATAAAGAAACGGAGGAAAAACAGCAGAGAGGAAGGGCGACGGACAAAATCAGCGAGACTGTCAACGTCCTTGTGATATAGAAGTAATTGAACCTCCTTGTATTTGAGGGAAGGAGGTAGAAGGGGGTATCAGTGCTGCAGCGGCCGCCGCGATGCTTTACACATGTAGGCACGTTTGAAGCAGTTCATCCCCGCCCTGTGTGGATCTGACCGAACCGAACCGACTGTGCAATTACGGATTTAATAGCAGGACACTGGAAGGCTCTGAAAAGGACTTAAGGTGCAGAACTGGTGACTGGTAATATGACGATAACATTTAATTAGTAAGTGTTGCATTTGTACCTGTGTGGAGGAGATAAATGACGGGATTTTAATCGCCCATTTGTTTTTCAACATGGATTGATTGGGCCATTATCACTGGATAGAATCATTATTACATCCGAGTTTTAATACAGTGCCGCTTTATGCCTCTAGCCTATAAATATTTAAATAAAGACCAAATTTAGGCCGATGACTTTCTAATGACGACAGTACGGCAGAGATGTCTTTATTGTAGAAACATATGTTCGCAACTCATGAAGATATAGACAATTACATTCACCCTTGTGCTTATTTCCGTGTCTAATCTCGTATTTTTTGGGGGGGTTTAATGTAACACGAGCGAGAGACGCGTCAAAATTGAACACCGATAGATTTTACGTTACTCTGTCTACAATTTTGACCAGGTTAGATAACTTCTGTCTGTAGTAGATCCCTGCTTGGATCCCTTCAATCCAAGAAAAAATATTTCTGACTCAATAACAAGGCGCTTTGGGTGCCTATTCTCGCCACTGGCTTCCTTCCTCGAACAATCTTCTGTCGAGAACCACCTTTGCAGCGATGGAGACCCCCACGAAGCTACCTCCGTCGAGCCCATCATCGCCGACTACGGGCTTCTCTGTACCGAGCGCGGAAAAGGTAGACGGCTTCCCCCGCCGCTCGATGCGCCGTGCCCGGCAGCGACGGTCCCACAGCTCCTCACAGTTCCGCTATCAGAGCTCCCAGGTGGAGCTCACGCCGCTGCCCTTACTTAAAGGTAGGTTGCTTTATATGGTTTGTTTTTAATGACTTGTTATTTAGCAAGTAATGAGAATAATAATTCATTCCCTAATACTAAAATATACTATTACAGCCATTTTGGTGAATTCATTGTCTTCTTGGGCATCATTGAGAGATGTCATGGTACCTCCATAAGGACTCCAACTGTAACTAAATCTTCTGAGGAGCACAGCTAGGCTCAGCAAAATTCACTTTAATGCTTCTGTCATTCAAGGGTACATAATGCACACATTTTCTGACTGAACTTCTGATATATACTGGAAATGAGCGGTTGTAACATTAAATTCAATGCAACCTGAATATCTTGTGTTGCAGAAAGGTAAAGGGATAGTTCACCCAAAAATGAAATTTATGTCATTATTTATTCACCCTCATGTTGGCATTCGTTCATCTTTGGAACAAAAATTAAGGTATTTTTTGATTGAGGTTTTTATCTCCCATAGAAAGCAATGAAATTACCACATTCAAGGTCCAGAGAAATAGTAAAGACATCGTTAAAAAAGTCGACGTAACTGCAGTGGTTCAACCTTAATGTTATGAAGTGAAAAGAATACTTTTTGCGTGCAAACACAAAACAAAAATACCAATTTTATTCAACAATTTTTGTTTCCAATGCAGTGGATGCAGTGTTTACATTCGAACGCCGGCTCAGTATTGGTCGACGCTGTTCACGTGAACACCACGACGCATGCGTGTGATGCTGACGCAGGAGCCGGCCAATATAGAGTCAGCGTTCGGACGTAAACACGAAAGATCTGCACTGCGTTCATTGCGTCGACTGCATTGGAGACAAAAATTGTTGAATAAAATTGTTATTTTTGTTTTGTTTTTGCACACAAAAAGTATTCTTTTCGCTTCATAACATTAAGGTTGAACCACTATAGTCACGTTGACTATTGTAACAATGTCTTTATTATTTCTCTGGACCTTGAATGTGGTAATTTCATTGCTTTCTATGGGAGATAAAAAATATAAATATCTTTATTTATGTTCCGAAGATGAACGGTCTTGCGGGTTTGGAATAACATGAGGGTGAGTGATTAATGACAGAAATGTAATTTTTGGGTGAACTAACCCCTTATTTAAGTAACACCAAATAAGATTAGATGTATCAAAGTAACTCAAATGAATCTATTGCAGTACTAGCTACCATGACAGTCGACGGGAATTGCAGGAAAGAACAAAATGATCATTGCAGTGGGATTTGCATATATTAATCATTAAGTACAACATAAACCATAGTATCTGGTTCAAAAACATAAAACACATAAAATACCATTTTTAGTTAATCGTAGTCCCATGCAAAGCTTGCTGGGAAACGGAAATCTCTTGTGCAGTTTTAATTAATGCTAACGAAAATGATTAATTAAGTCCAACACAAATGCAATAAGTAAGCTTCTGTGTTACAAATTAAAGGCATTTTCCCCCCTTAAATGAAAATTCTGTCATCATTTACACACCCTCAAGTTGTTCCAAACCTGTATACATTTCTTTCTTCTGCTGAACATAAAAGAAGATATTTTGAACAGTTGATGGACACCATTGACCTCCGTAGTATTTTTTTTCCATACCATGGAAGATGGGGCCCATCAACTGTTTGGTTACCCATATTCTTAAAATTGTCTTTATTTGTGTTCAGCAGAAGAAAGAAATTCATACAGGTTTGGAACAACTTGAGGGTGAGTAAATGATGACAGAATTTTCATTTTTGGGTGAACTAACCCTTTAAGTAGATTGAATGCAATGTAATCAAGTAGGAATTGTGTTGCATTAAACTCAATTTAACTAGCAGCAAAAATCTTTTTTGAATGCCATGTTTCCAGTTGTATTGTCATAGTAAGTGCCAAGTTCTTTGTGGTTAAAAGCATCTTCAGTGTGAAGACCCTGATAGTTTCATTTCCATGGGCTCATTTCTGTCATCCACTTGAAATGAGGGAGAAACTCCAAGTGGCTGGGAATCTACTGTCTTGATCTTATTAGTGGGGTGTAATTTGAAGTAATCCATTAATTTTATAGAAGAATATGAATGAAAGAATTTTCTGACAACCAACATCTATTTTATATAGACTAAGTCTTAAAGGTGCCCTAGAACGTTCTTTCACAAGATGTAATATAAGTCTAAGGTGTCCCCTGAATTAGTCTGTGAAGTTCAGCTCAAAATACCCCATAGATATTTTTTAATTAATTTTTTTAACTGCCTATTTTGAGGCATCATTAAAGGGTTAGTTCACCCAAAAATGAAAATTCTGTCATTTATTACTCACCCTCATGCCGTTCCACACCCGTAAGACCTTCGTTAATCTTCGGAACACAAAGTAAGATATTTTCGTTGAAATCCGATCGCTCCGTGAGGCCTCCATAGGGAACAATGACACTTCCTCTCTCAAGATCCATAAAGGTACTAAAAACATATTTAAATCAGTTCATGTGAGTACAGTGGTTCAATATTACTATTATAAAACAACGAGAATATTTTTGGAGCGCCAAAAAACCCCAAAATAACGACTTATTTAGTGATGGCTGATTTCAAAACACTGCTTCAGAATGCATCGGAGCACAACTGAATCAGTGTATCGAATCTGCTGTTCGGAGTGCCAAAGTCACGTGATTTCAGCCATTGGCAGTTGGACACGCGATCTGAATCATGATTCGATACACTGATTCATTTTTGCTCCGATGCTTCCTGAAGCAGTGTTTTGAAATCGGCCATCACTAAATGTCTTTATTTTGTTTTTTTTGGCACACCAAAAATATTCTCGTCGCTTTATAATATTAATATTGAACCACTATACTCACATGAACTGATTTAAATGTGTTTTTAGTACCTTTATGGATCTTGAGAGAGGAAGTGTCATTGCTCCCTATGGAGGCCTCACGGAGCCATCGGATTTCAACTAAAATATCTTAATTTGTGTTCCGAAGATGAACAAAGGTCTTACGGGTGTGGAACGGCATGAGGGTGAGTAATAAATGACAGAATTTTCATTTTTGGGTGAACTAACCCTTTAACTATGCACCGATTCAGGCTGCGACCCCTTTAAATCTCGCGCTCCCTGCCCCCCCAGCTCTCGACTATAAGTGCAGTTATACATTGCATAAACAAAGTTCACACAGCTAATATAACCCTCAAATGGATCTCTACAAGATGTTCGTCATGCATGCTGCATGCATGCTTCGGATCGTGTGAGTATAGTATTTATTTGGATGTTTACATTTGATTCTGAATGAGTTTGATAGTGCTTCGTGGCTAAAGCTAACATTACACACTGTTGAAGAGATTTATAAAGAATGAAGTTGTGTTTATGCATTATACAGACTGCAAGTGTTTAATAATGAAAATAGCGACGGCTCTTGTCTCCATGAATACAGTAATAAACGATGGTAACTTTAACCACATTTAACAGTACATTAGCAACATGCTAACGAAACATTTATAAAGACAATTTACAAATATCACTAAAAATATCATGTAATCATGGATCATGTCAGTTATTATTGCTCCATCTGCCATTTTTCACTATTGTTCTTGCTTGCTTACCTAGTCTGATGATTCAGCTGTGCACATCCAGACGTTAATACTGGCTTGTGTAATGCCTTGAACATGAGCTGGAATATGCAAATATTGGGGGAGTACATATTAATGATCCCGACTGTTACGTAACAGTCGGTGTTATGTTGAGATTCGCCTGTTTTCCGGAGGTCTTTTAAACAAATGAGATTTACATAAGAAGGAGGAAACAATGGAGTTTGAAACTCAATGTATGTCTTTTCCATGTACTGAACTCTTGTTATTCAACTATGCAGAGGTAAATAACATTTTTGATTCTAGGGCACCTTTAAATAAGCAATTTGAAATGCATAAAGGGTTAGTTCACCCAAAAATTAAAATTCTGTCATTAATTACTCACCCTCATGCCGTTCCACACCCATAAGACTTTCGTTCATTTTCGGAGCAGAAAGATATTTTTGATGAAATCCGATGGCTCAATGAGGCCTCCATTGATAGCAAGTCCAGGAAGGTACTAAAACCGTTCATGTGACCACAGTGGTTCAACCTTAATATTATAAAGCGACGAGAATACTTTTTGTGCGCCAAAAAAACAAAATAATGACTTTTCAACAAAAAGCTTTTTTAGTAGCTTTCTGGGCACTGAAAGTGTAGATTAACTTGCTGGCAATAGAGGCCTTACTGAGCCATCGGATTTCATCATAAATATCTTAATTTGTGTTCCGAAGATAAGTGAAGGTCTTACAGGTGCGAATGACATGAGGGTGAGTAATAAATGACATTATTTTCATTTTTGGATGAACTAACCCTATAAGAGTAGATGCATTGTTGAGTAGCAATGAATATTCACAAATAATACAGTGCTATCCCACAGTATTTCATAGATGGCACTCAATTTTAAAGGTGTTCCAAGTTCTTACACAACTTCATGATTCATACTTCAGCAGGATATGATTCACTTAGTCTAATACAGGAATCATCTGAGGTACATTTCCAGTGAAGTAGGATTTACTGGTACCAGTTTTAATGAGACTCTCCAGCTGAGGTTTTGCTGCCAGTTGGTGTGTCACAGGGGTTCCAGACTGAGCCTCTGTCCTGCTTAACCATCCAACTGACCTGCTTTTAGTCATTCACATGTCACTGAAACACATCTCCTCTGTTAATCGATGTCTGTCTAATTTACTCTTACTAAGTCTAGTCTACTCTTACATCAGCCCTCTGGTTTTATTTCTTAAACCATAACTGGATAAAATGCACAGTTTTGGTGAATCTTTGTGGTATTCTGGGTGCTTGTGTTAGATTATACCTCATAAAGCTTATGGCAGTTATGGATTGGCAAACATCTACTATCAGTGTACCAAAAAGTTGTGTGTGTTTTTTTGTTTTAACATGTACCTGCTACATACTTAAGCTCCATTAATGGTACAGGATATTTAGATGTAACATATATAATGCTCTTTAAACACAAGATTAGCTTAGTGGAGCGTGACAGACACCACCTGATATAGAACCTGTGAGTGTTTGTTTGGTCTGTGAATTTACCTGTGAGTCCCTGTCTGTGCTTGTGTAAAATAGAGAGCAAGCAAAGAAAACAGCTGAGATGCTCTATCAGTCCAAAGCATGACCTGAATATTTAATTGGTTGACCAGCCAAAAATATGGCCAACACTGCCAGGTTTGCTAGTTTATGTTATTAGTTACTGAAAAAAAGCCTGTAGGCTGCAGTGTTGTGAGCCATTGGTGGTGCTTATTCTCATTTGTAAACCTTCAAATTCTGCTCTTCAAGATAATTTGTGTTGTTGTTTTCACATAAGTCTCTTGAGTGACTTCACTACTAGTCCTCGTGAGTTTGTGAGCGTGTGCCTCTGTAAATAGCTGTCGCTGCTGGAGGCAAAGTGTCTTCCACATGGACAATGGGCAGCTCAGAGCTCTCAGCCTCATTCTCATAGTGACTCGTCTACACATTCAAATCGCATCAATTTCATAAGAGAAACAGAAATGTTTGCACTTGTTGGGTTAGCTATGATAAATCTATTAGCAATCACCTCAGAGTGTGAAGATTACTGTACCATTATTTTGATGTTGTGAATCATTATTTCAGGGTAAAAAAATATGTCTATGTTTAAGAACATACAGTAGTGGTGGGTATATATCCGCCTGTTTCTTCGTGCAGGGTCCAGCTGGTCAGGGCTGGTGTAAGGTTACAGTACACAGAAGGCCCGCTCCCTCTCTGGCCTCCTCCGATCAATAAAGAGGGCAAGAGAGGAAGAGGGAGAGAATAAAAGAGGGAGTGAGTGATTATCGAGACAGGGAAGAGAAAAAGAGCATTAGAGAAAGTGAAATGGATAAGCATGTGAGGCTGTAAGTGCAGGAACAGTGTACCGAGGGAGAGTGTTGAGTACTAAATGTGGAAAAGGGAAAAATACACACACATAAGCACTCACTCACTCACTCACTCACACACACACACACAATATATACATATATATATATATATATATATATATATATATATATATATATATATATATAGTGTGTGTGTGAGTGCATGTGTGTGTGTATTTTTCCCTTTTATGTATATATATATATATATATATATATATATATATATATATATATATATATATATATTTCACTCAAACCAGCCTTGTTCACATTACTTAAAAAACTCATGTAACTTCATGAACGTAATTTAACAGATTAAAGTGTTATTTTATGTGTTTTTCAGTAAAGGGAAATTTGTTGTTAGTTTATGTTAGTGTTTAATGTTCAGTTATGTTGGACATTTAGAGAAGTTTCTGTAATGTTTTTGAATTTTGTGGTTACCATTAGGGGTGTGACGAGATCTCGATGTCACGAATGTGACTAGATTAAAATGTGACGAGATTTCTTGTCGAGGTGAAAAGTAGTCTTGTGTTGCCATGGCATTGTCATGACAGAGTGTTAGGATGATTAGGAAAGAATATGCCACCGCAACGTTTACATTATGCCTCCACTGTCGTTTTGCTTTGTATTTAAATAAAAAAACATTTAATTCAGCTGGATAACGGTCGCCGCCGCTCCATATTTACAGAGTTACATGCCATCGTGAATGTGAAAGTAGACGCGTGGGCGCATTCAAACGCGATTTCAATACCCCGATTTTGAAAGCGGCTCCCTGATGAATACAGATATCTCTCAATATGAAAGCTATTTTAGGCTGGGCGGTGTAGTTGTAACAATCTCTTAGCTCTGTATCAAAGAAAAAAATTGGTCTTAATTGCACTTTGAATATTGAGAGAGTGTGATTATGGTTGCACTTATTGTAAAGTGTTACCATAAAAATGAATAACAGATTTCTCTTAATCTTATTAAGCACAAACAGTAAGGTTTCATTTGTTAGCATTAGTTAATGCACTGTGAACTATCATGAACTAACAATGAATGACTATTTTTATTAACTAAACAACATAAACAAAGATTAATAAATACTGTAGCAAATATATTGCTCATTGTTAGTTGATGTTGGTTAATACATTAATGTTAATAAATGAGACCTTATTGTAAAGTGTTGCCATTTTTATTTATACTGTTTTTATTTCTATGATCAGTTTGTGGAAAGGAGTTCAGTTAGGAGGTCAAAAGTTGTAGAAGCTCATAAATCATGTACAGTAAGGTCTGAAGAGACTGAAATCATACAGGAGGGAAGTCAGTCAGTTGAGTTTGTGGCAAAACCTTTTACAGTGCTTGAGTATTGTTGTCTTTTACTGCATATGATAATTCATACTCAGAAAGTAGAACTGAAATGACATTCATTACAAGATGATTAGTTAAAACATTTCAAATACACCTGCAGAATATTTTTTCTAGTCGTGTATTTCGCCATTGAGGATTTCTTAAAAATAGTGTGTAAAAATCTTGTCTCATCTCGTCTCGTGAACTCAATCTCGAGTCTCGTCTCGTCTCGTGAGATACCCGTCTCGTCACACCCCTAGTTACCATTATTCAGAAGAGTGTCGCCCGTGTTTAAGCTGCATGTTTATAGAATGGAATTCCTGCTCTCAATTCAGTTTGAGTTTGTTCAATGAGTTGTTTTTTTGAGTGCATTTTGTAGAGAAAATAGTTCATTTAATAAGGTAAATTAAGTCAATAATTGTGTTCGCCTTACGTAATAAACATTATTAAGTAAACTGCACATATAAATATTATGTAACAGTGACATTCAAATGATTTGTATTTACTCAAAGAAATTTTGTTAGCTTTACTTGAATTTCTTTAGTTCATACAACTAAATTGTTATTTGTACAAAATACTCAATATAGTTGCGTGGAACCACTTGACACTTCTTTTTTAAATAAATCCAACAGTTCATTTTTTTTGAGTGTGTGTATATATATATATTCAAAAGTTTGGGGTCAGTAATTTTTTTGTTTTATGCTCAATAAGGCTTTATTTATTTGATCAAAAAGAATAGTTTTTGTATTAATAATATAGTAGTAATAATGTAAATTATTTTAAGGGTTAGTTCACCCAAAAATGAAAATTCTGTTATTAATTACCCTCATGTCGTTCTACACCCGTAAGACCTTCGTTCATCTTTAGAACACAAATTAAGATATTTTTGATGAAATCCGATGGCTCAGTGAGTCCTCCATTGCCAGCAAGATAATTTACACTTTCAATGCCCAGAAAGCTACTAAAGATTAAAACAGTTCATGTGACTACAGTGGTTTAACCTTAATGTTATGAAGTGACAAGAATACTTTTTGTGCGGCAAAAAAACAAAATAACGACTTTATTTAACAAAATCTATTGATGGGCGATTTCAAAACACTGCTTCATGAAGCTTCGAAACTTTGCAAATCTTTTGTTTCGAATCAGTGGTTCGGAGCATGAATCAAACTGCCAAAGTCACGCCCCCCAGTGGTGAACCATTGAAATTTCGAAACGTTTATGATGTAACGAAGCCTCGTTTACTGAAATCACATGACTTTAGCAGTTTGATACACGCACCAAACCACTGATTCAAACCACTCGTAAAGCTTCAAAGCTTCATGAAGCAGTGTTTTGAAATCGCCCATCACTAGATATTGTTAAATAAAGTCGTTATTTAGTTTTTTTGTCGCACAAAAGTATTCTCGTCGCTTCATAACATTAAGGTTGAACCGCTGTAGTCACATGAACTGTTTTAAATACGTCTTTAGTAGCTTTCTGGGGCCTCACTGAGCCATCGGATTTTATGAAAAATATATATAATATAATTTGTGTTCCGAAGATGAATGAAGGTCTTACGGGTGTAGAACGACATGAGGGTTAGTGATTAATGACAGAATTTTAATTTTTGGGTGAACTAACCCTTTAAGTATTATTAACATTCAAAATAACTGTTTTCTATTTGTAATATGTTTTAAAATGTAATTTATTCATGTGATGGTATTTTCAGCATCATTACTCCAGTCTTCAGTGTCACATGATCCTTCAGAAATCATTTCAGTATGCTAATTTGGTTCTAAAGAAACATTTATTATTATTATTATTATTATCATCATCATCATCATCAATGTTTAAAATTGTTGCTTAATATATAAATTTTTTGTTGTTGAAACTTATATATATATATATATATATATATATATATATATATATATATAAAATATATTACATATATAGTCAGGATTCATTAATGAATAAAACTTCAAAAGAACAACATTTATTTTAAACAGATTTTTGTAGCAATGTAGCAAGTCTTTACTGTCACTTTTGCTCAATTTAATGCATCCTTGCTGAATTAAAGTATACTGCACACACACACACACACACACACACACACACACACACACACACACACACACACACACACACACACACACACACACACAACCCCACACTGGTATTCCTATCATTGTGATTATCACATATCTCATTATCAGAACTGTACCTGTCACTAAAGGTTGTATTTTGTGCTGGTTTTGCAGTTAAATGATCAGATTAACATCATGATGTCCATGAAACAAGTTAAAATATTATTTGAACATCATTCCACGTCCTCAAAATAAATCTCATGTGAGACGTGGCATTTCAAAACTCCTGTTTTTCGCTTGTCTTTTTTATGAGTTGTGGTGGCTCAAAAGTACAGGCACTCAACAGCCACCCTAACACAATAATAACTTTTTAAACAGAAGGACTTTACTCACTAAAATCACACTACCACTGAAAGAGATCCACAAAGAGAATGAGAGGGATGGAGAGGAGGGGTAAAAGGAGATCATGAGGAGAGGAACAGGGTAGAGGGATGACATCATCTCTCCTGCTCTCTCTGCACTGTTTTCTTTCCCTAGCACGCATCTCTCTCTCTCTCTCTCAGTCTCTCTCTCTCTCTCTCTGTCGCACTGTTGCTTATTGGCCACTCTATATTTAGCAGCTTTGCATGTTCAACACTACAGCATGTTTAATAGAGCACCGACTGGTCTAACCGGAGTGATACCATTCAACTTCAGACTTAAAATTGTTGCTATTTCTTCACATTAACAATTATAGTTTCCTTCTCTCAGTTCTCAGCTTCGCTCTTCCTCTAATGCGCTGTACATCTCCAGTTCCTCATGTCTCCACCTTCTTTCTCTCTCACACTTTTCCCTAGACAATTTAGTTTTTCTGTTCAGACTGCTGTGGCTGTGTCATGCTCTTTTGCACTCTGTCCTTCCCCCATCTACAAACAAACACATACCAGCCTCTTTGCATCACATTCTCTTCAGCAATCTTTATTTGCACTTTGTTTACTTCTTGTTCTATCTGTCTCCTTTGACCTTACCTACTGCACTCCTACCCACTTGTTTGACTCTAGCTTTGGCAGACTGTGAACTTTAAGACTAATTCATTTTTAATGGAGAGTAATTGTGCAAAGTAGCAGGCTGAGGCTAAAGAAAAAGATAGATTGAGAGACAGAGAGAGCGATTCACATGCCGAGGTACAGGAACAGAAAGGCATGTAGTTGTGTTGAGTTTTTGGATGAATGGAGTGGATTGTCATGGTTATCGTGTCTCGAGGCGCTACGTCCACAGAGGGCCGAGGCAGCGCAGGGTTAAAGATAGCACCCGCTAATCCTGTTAGCACCAGACGCCTCCACTCATTTCTCATTAGCATCCCGTCCATCCACTTCAAGAAATCTGCATTAATATACCCCATAGACCCAAGGGTCAGTGTAACTCCCAACAATCTTTAAAGTAACTGTGCTGCTGGGGAGCATAGAAATAATGGTCCTTCACTGGCATTGTCGGTTCCATGAAGAATCTTTAAAGGATTAGTCCACTTTTAAATACACTTTTCCTGATAAATTTACTCACCCCCATGTCATCCAAGATGTTCATGTCTTTCTTTCGTCAGTCGAAAAGAAATGAAGGTTTTTGATGAAAACATTCCAGTATTATTTTCCTTACAGTGGATTTCAATGGCTACCAACAGGTTGAAGGTCAAAATTACATTTTCAGTGCAGCTTCAAGGGCTTTAAACGATCCCAGACGAGGAATAAGGGTCTTATCTAGCGAAACGATCGGTCATTTTGACAAAAATACAACCGTTTATGCTTTATAAACAAAATATCGCCTTCAACGTACTTTCCGCTTCCGCATTCTTCATAACGCTTACGCTGAATGTCCTACGTCTTCCCTATTCAACTTACGGAAAAAAACGAAACTGGCGCCACGTTCGTTCTGTAAGTAGAATAGGGAAGGCGTAGGACATTCAGCTTAAGCGTTATGAAGAATGCGGAAGCGGAAAGTACGTTCAAGGCGATATTTTGTTTATAAAGCATAAACGGTTGTATTTTTGTCGAAATGAACGATTGTTTCGCTAGATAAGACCCTTATTCCTCGTCTGGTATCGTTTAAAGCCCTTGAAGCTGCACTGAAAATGCAGTTTGGACCTTCAATCTGTTGGTAGCCATTGAAATGCACTATATGGAGAAAAATCCTGGAATGTTTTCATCAAAAACCTTCATTTCTTTTCGACTGACGAAAGAAAGACATGAACATCTTGGATGACATGGGGGTGAGTAAATTTATCAGGAAAAGTGTATTTAAAAGTGGACTAATCCTTTAACATCCATGGAACCTTTCCATTGCAATAAAGATTCTTATTAGAGGGAAAAGGTTCTGAAGATTATCAAAATGTGTTTTTGCAAGAAAATAAAATGGTTCTTTTAGGAACTGTTTACAGAAAGGTTCTTTAGGGAACCCAAAAAGGTTCACTTTATACTCTTAGAAGAAAAGGTTCTATATAGAACCTTAAAAGATTCTTTTAGGCACTTAATATATAGAACAATTTGGGGTTCCCATCCTGGGATCATTTTATGAATTTGGTTTTAATATTTTTTTTTTTAATTTTATGGATTAAACAGCTCATAATAATACTTTATCGCTAGAAAAAACTGAAATAACCTGTTAAACTTGAAAGTATTATGCAATCATTTAGGATTTTTGGCATAAAAGGTTGTTTAAAATTGAGTAAAGAACTCTAGGGTTCTGTGTAGAGCCCCACTGGACCTGTTTTCTAAGAATGTAGCATTACAAAAAATTACAGTTATGGTCATTTATCATATTTATGTGCTTGAAGATGCTTTCTGATTTTTTTTAACAAACAAAAAAAAACCATTACATTTACATTAATGCATTTAGCAGACGCCTTTATCCAAAGTGAATTAAAAGAATTAACCATGCTCATAGTGTACAATGCCAGACTTATTGGGAAGCTAGACTAAATGTGACTAAATGTGTAAATGTGCAGTATATTTTTGAGTATCTGTATATTTGATTACATCTCCTCTTCTTCCTGTCCCTCAGATGCTCCAGTGGCAGAACTTCATGACTTGTTCTGTAAGAAGCTGCAACAGTGTTGCGTGCTTTTTGACTTTCTGGACTGTGTCGCCGACCTGAAGGGGAAAGAGATCAAACGTGCTGCGCTGAACGAGCTCGTGGAGAGCGTGGCCACCAGTCGCGGAGTCCTCATCGAACCCCTTTACCCAGAGGCTATTAAGATGGTGAGATGAATTGCAAAAGAGAGAAAAAGTGATGGAGTAGGATGGGATTTGATAAAAGAGCAGAAGAGGCAGAGGGAGATAAATCATTTTGAGGAATGCACAAGATCTCCAATGCACTAAAGTGCACTTAAAGACTCAAAAGCATTTACGTTTCTTTGTGTTTAGCTAGCTTTCTACAGTATGAAATACAGAAACACCTTAATTGGGGAGCAACAGATTTTTGTTAACTGGTCCTTTTATGTTTTGATGTGAAAGACAAAGGCGAGGAATTCGTTAAAAAAGAAATTTATGGCATCTGATAGTGCTGTTTATTTAAATATGCTGCCTGTGTTGTGTTTGTTTTAGCCCTTTGTTTACTAGAGGAATTATGCAAATCAAGTAACAGTGAAATTCTGTTGCTCTGATCAATGGAAAATGTACACAAATATCTTTTTAAAATGAAATTCCTTTTACTTGCATTCTGTCTACGGAAATGACACAACATTGTGCAATTGCGCAAAGCAAATAGCAGTGAGACTATTTTTTTAAATGTCTCATACAATGTTCCATACAATGAAAATCAATGGTAACCAATACTGTTTGGTTACCAACATTCTTCAAGATATCTTTCTGTTCTACAGAAGAAAGAAAGTCATGGACACAAGGTTGTGAAAATGATGACAGAATTTTCACTTTTGGATGAACTATCCCTTTAATTTAAATATTCACAGCATAAGGGAACAATTGAATATGATGAGACAGTCTGCAACTCTGGCACTCAAGGTCCACTTTCTTGCAGAGTTTAGCTCCAACCCTAATCAAATACACCTGAACAAAATAATAAAGCTCACAAGGACTACTAGAAAGTTGTAGGCAGGTGAGATTGATCAAGGTTGAAGCCAAACTTTGCAGGAAAGTGTACTTCGAGGGCCAGAGATGAGAACCCCTGTGTTAGAGCAGGAGCTGGAGCCTTCATTGATTTATTTGTCTTATCTTAGTTCTTTTAATGTCAGTTGCTATGGGGAAGCAATAGTATTTTTCCATGCTTTATTAAAAGACAACTTTTCAACCCCTCTTCTTCCTGTAGATCTCAGTGAACATTTTTAGAACCCTCCCACCCAGTGAGAACCCTGAGTTTGACCCAGAGGAGGATGAACCAGCCCTGGAAGCCTCCTGGCCACACTTACAGGTACATGTACATTCTCACATTCTCATAATATACACAAACACACTAACACATACATTGACAGCATGGAGTGAGAAAGCATTATGAGTTTTTTATAGCTTGTGTCACAGCTCCGATCTCATTTGCTCTGTCTTTTCCTCCTATACTTTTTTATCTAGTTGGTGTATGAGTTCTTTTTACGCTTTCTTGAGAGTCCAGATTTCCAGCCTTCTCTTGCCAAGCGCTACGTGGACCAGAAATTTGTTCTACAGGTAAAGAGCTTGTATAGGTGTAGAGGTATAGGTATAGAGGTGTAAACCTAAAAAGGGTGCAGTAGCTACGTTTACATGGACACCTTTTGTTTCAGTTGGAATTAATTAATTCCAAGTGATGAATCCTAACATAGTGTTTACATGAAGGCTAAATAAAGTGATCGGGTTGATGTGCATGTTTATATATGTCACACGCTTCAAATCGGAATATATTTTTTGACTTGCGCACACTGCACAAATATACAGAGTTTCCCTGCATTGTTTTATAGAGCAGACTTAATATTTATCTGTTTCGGGTCCTGATTAGGAGATGACGTGCTGCTTATACTTATCAAGCAGTAAAAATGCCCCTTCCTGCACCCAAAACAAGGTCTTCTCTCCAAGGTGGTTCTCATCCAAGGTGTAGATGAGAGTCCGAAATAAGGATCGGTGGGACGTTGTCCTGCTCCACTCAACAGATCGAGGAGCGGAAGGAGAATTTTAGAATGACATGACAGTCATTTATGACACTTCATTCAACAACAACAGCTCGTTGCAGGTGTCATACGACATGCATTGTACTGTAATTACGAGTGACGTGGTTACATGTGACTTTTTTATTCCGACTGTGCTACTAGTCCGATTACAATCTGATTATTAGGGTCCATGTAAACGCAGCTAATATAAAAAAAAGAAAATAATATAAACAAATATATATATGTTCCCATCCTATCTATCTATCTATACAGCAGTGTTAATTTTGACAGCAAATTTTGATTTAGTTTTAGTCATAGTCTTTTGACTAAAATGCCATTTAGTTTTAGTCATATTTTAGTCATCGGAAATTGTTTTAGTTTTAGTCTAGTTTTAGTCGACTAAATATCATAAGATTTTAGTCGACTAAATCTACAGTAGATTTAGTCGACTAAAATCTAATTTAGTTAAATTGTAATGCATTAAGCATTTCTCTAACAATACACAGATCCAATACACTGATATAGGTACATTTGATATTCCCCAAACTGTTTATGTTCACCCACCGTTCATGTGCAAAAACACGCAAAAGAGCAAAATTCAGTACTTTTCAGGGACTGACACTCTTATCATTGTGGTACTATTATAGTTTTCGTTTAAAAATTTTTATTAGATTTGATTTTTAGCTTTTCTGCTTTCATTGTAATTTTAGTTAAAAGTTTTAGTAATTTTTTGTGTTTGTCTTTAAGTTTTTGCTTTTAAATGTCTATAAGTTTTTATTTCTGTTTATTTTAATACTTCAGGTTAAGCTAAAGCTTAGAAACTAGATGAAATAAAATAAGTTTAAATTTTTATATATTTATTTTTATTTTGGTTAATGTTTATTTCAAGTAATGAAGATTTCTTTGGTTTTAAGTTTAATTAACTATAATAACCCTTATCCTTGTAAAATATATTGAATAATCTGTCAAATAATGTTCTTAGTCTTTCCTTCCTGTGACAGAAGATACAGTAGTTTACTATGAATTAAAAAGAAATTAAATTAAATACAGTTTATTGTGTAAACATAATAACAACAATGACCAGGAAAAAATAATAATTATTAGTTAATAATAATTATAGTCTGAGGTCTGCACTGTAGCCTATTGTAGTATCAGGCTGCTCATGAGGGAGATAAAATATGCTTTCTTACAACCGTCTAAAACACATTACCATTTAAACATCGTGTAGTAGGCTAAACATTGTCATAATTCATCAACATTAGCTTATAAGCAATCGCTTGGCATAAATGTGCGCTATTCACTCATTGCGAAGCAGTCTGAAGTGCAGCTGTGCGAGCCTGTAGAGCGCGCAATAGCACCGCGTTTCCCGCGGTTAGATCAGCACGTTACACTTCAAATGTGCGCATCTTCCACACAGGACAGCAGTCCTGACTGGATATCTTCCCTCAAATCGTCCCTCTCTTTCATTTTCATCTCGTTTTTATTCGTTGGCGAAAATTACAGTAGATTTTAGTCCTAGTTTTAGTCATTCAAAACGCATTTTTATTTAGTCATCGTCTCGTTTTCGTCCGTGAAAAAATGTTGTTGACGAAAATTATGATGAAAATTATTTGTCAACGAAATTAACACTGCTATACAGTCAATTTTGATATTTTTGATATATTTTTACTAGTGGGTGCAGGACACTATAGTTCTTTTATGTAAGTGAGGATAGCAAAATAAAGTAAACTGTGACATATTATACCCAAAAATTCTTCATACAGTGGACTACCAGTAAAATTGATACAAATTTGGAACCAAAATTATTAATATATATATATATATATATATATATATATATATATATATATATATACATATTTAGAATTAAAATAAATATATATTTTGCGTGCACTATTCTGCTTATCTATATATTTTTCTTATTATATAATAAATATAAATGAAATACTGTCAATGAAAATGGACAAGTAAAGTGGAGTCAAGGCGGTTATAGGTGATTTTAGTCCATCTTCAAGTTCAGTGTTGGGAGAAAAACATTCCTAGTATGTAGTTTTGGCACCCACTGTTGAACATTTTCAGTGTGATTTTTTGATGTTTTTTTTTTGGCCTTGATTTCTTAGAGCAGCAATATGAGATGTTACATTTTTATCATATCATAGTCAAATCGCAATATTTGTCAAAATAAATACTTTCCAATTAGGCAGTCTACCCTCCTGGTTTGACTGTTAGTATTTCTGATTCGTATTTATTTTGATCTTGATTTGAAACTTTATCAAGGCTACTTACACCAATTATAAACAATCCCTTTAAATGTCAGGACATATGATTAGTGCTTTTAATTAAGTGCAAAAAGGCTGACTTGTTATGTGTGTGGATGTAGCTGCTGGAGTTATTTGACAGTGAGGACCCCAGAGAGAGAGAATATCTGAAGACTATCCTGCACCGTGTCTATGGCAAACTCCTGGGCTTGAGGGCCTACATCCGCAAACAGATCAACAACATCTTCCTCAGGTCAGACACAGTCGTGTAGACAAAAAGCATGACCAGTACTGATATTACACAGACAATAACTGCTCTTTGTTCGTCTTTAAAATGTCATATCTTTTTTTAAATTCTGCAGGTTCATCTATGAAACTGAGCGTTTCAATGGAGTCGCTGAACTTCTGGAAATTTTGGGAAGGTAGATACTCCTTCAAACTCTCATAATAGAAAGCACACTAAATATGTGTTAAAAACCAGCTCAGATGATGTTTATACAGCAAACCAATGTAAATGATAAGATTTTAAGGTAGATCCCTGTGGTTTATTCATTGTTTCCAGTGTTAGTAGGTACATATAACATCTTATGACATTTGTACTATAATCTTGAATGAGTAAATTATAGTTTTACATAACTTAATGTGGCAGATTATGGTGTGTGAGCTGGTGATTCAGACACTTTGCAAAGATCTCAGACATCAGCGCTTGCTGCATGTACCTGCTGCTGCCTGTTCCCCAGTCATGTTTCCCATCTTACCAGCCATGTAATTCACAGCCATGTTCTCAGCAAAACCACTGCTGCTTTGCATATTGGGTTCAATGTACACAAAATGGTTCCTATTTCTCAGTGTGTTTAATAGCATAAACAAAGAAAACCTTTGACAGAGAGAAACAGGGGAAGAGAGAGACAACCAGGGGGAGGCATGAGTCAGAGTGTTGGGGATGGAGGTCTAAATTCAGGTTGATGCCAGTAGTATTTATAGTGCCTCCCACCCACACATCTCTCTGATCACTACTGAGGAGAGAATGAGGTAGAACGAGGGAAAGAGAGAGAGAGCTGTATGTATGCACGTATATATATACATGTATATTTTAATTTTAAAATCTGTAAAATTAAAATATATTTCAATATTTATATTTTATATAAATATTATAATAATATTTAAACAGTATACAAAATGTATAATATGTCATAAAATACAGTAGTATTCTCCAAAATAAATTTAAACACAGTTTTATCAGTGTTTCCTGGGAATAGATAAGAAACACAAATGTAAACCAAATATATTTTCAATTTAGATATTTGTTGTTGTTGTTGAACTGTTTGAATTATTCAGTTGTTTCAGATGTTGTTGTTTTTTTGCCAAATATATATGCAGTAAGATAAGAGATAAGCAAAGTAAAAAGAAGAAAAGAGGAAGAATGCAACAGAAGGAGAGACAGGGAAGATAACTGGTAGAATTAGAGAAAATGAGCGAGAAAGACAAAGAGTGAAGAAGATAGAGAGTCGACTGAAGAGAGTTGATTGTAGAACAAAAGAGAGAAACAGAGAAAGACAGTATAGATGGAATTAAATAACAGTTAAGCAATGGGAGGAACAGATTGAGTAGAAGAAGATAAAACTAGTAGAAGAAGGATTGAGAGAAAGAGAGGAGGAGACAGTCAGAAAGAGAGGGAAGATGAGGGGGGTTTAGCGGGGGATTAGCTGATGAACAATAATGTGGCGAATGAGTGTACAGAGCATCATCAGGACGACTGATACTAATCCTGTTTATTCTCCCTTTTCTCTTTTCCGCCTCCTCTCCTCTCCTCTCCTCTCCTCTCCTCTCCTCTCCTCTCCTCTCCTCTCCTCTCCTCTCCTCTCCTCTCCTCTCCTCTCCTCTTTTCCAGTATCATAAATGGCTTTGCTCTGCCTCTCAAATCAGAGCACAAGCAGTTCCTGGTGAGGGTCCTGATCCCCCTGCACACTGCCAAGTCTCTCTCCATTTTTCATGCACAGGTTAGAGTCAGACGCCCAGACACAGTCACACTGGGATGCACATACAGATCTCATGCTGTTAATTAATGGACTGTAATGGGATATCACACCACAAGGGGGCGCTAAATACTAATGAAAATTGACTTCATACATTCACAAAAATGGCCAGTTGGTTAAAAGTCAGTCCATTATACTTGGTTTGATATTTTATTTTATGCAATAACATGAATACATTTTTAGTGTCCAGAAGAATTTTTGGACATTTTGAAGACTCATCTTGCCTTTGTGCCAGAGTTGGGGAGAGTTGCTTTTAAAAGTAATGCAATATTGCGTTACTCCCTAAAAAAAAGTAACTAATTGCGTTACTAAGTTACTTTTGTGTTATTTTTTTTCACCTGGGCTGGGCTTGATTGTTTGTTTGTCTATTTTTGGTAAATGTAAAGACACTTTCACACCAAGCCTCAGGCTGATCACAAATATGATGTTTATCTAAAGTCATTTTTGCTTATTAGTATGGTTGAATTGGATAATCGAAGGTCAGCAGCAAAGAAACTGGTGAATAAAGTGAGATTAAATACATATATTTAAATATCTAAGTATACAAGTATATTTATTTAATTTAATTATTGAGTATGCATTTCACTGTTTTTATTCATTTTGAGGAATACTGACTCCGTTGTTGTGCAAGTGAGATGAGTAAATGCTCACATTTACAAGCACTTACTCTCGATTTCTCTCTACATGGCGACAGGAGAGCTGTCAGTCAATACATGGGAAAACAAAGTAACTTGCGTTATTTATTTAGAAAGTAATGCATATAAAAGTAATGTGTTACTTTACTAGTTACTTGAAAAAGTAATCTGATTACATATCTCAAGTTACTTGTACAACACTGCCTATGACATACACATACAAAAGTTTGGGGTCAGTGTGATTTTTTTATTAATACTTTTATTAGAAAGGACATTAAATTGATCTCTTTTGCTTTGTTACAAGAAATTTCTATTTCAAATAAATGCTGTTCTTTTGAACTTTCTATTCATCAAAGTAATATTTCTTGAGCACCAAATCAACATGTTTAGCCTGTTAGCGTTCCACTGTACCACCCGTGGTACACATACCTTTCAAAAGAGACCAAAACCATGCATATACTCCAAGTGGTTCAAGAATAGCATGCAATTTACTTTGGGCGTGCCTTTTTTAAGGCATTTTAAGCAAATTTTACAGGAATGCTAAGGGGTTAGAGGGATTTCTGAAGGATCATGTGACACTGAAGAAAATTCAGCTTTGCCGTCACATGAATACATTTCATTTTGAAATTTATTAAAATCATAATAATATTTCAAAATACTGTATTTTATCAAAAAAATGCAGCCTTGGTGAGCATAAAAATCTTAGCGACCCCAATCCTTTGAACTGTATTGCACATGCATTCTTTCTATAGATTCAGTAGTTTATTCCGCATATTAACAGCATGTTATGTCTGAAAAGTGCTTTTGTAATGTTAGTACTGCCTGTTTGTATATGTTTATAAGTGTGTGTGTGTATTCTGAAAGTGCTTGTCCTACATTCCTACACTCGCCCTTTCCCTTGTCGATATCACCCCATCCATAATTCAGTGCCCACACTCCGGGCTGTTTATACTTCCTACTCGCCACAAGGGCATATAGAGCTCTCCCAGGGAATGCCTTTGGGTGGCCAGACTTATTTTCTGTAGCTTCCATAGAAACAGAAGGACAGTGCAGCCAAATCCTTAATCACACTTCCCTCAAGGCTTCTTCAGAACATCACACATTTCTAGAAAGCTCTTAGCGAGATGAAAGGCTAAATACCGAACTCTATTTTTATAAACGGTTTTGTCACCAGCATTAAGTGTGCATTTCAGTGATTCTTTTGACCTCCGTGTAATCTGTGGCTGTTGTGATTTGGTTACTATTTTATTTGTTTGCATAGGAACTAATGGTGAGTGGTTGAGTTAAGTCTGGGGGATTTATCCTGGATGATTAGAGCTTAGTCCTCATTGAGCCTCAAACTACTGAGTGACACCAGGGGATATATTTTCACTGAGGTGTCTCTTGGGTATGGGATTTTTATCTTGTGCCAAGTCAAAACATACCAAAGCCTTGTAAAGTGTTGAGATTTAATCTTACTTTTACCTTGGCCAGTAATTTACAGAGTAATGGTTGGTTCTCAGGCAGACAAAACATACGAACACACACACACACACACACACACACACACACACACACACACACACACACATACACACACACACAGGTTTGTTTTGCTATCAAAGTCAGGACATTCCATAGGCGTAATGGTTTTTATACTGTGCAAACTGTACATTCTATCCCCCTACACTACCCCTACCCTTAAA
The DNA here is from genome assembly GCF_018812025.1 of Megalobrama amblycephala. Lineage (NCBI taxonomy): Eukaryota > Metazoa > Chordata > Actinopteri > Cypriniformes > Xenocyprididae > Megalobrama > Megalobrama amblycephala. The sequence goes on from NC_063046.1 coordinate 12,914,767, forward strand.
CTCACAGAAAATAAAACATATATATGTAAATAAAACATATTTTTAATAAAACATTGTTTAGTATGTTTTTAAAGCTATTTTAAATATGAGGACTCATGAAATGTCCTCATATTTCATGTTTACGTCGTAATACCAGTGTAATACCCATGTCATTATACACATTTGTGTCCTCATAAATCACATAAATGCGTGCTCACACACACACACACACACAGACAGACACTCACACACACACACACACACACACACACAGAGTCTGGTTCACTATCCTTGTAGGGACTCTCCATAGACGTAATGGTTTTTATACTGTACAAACTGTATATTCTAACCCTAAACCTAGTAACCTACCCATCACAGAAAACTTTCATCATTTTTACATTTTCAAAAAACATCATTTAGTATGTTTATTAATCCATTTCCCCCATGGGGACTACTGGCTGGTCCCCACACTGTAGGTGATTTCAGGTTTTACTATCCTAATACAGGTAATATGGTCCCACTCTATATTAAGTGGCCTTAACTACTATGCACTTACATTTAAATTAAACATTTGATACAATGCACTTATTGTGTACATACATGTTTTTACATTGTACTTATATTTTAAAAACACCTTCATGTAATTACATCTGTAATTAATTTCTGTAATTACATTTATAATTACACTGTTGACCCATCCATTAACCCTTACCCCTACCCTTAAACCTACCCATACCACCAAACCTGTCCCTAACCTTACCCATATCCCACCTCAATAGCAGCAAAAGTGTTTTGCAATTCAATATGAACCCAATGAGTATTGTACTTATTTTTTGATGTACGTACATAGTAGTTAAGGCCACTTAATATAAAGTGGGACCGGTAATATAAACCTGTACACACACACTTAAAAAAGACAAAAGAAGAATAAAGTGAGAATTACATAATTATTTTCACAACTGTAAGTCATAATTATGAATTGTAAGATTTGCAATTTTGAGATAAAAAGTTACAGTTACTAAGAAATTAATTTGCAATTGTGGGATGAAGTTGCAGTTAGTATTAAAAAAGTTGAGATTGTAAGACAAGTTATAATTAGGACATATGAAGTTACATTTGTGAGATATATTTGTGAGATTTTTTACACTGAGGGCATAACAGGCTTTCATTATCTTCTACAAAGATTCAGACACATGCACATAAACATACTTTCACAAGCTAAACATTTGAACCTTTTTGTAATGCACTACATAGACTGAGAACTAAGAGGATAATTATGATGTTCTTTTTGGAAAAAGAATGAGAGTGAAAAAAAAAAAAAAAAAAAACAGGAGTTAACAGGGCTCTCACCCCCTGGGGAAAAGACAGAGGTTTTATGTGACATCAGCCCTTCCAAAGTAGACACACACACACACACACACACCATCACCACCCTAACAGCTCACCTAGGCAACGGTGCAGAAGGGCTTTCATGGCAACAAAAAACACTCTTGTGACCATATCATATGTACACACACACACACACACATTTGTGTAACCTCCCATTATAAAAAAATCCTTTTCTCAGTCTTTTGCCTGTAATCTCTGAGGCTCAGGTGCTTTGTGAATTTTTCCTCTTCAGGGAATATATTAATCTGGAAATAAATGCAGCATGTGTGTGTGCAGACCAAGGATGTCATCATTTAGTTATGTATAGTCTCAATAGTTTTTCTTTAGGCTCTAAGTTGCTTTCTTGAAACTAAGATTCTGTAATAGGTTGTTCTGCTGAAATCACTTTAAACCCCTTGAATGAAAATATTGTACTGACAACCAGATATTCAGTTCCTTATCAGCTAAAACATTAACATATTATACATATATTCATTGTACAGTGGCATGAAAAAGTATGTGAACCCCTTGCAGAATCTGTGAAAATGAGAATTATTTTAATAAAATAAGAGGGATAATAAAAAATGCATGTTATTTTTTGTTTAGTACTGTCCTGAGTAAGATATTTTACATAAAAGATGTTTGCATTTAGTTCACAAGACAAAACAATAGCTGAATTTATTAAAATAACCCCATTCATAAGTATGTGAACCATTGATTCTCAATACTGTGTGTGGTTACCTGATGATCCACGACTGTTTTTTTTGTTTTGTGATGGTTGTTCATGAGTCTCTTGTTTGTCCTGAGCAGTTAAACTGAGCTCTGTTCTTCAGAAAAATCCTCCAGCTCCGGCAGATTGATCAGTTTTCAAGCATTTTTGCATATTTGAACCCTTTCCAGCAGTGACTGTATGATTTTGAGATTCATCTTTTCACACTGAGGACAACTGAGGGACTCAAACACAACTATTAAAAAAGGTTCAAACATTCACTGATGCTCCAGAAGGAAACACGATGCATTAAGAGTCGGGGTGTAAAAACTTTTGAACAGGATGAAGATGTCACAATTTTTCTTATTTTGTTTAAATATCATCGTTTTTCATTTAGTACTGCCCTTCGGAACCAACAGAAGATACTTGCATGTTTCCCGGCAGAAAAATTAAGTTCAATTTACCTTGATATTTGAATTCAAAAGTTTTCACCCCTCGGCTCTTAATGCATTGTGTTTCCTTCTGGAGCATCAGTGAATGTTTGAACCTTTTTTAATAGTTGTGTTTGAGTCCCTCAGTTGTCCTCAGTGTGAAAAGATGAATCTCAAAATCATACAGTCACTGCTGGAAAGGGTTCAAATATGCAAAAATGCTTGAAAACTGATCAATCTGCCGGAGCTGGAGGATTTTTCTGAAGAACAGAGCTCAGTTTAACTGCTCAGGACAAACAAGAGACTCATGAACAACCATCACAAAACAAAAAAAACAGTCGTGGATCATCAGGTAACCACACACAGTATTGAGAATCAATGGTTCACATACTTATGAATGGGGTTATTTTAATAAATTCAGCTATTGTTTTGTCTTGTGAACTAAATGCAAACATCTTTTATGTAAAATATCTTACTCAGGACAGTACTAAACAAAAAATAACATGCATTATTTATTATCCCTCTTATTTTATTAAAATAATTCTCATTTTCACAGATTCTGCAAGGGGTTCACATACTTTTTCACGCCACTGTATATATCTGGTCATGTACTATATGGGTGCTGTGAAAGGGACCCCCTTCCTAAAATATAAACACATTTATTTTCGATTAGAATTTTTTATGTACTAAATTTTATATATGTACTGAATGTTATAAATTTAATATGTATATGTACTAAATCCAAACGAAATGATTAAAATATCATCTGGAAAATATTTTTGTATTAATATGACAACATATCTCATTCTACTCACTATTAGAGCAATGTTAAAAGCAGCTTTATAGAGAATATTGCCTTACATCATAACATTACAAGATAAAGTGCTGAAGAGAAACTCACTATGAAGAGAAACACTAATCTGTGAACTTGTGATGTATGCAAAAGAAAGAAAATAAACACTTCGAAATAAGTATGAACAGCACGGTTGATACTGCTTTTATACAACTGCTCAATAAACAAGAAATTAATATTGAGTTACTTACACACACACATATATATATATATATATATATATATATATATATAGGCCATAAGTGATGGTCTAGGAAAATTTACATCATATTTTCCTCGTAATTTGATGCTTTAATCAAACTTACAGCGTCATTAAAAACAAATATCCCCTCCTGACATAATTTTTACCTGTGTATGAATGTATATATTGATTTTCGTTTTTGCTGTTAGTTGTTATGGACTTTATCCAATTTCTAGAGCTTGCACCTAACCCAGGCTTTCTCACTTACACCCACATACTGTACCGAAAAGGCAATCTCCGCCACTGAGGTGGTGTCTGGTGTGATGCTCACAAGGAACAGGACATGTGCTATCACCACTGTGCCCTTGAGCAATGCATATAACACAAGGTTCCTCCAGGGGAACTGTCCCTGTTAAAAGTTCATAAAATTGAACAACATTTAGAAAAAAAAGCATACCGTAATAACATTTACGAACATGTCTGCTAAATTTCCATTCACTATAGCCAGCTTATACTGCAGGTTTACTATTGCTTTACTGCACAGAACCTACGTTTTACACATGCTACACATTGTGTTTCACATAGAACTGTTCTCCGTAAATCCAGAAAGCAGTCAAACATTTGCTGACAGACATCTAGCAGCTAAGCCTACATAATTGGCACTCGCATATGGATTGTTGAGTATAGATATGTGCCAATGCATTGACTCCCAGTGTGGGCAGATTAAAGATAAAGCCATGTGGTGGCATTTAGGATCTTGATTAGAAGAATGGTTTATTTGTGAAGTTAGCTTAGTGCTTCTTCAGATCAAACCATGAAAGGCAGATAAGGGCACATACTTACACACGTTTGTTTTTGTGAATTGTGGGGACATTCCGTAGGTGTAATGGTTTTTATACTGTATTTTCTTTCACCCTGCACTACTCCTACCCCTAAACCTCCCCATCACAGGAAACTGCACATTTTTATTTTCTCAAAAAAACTCATTCTGTATGATTTATACACCTTTTGAAAAATGGGGACATGGGGTAATGTCCTCACTCTCATACCCTTGAATCAGAAGCACCTGCAGGTAAAATCAATAAGCCATTGAAGTGACGCTGTGTAGATAACCTGCCTGCAAGTGACTTTATTAAAAATCTTTTTTTGTGCTCTTTTCATGTAGCTGGCTTACTGTGTGGTGCAATTCATGGAGAAAGATGCCACAGTTACAGAACACGTACGTTGAATTTAATTATGTCATGCAACTTCATATACATACCACTGCGCTGTCACATTAAAAAAAGAAGATTGTCTTTTACATTCTTCAATCTTCTGTACTTCATTAGATCATCAGGGGGCTGCTGAGATACTGGCCAAAAACATGCACTCAGAAAGAGGTAAGAAAAGCATTGCATACATATAGTTTTACCTCTCAGACCAGAGATTCCCCAATGTTTTAGTCAGACAAACCCCTTAGACATAAAATAAGTAACCCCTTTGATTTTAAGTTAAAATTTCAATAATTTAACGACACATATTTCACATGTTCATCATTCTCTGATGTGAATAATAATAATTATTATTATTAGTAGTAGTAGTGTTTTAAAATAAAGACAGAATTATATTACTGTAAAATAAAAGTTAAAGGGATAGTTCACCTAAAAATGAAAATTTGATGTTTATCTGCTTACCCCCAGCGCATCCAAGATGTAGGTGACTTTGTTTCTTCAGTAGAACATAAATGATGATTTTTAACTGCAACCGCTGCCGTCTGTCAGTGGTATAATGCAAGTCAGCGGGAACTTGGACTATAAGAGTAAATAAAACACGATAGACAAATCCAAATTAAACCCTGCGGCTCGTGACGACACGTTGATGTCTTAAGACACGAAACGAACCGAACAGTATTTATATAATTTTTTACCTCTAATACACCACTCTGTCCAACGGCATTCATCACTCGATTCGTTTGGTCTGATCGCGCTCTGACAGCGGCAGTGATGTCTCACTCTCATTGAAGTATATGCGCGAGACATCACTGCCGCTGTCAGAGCGCGATCAGACCAAACGAATCAAATGATGAATGCCGTTGGACATAGTGGTGTATTAGAGGTAAAAAATGATATAAATACTGTTCGGTTTCTCGCACAAACCGATCGTTTCGTGTCTTAGGACATCAATGTGTCGTCACGAGCTGCAGGGTTTAATTTGGACTTGTCTAAGCAAGTTTTATTTACTGTTATTGTAGAAGTTCCCATCCACTAGCATTATTTGACTGACAGACAGCAACGGTTGGAGTTAAAAATCATAATTTGTGTTCTACTGAAGAAAGCAAGACACCTACATCTTGGATGCTCTGGGGGTAAGCAGATAAACATCAAATTTTCATTTTTGGGTGAACTATCCCTTTAATAATTAAATTGCAGCCTTTGATTTGATAATCACGATTATTGTGGAGCCGCCCCATTTATATATTTTATTTTTACATTCTGTATAATTATAGAACCCCCAATTGGGAAATCCTGTCTCAGACAATATTTATGTTTTCATCCAAGCTGCAAATTTAATTTATGCCAAAAATCTGAATATGACAAAAACAAAATTTGCATAAAAAGTGTGAATGGAAACCAGGCTAGTGATAGTTGCTAGTGACCGACTAAAATACATAGCTTGAGCCAATGTTTGACTTGTTAAGATTATCTGCATTGGCTGATGCAGATGCTGAAGTTTGTGTTGTTTGTTATTGCCGTTAATCGTTGCTGATGAATTGAGACATTGAAATCCACTCATGTTTTCCGATTGCAAATGAACTTGGAAATATTTGCTAGTGTGTTTGTACAGTATATAATCCTGTCACATGAACACAGGTGATGTTCCTGGGGGAGATCGAGGAGATTCTGGACGTGATTGAGCCATCTCAGTTCATCCGTGTGCAGGAGCCTCTATTCAAACAGATTGCTGCCTGCATCTCCAGCCCTCATTTCCAGGTCAGCTTCCTCTTTCACACCGGAGCATTCCTCCCACTCGTCTGCCTGTAGTACTTGTGAACACGCGGAGGTGATGAATGCACCTGTTTGTGTACTCTTTTCTCATCCTCTCTCTTTATTCTGTCTCAGGTTGCAGAGCGGGCTCTGTATTTCTGGAATAATGAGTACATTCTGAGTCTAATAGAGGAGAACTGCCAGGTCATCCTGCCTCTGGTCTTTGGCACACTGTACAGAGTTTCCAAAGAGCACTGGAACCAGTCGGTGTCATTCTAACATGCGTTTTAGAAACTCTTCAATAACATTAATGCTATTGACATCAATCAAGGACATTTCTCTGTTGTATTATTTAGGACGATCATCTCTCTTATCTACAATGTGCTGAAGACATTCATGGAGATGAACAGCAAGCTCTTTGATGATCTCACTGCCTCCTACAAAGTGGAGAAACAGAAGTGAGTACAGGACGGTGTACATGACATGAAACAGAATTAAAACTCATTTGACTTGTGTAATATGACATGAAACTGGATGTAGTTGGTTGCATGAAGTGGCCATTACATACAAGAATGAAGCAAGGTGGTTGGATGAGAGGATGAGTTAATTATATTATAGCTGAAATTGAAAAAAAAAAAAATGGATTTGTGACGTGTGAAGTAAGTCAGGTTCAGGAATTAACACACTCTCTTCCTTCATGAACACAAATGAACACACTCTCTTCCTTCATAGCTCCGCCCCCAACATGCACAAACGCGAAAAATAAAACGAAGATGATGAACGAACGACAAGAAAGCACAAAAAAAAAAATAACATACAGTACTCAAGAAAAAAAAAAACTGTGACTGGCATTTAAAAATCTATTTGTGCAGCCGTTATATTCTAGCTGTGAAATAATAAAACTATGAAAAATAATTTTCATTCACTGAAATAATGCTGAAATAAAATAAATCATAATGTTATTAAAATGTTAAAAAATTAAATGAAAGTTAGAAATGTTGCAACTAATTTAAATAAAATAAAATAAAATGTAAATATATACACTGCCCTCCAAAAGTTTGGAAACGCCCTAGAAAAGTGGGGTTTTGGACAATATTGGCATGAATCCTTTTTAATTTGTGATAATTTTGCACTGATAAGGGACAACACAAACTGTGAAAACATATTTTATTACATAAACAGTTTATACATAGAAAAAACTTACATTTTCGATTCATCAAAATATCCACCATTAGCAGCTATCTGACATAAACTGGGTTCTAATTGGTTCATTGTATTCTAAACTCAATTGGCAATCAATTGTTGAAGCTATTAAGGTGTGCTGACCCAAAAATCTTTTACAAACCTGGGCCAAGTTTAAACCAGTAACCAGGCATCACAGCTGACAAAGGGGCATGTCTGACTTTGACATGTATATATTGCCATTATTATGTAATCAAAATGAAAATTATTACTGCTGGTCTTCAATGATAATGTCAAGTTACTGTAATGTATTTGCACCAGAAAATGATAAGGATTTATGCTGATATCGTCCGAAACCACACTTTGCCAGGGGTGTTTCCAAACTTTTGGAGGGCAGTGTATATTAAAAAACACCAACACTAATAAAAATGACAAAAAGACATAACATTCAAATGAAAACTGAAATTTAAAATATTAATAAATACTATAATAGTATATAAGTTATACTAAAATAAATCTGGTGTCTATTTATGTTTAAAAAAACAAAGCTGAAAACCAATTCCATTGGGGTAATTTTATTTATTAATATTTTTGATATAATTTGATCTCTGGGATAAGACATGCACCAATTAGACCAGGATTGTGTATTAAGAAAGTAAATGAGTTTTGATTTTATAATGAAATGTACAGTGGGTACGGAAAGTATTCAGACCCCCTTAAATTTTTCACTCTTTGTTATATTGCAGCCATTTGCTAAACTCATTTAAGTTCATTTTTTTTCCTCATTAATGTACACACAGCACCCCATATTGACAGAAAAACACAGAATTGTTGACATTTTTGCAGATTTATTAAAAAAGAAAAACTGAAATATCACATGGTCCTAAGTATTCAGACCCTTTGCTCAGTATTTAGTAGAAGCACCCTTTTGATCTAATACAGCCATGAGTCTTTTTGGGAAAGATGCAACAAGTTTTTTACACCTGGATTTGGGGATCCTCTGCCATTCCTCCTTGCAGATCCTCTCCATTTCTGTCAGGTTGGATGGTAAACGTTGGTGGACAGCCATTTTTAGGTCTCTCCAGAGATGCTCAATTGGGTTTAAGTCAGGGCTCTGGCTGGGCCATTCAAGAACAGTCACGGAGTTGTTGTGAAGCCACTCCTTCGTTATTTTAGCTGTGTGCTTAGGGTCATTGTCTTGTTGGAAGGTAAACATTCGGCCCAGTCTGAGGTCCTGAGCTCTCTGGAGCTCTCTGGAAGGTTTTCGTCCAGAATATCCCTGTACTTGGCCGCATTCATCTTTCCCTCGATTGCAACCAGTCGTCCTGTCCCTGCAGCTGAAAAACACCCCCACAGCATGATGCTGCCACCACCATGCTTCACTGTTGGGACTGTATTGGACAGGTGATGAGCAGTGCCTGGTTTTCTCCACACATACCGCTTAGAATTAAGGCCAAAAAGTTCTATCTTGGTCTCATCAGACCAGAGAATCTTATTTCTCACCATCTTGGAGTCCTTCAGGTGTTTTTTAGCAAACTCCATGCGGGCTTTCATGTATCTTGCACTGAGGAGAGGCTTCCGTCGGTACACTCTGCCATAAAGCCCCGACTGGTGGAGGGCTGCAGTGATGGTTGACTTTCTACAACTTTCTCCCATCTCCCGACTGCATCTCTGGAGCTCAGCCACAGTGATCTTTGGGTTCTTCTTTACCTCTCTCACCAAGGCTCTTCTCCCCCGATAGCTCAGTTTGGCCGGACGGCCAGCTCTAGGAAGGGTTCTGGTTGTCCCAAACGTCTTCCATTTAAGGATTATGGAGGCCACTGTAGGAACCTTAAGTGCAGCAGAAATTTTTTTGTAACCTTGGCCAGATCTGTGCCTTGTCTCTGAGCTCTTCATGCAGTTTATTTGACCTCATGATTCTCATTTGCTCTGACATGCACTGTGAGCTGTAAGGTCTTATATAGACAGGTGTGTGGCTTTCCTAATCAAGTCCAATCAGTATAATCAAACACAGATGGACTCAAATGAAGGTGTAGAACCATCTCAAGGATGATCAGAAGAAATGGACAGCACCTGAGTTAAATATATGAGTGTCACAGCAAAGGGTCTGAATACTTAGGACCATGTGATATTTCAGTTTTTCTTTTTTAATAAATCTGCAAAAATGTCAACAATTCTGTGTTTCTCTGTCAATATGGGGTGCTGTGTGTACATTAATGAGGAAAAAAAATGAACTTAAATGATTTTAGCAAATGGCTGCAATATAACAAAGAGTGAAAAATGTAAGGGGGTCTGAATACTTTCCATACCCACTGTAAATATTGCCAATTATTACTGCTGGTCTTCAATGATAATGTCAAGTTACTGTAATGTATTTGCACGAAGAAATGATAAGGATTTATGCTGATATCGTCCAAAACCACACTTTGCCAGGGCTGTTTCCAAACTTTTGGAGGGCAGTGTATATTAAAAAACACCAACACTAATAAAAATGACAAAAGCACATAACATTCAAATGAAAACTGAAATTTAAAATATTAATAAATACTATAATAGTATATAAGTTATACTAAAATAACTCTGGTGTCTATTTATGTTTTAAAAAACAAAGCTGAAAACCAAGTCCATGAGGGTAATTTTATTTATTTATTAATATTTTTGATATAATTTGGGATAAGACATGCACCAATTAGACCAGGATTGTGTATTAAAAAAGTAAATGAGTTTTGATTTTATAATGACATGTATTTCTTTGAGCACAGCAAGTATTTCTTCCTTTTTTACACTCCTCCCCATCCCTCTTTCGTCTCCTTTACTTAGGGAGCTGAAAAAAGAGAGGGAGCGAGCCGAGCTGTGGAAGAATTTGCAGGATCTGCAGGAGAGGCGACTGCAGAGTCTGACCGAGGCCAGCAGAAACCAGAAGAACCTGCAGGAGAGAGAGAACACTACCAAGAGCCAGTCAGAGACCAGCGCTGCCAACACCACCTAGAAACCACACGCGAACATACAGACACACACACAGTATCACAGCACTGTAAAACACAACAATTACCTGACTTGGGAACCAATCAATGCCTCAATCGCCGTCTGAAAACACACACACACACACACACACACACACGTGCACACACCATGCAGACACGACCGTCACAAGCACACGTACGACAGGCTGTCCATATGTAGATATCTGAAAAACACAGAAGCACACATCACACACAACGAGTGAGATATAAAAGAGAAAAAAATGAGTACCTCTCACACGCGTCCTACTCTTTCATACGCTTCACACACCTGCCTCTCTGCATCTTTTCTTTCTATTCCTACACGCACCGGGATCATCGACCTTAACATTCGAAACATACCTGCATGAGGTGACACACATGCGCACACTCGAAATCCAACGCGTACATCGTTCGTTACTGTCATTCCAGAACTGGCTCTGTTTCTCTCGGGCCGATCCGAGCCCCCCGTCAATCGACCAACAGACTCTGCATACTGTCAAACTCTGAAGAGGAATGAATAATGATGATCCTAAAGATGAAAATTACAGATTATAATGTTCCTACTTCTACAGCTTATTCTATAAGTACTACTTCTATGCTAATATAACTGATGTTTTTATATATATATATATATATATATATATATATATATAAATATGATATCTATGTCTGATTATAGTGTTGGTGGGGGTATTCTAGTGTAGCACCTCATAAACATGACTGAAGTATGCTGCTAGGTAAAACGAAACTTGTTCTGAAGTGACAACATTTTAGTCTGTTCTTATGTTTTTTATATATATATAAATATATATATATATATATACATAACATTCAAAACATTTTATTTTAGCAATATTCTCATCTCATCTGGTTTGAATAATGTGTGTCTGGCTATTTTGTATTTATTTTATTATTATTTATTTCATTCAATCAAATTGCTTGCACTCATTCTCTTTTTGTGTTCAATTTAAAGAGAGGACAGTCTTGAGTTTTGTATATTTGTTTTTTGTCGCTTATATTTATTGATGTAGAGGATTGTTAATGGGAAGGAACTGTGTGTGTAGGCATACTGAGAAAGCTTAGGAAGAGACTGATGTGTGGATGTTGTAGAGAAGCTTATTGCAGTTTAGAAGAAAACAGGGATTAGATCAGAATGTACCATTCATTTTGAGTGTGCGTCAACGCTCAAATGAACTGCCACTGTTGATTATTAATTTGCAGTAGTCTGTCTTATTGAGAAAAGCAAACTAAATGACTCTTGCATCTGGATTAACACCCTTTGTTTGCCCTCTGAGAAAACTGGTATCTGCAGAAACATCACATTTCATAGGAACAAAGCGGAAAAGAAAAAATGAAATAGAATAGACACGGCAATAAAAACGGACTGAAATTGTATGCATACGTAGCATCACTTAAACTAGAGTTGCACTGTCCTTTTGATCAATGTCTTGTGTTTAAACATAGCAATGTATTTTTGGGGGATGAGCGGTTTTGGGATATGAATGTATAAAAGTGGGATGTAAACATGAAAACTCAGCATCAAGAACACTTTTGTCATTATTTTCACTCAAAACCTTTGACACCTCTGGGGGTTTTGTTCACTCTCTAGTAGCCTATAGTTTTCTGAAAGGTGTTCATTCAAAGCCGACCCTTTCCTTTAGTTTTAGCAACATTAGTTCACGCCATTGACTTGAAGCTGATGTCATTCAGCTCATTCCTAAAACACGAGCAGATGTTTAAAACATGTTTGGTTAAGTTTACATGTAATGTTCCAGGCTAGATTAATGGGAATTGTAATTAGAGTGATGTCAGATTGTCCTATAAATGCGCTTTAAAACAGCAAGAAGGCAGTCTGTGAAGGAACGTGATTTGGTCATTTTCTTCCCAAAAGCTTCTGGCATCTGCTTGTGGACTCAAACAGGTGAGTTTCTTGTTTTATTGATACTTTGTGTGATTCTATAAGGACTGAGTTCTTGCATCAGTGTCATTGATTTAATCCCAATGAGTTAAAGTTGTCAACTATAAATGGAAGTGCAGGGTGTCTAGATTTCATGTAAACATTTTTACATGGCAGGTATCAATACTCAGTCACATGACCAGAGCTGTTCCAGGTTTCCTCTCTGATGCCCTTCAGAAAGAATGACCATATTTTATACACATTAAATGTATGCTAAAATTTAAAAGTTCTATGATGTGTGAATATTAAGATTTGCTCTCTTAAATTATAAAACTGTACATTTCCAATTACTGTTACATTAAATGAAAAAAAAAAAAAAAAGGATTTATTCATGGATTATTTCTGCCATAACTACCTGATTAGATTAATTAGTATTTTTTTTTTTTTTTCATAAATTATATTAATTTACATTATAGTTTGCTTTTTATCGGGTCTTACTGACAAACCTAACAACACCTAGGCCTACTTACACTTAAATAACAATAATGTGTAAAAATTCTGTTTCAGTCACTTAGCAGGTAGGCTAAAAGTTGGGAATAAATGGGAGTCGAGAGACAAAATAAAATAGCCTTCAAAAATAAAGTACGCTGGTCCACTTAATTTACATAATTTGACATAAAAAAGGATTTTTTCACATAATTAGAAACTTAAATTTACTGAAATTCAAAATTAAAGATAAATTAGAAGTAGCACCGTAGCATCTCACAAGTCATGTTGCTGCTGAAAAAAACAGCATCTGCTGGTTAAGGTAGGTTTTGAAGCTGGTATGCTGGTTTGAGCTGGTTTATGCTGGTCCAGGACCAGCATTGGCCAGCTCAGGACCAGCATAAACCAGCTCAAACCAGCATACCAGCTTCAAAACCTACCTTAACCAGCAGATGCTGTTTTTTCAGCAGGGTTAGTGGTTATCGTTACATAAATTTGCTCGTTCATTTGTGTAGATTTATGCCATTTGAGTTAGTAAAGCACTTTGGAACGTACTTTTCTGCTCTAAAAAGATGACAAATACAACGCCTTGTTTATGGCTTAGTTATATTTATACAAGAAATGGTGTGTCGAAACGGGAATTTCTGAAGCTTTTAACTAGTAATGTCTATACAAACCCCCGTCATACTGCACGCTGGCGACGTCTGCTGGTCACATGTATGTAATGGCAATCAGAGGACCCACCACAAGAACTGCCACAAATCATTTAAAGGGTTAGTTCACCCAAAAATGAAAATTCTGTCATTTATTACTCACCCTCATGCCGTTTCACACCCGTAAGACCTTTGTTGATCTTTGGAACACAAATTAATATATTTTAGTTGAATGGCTCCGTGAGGCCTCCATAGGGAGCAATGACATTTCCTCTCAAGGTACTAAAAACACATCTAAATCAGTTCATGTGAGTACAGTGGTCCAATATTAATATTATAAAGCGACGAGGATATTTTTGGTGCGCCAAAAAAAAACAAAAAAAAACGACTTATTTAGTGATGGCCGATTTCAAAACAATGCTTCAGGAAGCATCGGATCATAAATGAATCAGTTTATCGAATCATGATTCGGATCGTGTGTCAAACCGCCAAACGGCTGAAATCACGTGACTTTGGCGCTCCGAACAGCAGATTCGACACACTGATTCATGATCCGATGCTTCCTGAAGCAGTGTTTTGAAATCGGCCATCACTAAATAAGTCGTTATTTTGGGGTTTTTTGGCGCTCCAAAAATATTCTCGTTGTTTTATAATATTAATATTGAACCACTGTACTCACATGAACTGATTTAAATATGTTTTTAGTACCTTTATGGATCTTGAGAGAGGAAGTGTCATTGTTCCCTATGCAGGCCTCACGGAGCGATCGGATTTCAACTAAAATATCTTAATTTGTGTTCCGAAGATTAACGAAGGTCTTACGGGTGTGGAACGGCATGAGGGTGAGTAATAAATGACAGAATTTTCATTTTTGGGTGAACTAACCCTTTCATGTCAGTTACAAACGGTGAATTGAGGTAAAGTGGGACAGTGTATGTAGAATTATGCGTATATTGTAACTTTACCACATATAATTTTTCGTGGAATATGTGTATGCATATACATTTCATTATATCATGCAATTTATATGCTTTAATATGCTTTTTCCGTTGGGGTATTTGTTCTCATAATAGAGTACATAGGTATTTAATTTGTCTTTTTTTAGCTATATGGAACAAGTGAGGGAAAATAGTCTGTAAATGCCTGTGAATCCTTGCTAATAATGTCTGAGATTCTCCCTGAAACTTTAAAAGTGCACATTATCTTTTATGTTAAGTCAAATCATAATTTCTTTCAGAATGTGCTTCTCAGTGACCGCTGTGACCTTTCTGCTCCTGTTTCCTGGCTTTTATTCCACCATGACTGTGACGACCTTGCAGAGTTTTCGCGGCTGTGCGGTACGTGATTTTACTTTTGTGGCAAAGAAGCCTGGATGCAGGAGTCTGCGGATAAGCACTGAGGCATGCTGGGGCCGCTGCCACACCTGGGAGGTGACAGAAGCCTGCGATTATATCTTATTTATAGAACTATTACTATTGGAGTATATGTTTGTGTATTTATTTCTGCATGACATACATGTGTTCTTGTGTGTTTTGGCATCACAGAGGCCAGTTCTGGAGCCGCCGTATATCCAGAGGCACCACAGTGTCTGCACCTACAGCCGTACACGCCACCTGACAGCACGTTTACCAGGTTGTCGTCCTGGCGTCTCCCCCATCTATCATTACCCTCAGGCCTTACAGTGCGACTGCACCTACTGCTCCTCAAACCACACCGAGTGCGAGACCTTCTAAAGGCACACACACATAGGCCTAAATCTTCTTTGCTTATTATGCAAAGAATTATCACAAGTTATGCATTAGAAATCATATATATATATTAAAAAACATGATTTAACAAATAAAACACACAGAAAATGACATGTACTCTTTTATTTCAAAAGATTAGACTCATTTTGTGCAAACATCACCTTATAAATATATATTAGGTAAGATACATTCTTTATGTCATTAGGTGGCACCGACATTTAGAAAAATGATTTTTATTTATTTGAACTAATAGAGTGTATCTGATGCTTTTCCCCATTGTTTTATATTGAATTGATGTATGTAGACTCTTTACAGAACATTTCACTCATGCTGTCATCTTAGAACTTTAGATAAAAAGAATAATATTTTATTATATACCGTTAAAAAGTTTGGGTCAGTAAGATTTTTTATGTTTTCAAAAGATAATCTCTTATGCTCACCAAGTCAGTAAAAAAAAAACTAATATTGTGAAATATTATCACTTTATTATTTTTCTAAATGTTTTTAAATGTAACACTCCTGTGATGCAAAGTTGAATTTTCAGCGTCATTACTCCAGTTTTCAGTGTCACATGATCCTTCAGAAATCATTCTAATATGATGATTTGCTGCTCAAGAAACAGTTCTTATTATTATCAATGATGAGCAGAATGTTAGAAACATTACGTTAGAACTTTAGAAAGAAGAGCGCTTATTTGAAAAATATCTTTACTGTTGCTTTTGATCAATTTAATGCATTCTTGCCGAATAAAAGTATTCATTTCTTTTCAAAATTCTTACTGACCCCAATCCTTTCAGTGACGGTGTGTTTTTATGTAAATTTACAAGTGAAATGAAAATGGTAAAATCAGAAAATTATTTGAATCCAAAAAATGCACATTTTCATAATTGCACAGCATTCTCAGGTGTCCTGTACAGCATGAGTGAGGCATTCTTTATGTGGGCTCTCAGTAACGGGATTTGTGACACATGTTGCACCGACAGGCCCGTGCGGTCAAGATCTCGATATCGTCATGGTGACGGCCTCCGGGACAGTGCAGACGTACTTTGATCTGAGAAAAGACAGACGCATGAAGGAATCAGGTGATAAGATAAAAATAAAGGTAATAATATCCTAATTAATAAATCTATATGAATTTCATTTTTTTATTTTTTAGTAAAATATTATATTTTGAAATAATTTACCTAATGGAATAAAATAGATTATTGTTGTTTGGCTGGGCTGGTGGAAATTGTTATGTTCTAAAATCCACAATCATTAAAGTCTTTAGTCATAATAATTCATAATCGGTTCTTCTGATGTAAAATTGGTCTTAGTAATATGATAATGGTTAGAATGTACCTTGGCATCCTTGCTAATGGTGCAGCAGCGGGAAGCAGACGTTATGTTGTGGGTGAAATTGGACGCCAGCAGCACAGAGTAGCGTGACGGGAATGCACTGGACTCACAGTAGCCCACACAAGCGTACACCATCTGAGTTCCTCGACATGTACCTCGCTTGTCTGTACGTACGGTCACGTTAAATGCTGTGTGTAGACAGAGGGGGGTACATCAGTACTTTACTTTTTAAAGGGATAGTTCACCCATAAACGAAAATTCTGTCATTAATTTCTCAGCCTCATGTTGATCCAAACCTGTAAGACTTTCCTTCATCTTCAGAATCTCGATCTCAACTGACACTTTGATCGTAAAACAATCCATATGAATTGAGTGGTTTAGTCCACTGGTTCTGAAGAGACACAACCGCTTTATATGATGAACAGATTGAATTTAGGCTTTTATTCACATGTAAACATTGATCAGCGAACATGAACAGAAGCGTCTAGAAAGCTCTCAGATTTCATCAAAATGATCTTCACTTGAGTTCCGAAGATGAACGAAAGTTTAGAACGACATGAGGGTGAGTAACTAATGACAGAATTTTCATTTTTGGGTGAACTAACCCTTTGAGAATGAGTTGGGTGCTTGTTAAAAATCAGGTTGTTTTCACTCACGGTAAAGGTGGCAGCCAGGAGTCAGAGCTTGAAAACTCCAGCTGAAGGGCATTAGCAACACCAACAGAACCAAAGGCAACATAAGCACTACCTGGTCAGATGTTACGCAGCGGAACATGGTGATGTTAACCTGCCAGAGTTGAAGAAATCAATCATAATTAATTTACTTAAAACACGTCACAGTCATTGTCAAGTGCTACTTTGTAAATCAACAGTATAGACATTTTTCATTCATACTCTCTTTTCGTACTCTGGAGCAGTGGCTAAATCTGAGGTCAACCATATGACACATCTTTTAATCTTTTAGTGCATAAATGATTTCATACCATTTACATAAACATTTAAGTCATTCGGCCCTTTACAAGAATAATTTCCCTAATTGAGAAAACTGACCAGACTTTCCTGACTATTGTCTTGGGAGTCCATTATTTGGAGTTGTCAAAATAATCTGAAAATTAATCACTTCCCCCATTTCCCCCTCGCAATGTGAATGAATGTTTCCATGCCGTAAACGTTTTTTCCGGGTTTATATTTGTTACTCACTGAGTAACTCAATTTTATTATCAGCGCATGTGTCTGGTCCATGCATTCATCCTGTATGCGTCAGAACAATTATTAATGTGTTTTTTGTTTTTGTCCAGGATGATCCGAATGTACACTTCTTTGGAGAATGAGAATTGTTTTTTTATTTATGAAAATTCTATTTCAAAAAGATTTGTCTTTTTTCATTTTTTCAACTTTACTATTGTTATATATATCTATCTATAACAGCACATAAATGGCTACATTGTTACATGAGCAACTATATATATATATATATATATATATATATATATATATATATATATATATACACACACACACAATAATTTTAAGTATAAAGAATGGAAGTACACACAGATTGAATTACAAACAGTTTAGAGTGATAAGTGTGAAGCTTGCCTTCACTGCCGTCTAATGGACGGGTGGATGGATAGATAAATATAAAGAATTACTTCCCTGAGGGAAAAGCCAAGGAAATAACTTCTGTCTACAGCATTAATAATGGATATAATCAGCATTACAGTCTTACATTAATATTAAACTCACATCAAGATATCCACATTGCATTTATAATAATCAGATATATTAGAAATTTTAAAGGGAAACAAGCAAAGTTTACCTGTAGATGCAGATCCTAGTTCAAAGCCAAAGTGTGTGCAGATGAGATGTTGACCTCATACAGATGCGCAGGTGTGTGTATGATCACTGATGAAGTTCTTTCTCGCAGAGCACATATATGTAGTGCAGGTAAAACTGAGCCCTCAGCTTCCAGCATAGTCACACCCACTTACCAATGTGTCCTCATGCATGTGGATGTGTATAACGGGACCCTCCCCATCGCAGTTATTACACTGTTTTAGTGTGCTTGCTGTATTTCCCTTTCACATCCCTTTTCTTTGTATGTTGCCTAACTTTATAAACCTTTGCATGCCCTTTCATCTCTCTTGCTCTGGTCTTTGTCCAAGGGTGTAGGTGTTTGGTTTGAACATTGGAAGTTGAAGTGTGAACCGTTCTCCTTATTAGCAGAACACATTTTACACATGCAGAAAATCAATTTTTTCGTCCATACTTCATGTAAGAAGGTCAATACTTTAGCTCTTGATTCCAATTTACTTGGTCTTATGAAAAAGTAACATCGTTTTTGTAATTGTTTACATATTGCATAACAAATGAGGATGAATGAATAAAATAAGGATATAATTACAGGTAAGACCATTAACGGCTCCTCATTACCATGCCTAGGCCTTTTTATTTCTTTCTTTTATTTATCGCATTTATGAAAAATAGCAACCTATACACATTTAGAAGCTATAGCTACAACATGTTGTAATCTACATCTTTAGTGAAAAATCTATTCTCTTAACAGATTATTTATTATAATTTTACAAGTTAGTCAAAATTTGCCACAATAAGTGCAATAGAAGGTGATAAATTCTATTAAAAGTGGTCTTGAAATTAATTTATGTTGGTGCAGGGTGTTGTTTTCTCCCCTTTTCATCAGTCTTTTTAGTTTATGTGGCTGTTTTAGATCACATTTGACTGGGGGTGGGGAGTTACTTTCCCAAATCCCCCATCCCCCTTGCAAACTACATCCCTTTGTCACATATGACTGGGCCAAACATCTCAAATAAGCTGTTTTAGGTCTGTATATACAGCACTATATCTAAACAGTTCAGGTGTGAACATGCACACTGCATGGTAAATAATAGGCCTACTGTAAATGTGCAATGTTGTGAAATATTCACAAATTTCAGGGATTTTCAGAACAATATTAAACTGAAAATTATGCATGTCCACCAATTGCAGACATAGCTGGCATATATCTGTATTAAAGTGAATTTTGGGTCATGTAAATATCTTATTAAAAACATCAGCCTGAACATTTATTTATATCTGCAGATGTCAAAACAAAGGTACAGTTGAGAAGTCAAACTACTGAAGAAATACATTTTTAAAGTGAGGAGACTATATATCAGGGGTGGCGAATGTCAGTCCTGGAGAGCCACAGTCCTGCAGAGTTTTGCTTTAGGCCTAATCAAACAGATCTGAACAAGCTAATCAAGTGAGTTTTTATTAGGGTTGGAGCTGAACTCTGCAGGACTGGACCGGACCTCCAGACCAGAGTTTGCCACCCCTGCTATATACAGTGGGTACGGAAAGTATTCAGACCCCCTTCGATTTTTCACTCTTTGTTATATTGCAGCCATTTGCTAAAATCATTTAAGTTCATTTTTTCCCCTCATTAATGTACACACAGCACCCCATATTGACAGAAAAACACAGAATTGTTGACATTTTTGCAGATTTATTAAAAAAGAAAAACTGAAATATATATATATATATATATATATATATATATATATATATATATATATATATATACACACACTATTGCCAAAAGTATTGGGACACCCCTCCAAATCATTGAATTCAGGTGTTCCAATCACTTCCATGGCCACAGGTGTATAAAATCAAGCACCTAGGCATGCAGACGGCTTCTACAAACATCTGTGAAAGAATGGGTCACTCTCAGGAGCTCAGTGAATTCAAGCGTGGTACCGTGATAGGTTGCCACCTGTGCAATAAGCCAATTCATAACATTTCCTCACTACTAAATATTCCACGGTCAACTGTTAGTGGTATCATAACAAAGTGGAAGCAATTGGGAACAACAGCAACTCAGCCACAAAGTGGTAGGCCACATAAAATCTCAGCGCATGCTAAGGCGCACAGTGCGCAGAAGTCGCCAACTTTCTGCAGAGTCAATAGCTACAGACCTCCAAACTTTGTGTGGCCTTCAGATTAGCTCAAAAACAGTGTGTAGAGAGCTTCATGGAATGGGTTTCCATGGCCGAGCAGTTGCATCCAAGCCTTACATCACTAAGTGCAATCCAAAGCATCAGATGCTGTAGCGTAAAGCACGCCATCACTGGACTCTAGAGCAGTGGAGACGTGTTCTCTGGAGTGACGAATCACACATCTCTGTCTGGCAATCCAATGGACGAGTCTGGGTTTGGTGGTTGCCAGGAGAACGGTACTTGCCTGACTGCATTGTGCCAAGTGTAAAGTTTGGTGGAGGGGGATTATGGTATGGGGTTGTTTTTCAGGGGTTGGGCTTGGTCCCTTAGTTCCAGTGAAAGGAACTCTTAATGCTTCAGCATACCAAGACATTTTAGACAATTTCATGCTCCCAACTTTGTGGGAACAGTTTGGGGATGGCCCCTTCCTGTTCCAACATGACTGCGCACCAGTGCACAAAACAAGGTCCATAAAGACATGGATGAGCGAGTTTGGTGTGGAGGAACTTGAGTGGCCTGCACAGAGTCCTGACCTCAACCTGATAGAACACCTTTGGGATGAATTAGAGCGGAGACTGTGAGCCAGGCCTGTAGAAGAATGGTCAAAAATTCCTCTAAACACACTCCTAAACCTTGTGGAAAGCTTTCCCAGAAGAGTTGGAGCTGTTATACCTGCAAAGGGTGGGCCAACTCCAAATTAATCCCTACGGATTAAGAATGGGATGTCATTAAAGTTCATGTGCACGTAAGGGCAGGCATCCCAAAACTTTTGGAAATATAGTGTGTGTGTGTGTGTATATATATATATATATATATATATATATATATATATATATATATATAACTAATATTTTGTGGACCACTGTGGACCAGTGAAAGAAATGAACTTTTCTATTAAGGGGTGAAATTTGCTCCCTTAAATGGATTTTCATTTTTTATTTTATAAATTGTTTTTTTATTCAATAAATCCATATTTGTGCAGTAGATATGGCACAGAAGTGGCATTTAGATGTATTTACTGTTTACTGAGGTTACACAAATGCATTTACACTGCATTACAACAGTATAAATGATTTTATGGTTTTTAAATATTACATTTTCAATATGGAAATATGAAACTATTGGAAAAAATGAAGAGATTCTTTTTTATTTGGAAACTGAAATGGCCAGATGGCAGCAAGTCACTGTCCTAATGAGTTGAATGAATGAGTCTTTGAATCATTTATTCAACCGAATCTTTCAAAACAGCTGATTCATTCAGGAACGAAGCATTTGACTGTCTTTATGAATCGTTTGCTCAAGCTGTTTGTTGAACACAAATTCATTCAGTAAACAGAGATTCATTCAGTAAACAGAGATTCATTCAGTAACGAAGCACCACTGAATTTCTCAGAGACGCTGAAAGGTTTTTTTGTGCCTTTGTTTGGAACTTTTTTTGTAGAGCAAAAACAGACAATGTCAGATAATGTTGGGTCTAAAATGTAAATCACTTAATTTTAGAATCTTGTT
This sequence comes from Megalobrama amblycephala, assembly GCF_018812025.1. NCBI lineage: Eukaryota > Metazoa > Chordata > Actinopteri > Cypriniformes > Xenocyprididae > Megalobrama > Megalobrama amblycephala. The sequence goes on from NC_063046.1 coordinate 12,937,063, forward strand.
TACTGGACTATTTTATAAAATAATTTTGTGCTGAAAATCAGGAAAAAACAGCATGTTTCCTTCTGTGATGTTGTTATATGTTATATATATATATAAAAACAAGAGCTTATACAGGGGATTGTTGCCAACACATCTTTAGGGGCATTTTAATTATTTTTGGCGCACATCCCCTCTCCCCCACACAGCATAATAAATAATAACAAGCATTTTTTATTTTTATTTCCAGAGGAGAATAGCAGACCAATAGTGTATATGCCATGTCTTATTTGAATAGGCTAAGTATATATAGTGTAGGCTGTATAAAGGGAAATATTCCAATAGTTTTGGAGCTTTTTTTTTTTTTTTTTAATAATTTTTTTAAAAAATGTTTTTGAAAGAAATCTCTTATGCTCACAAAGGCTGCATTTATTTGATCAAAAATAAATAAATTATATATATATATATATATATATATATACATATACTTGTGAAACATTATTACAATTAATATATATATTTTTTAATCCTGTAATGGTAAATCAGAATTTTCAGCACAATTACTCCAGTCTTCAGTGTCACATGATACTTCAGAAATCATTCTAATATGCTAATTTGGTGCTCAAGAAATATTTCTTATTATAATCAATGTAAAAAAGAGTTGTGCTATTAATTCTGTCATTAATTACCCTCATGTCGTTCCACACCCGTAAGACCTTCGTTCATCTTCGGAACACAAATTAAGATATTTTTGATGAAATACGCGAGCTTTCTGACCTCCGATAGACTGCAACGTTATTACCACTTCAAGGCCCAGAAAGATAGTAAAGACATCATTAAAATAGTCCATGTGACTACAGTGGCTCAACTTTTATTCTAAAAACAAACAAACAAAAATACTGACTTTATTCAACAATTTTTTCTCTTCCATGTCAGTCTCCTACGTTGTTGATGTAGTAATCACAGTGCAGTGCTTCCGGATTCTACATCAGAATGCCGACTCAGTATTGGCTGATGCTGTTCACGTGAGCAAAAAGTATTCTCGTCACTTCATAACATTAAGGTTGAACCACTGTAGTCACATTGACTATTTAATGATGTCTTTACTACATTTCTGGGCCTTGAAAGTGGTAATAAGTTTGCAGTCTTATTGGAGGCCAGAAAGCTCACGGATTTCATCAATAATATCTTAATTTGTGTTCCAAAGATTTTAATATTTAAATATTTAAATTTTAATATTTTTGTGAACACCTTGTTTGATGAAGAAAAGGAAAATCACTTATTTGAATTTTCTGCTACTCAAAAAATGTTCTTTGCTGTTACTCAAAAAAGAAAAATAATCTGACCTCACTGAAATTAATCAGAAAAATTACGTGCATTTAAATGTGGTCATTGATCATCGGATATAAGCTTCTGCTAAATAAAAAAAATAAATGGTGATGCCGTTTTAGTGCAAAAGATAATTCAAACTTCTTAACAATGCATTCCTGGGTGCTGATCCATTCACTTTCCAACACGCACAATTTATTATGTCATTGTAAATGGAATGGATGACATAATTCATCATTCTCTCAACCCACCTCCCCACATCACACACGATCAGCATGATTCATACTTCAAGGTCTCCTGGGTTTTTGTCACAGGAAGGAGTGTAATTATAAAGAGATATTAAGATGTATACAGGGCCAGATTCTCAGAAAAAGTTCAGAGCTTGATTGACATGGAGGTTTAAAGGTCGAGATGTGAATATAATCAGCTCATCAAGTGAAAACGTGAGGCCATGCCCTCTCCTGTTGTTTTGGCAGCTGCTATACACTCATAAAGTGCAAGCGGATGTATTAATAATATAATTCTTCATGACTCTCCTGGTTTCCAGGTTACAGCGATATGTAAACTCTGAAAATAAAAACAAGAGAGATAAATCTTGGCTTTTTCTTGAGTCATGAACCCAAAGTTAGAAGTCTTTGACAGATACAAAAGAGCTTAAACTAATTCTTTGATCCTGTAATAATTTGCAAAGGCAGTCAGAAACAGGTGTGGATTTTGAGACAAGAGGATTGGGCGTGTATAGCCTTTGCCGATGATGACCTCACCTTATTGAGAGTGGTCTGCCACACACACACACACACACACTCGATTTAGTGGATGCTGCAACAACATGCACACACACAAACACACAGGAACACTAAAAAGTGAACAAAACTTGATGTTCTAACGACTTCATTCAAGTGAAAGCATAATAGAACATACAATGTAATTTCAGGCTTAGTGAGAGTGACATGCAACAAAAGGTATTTTCAACCAAAGCAACAGTTATTTTAGTATGTATTTGAAAGCATAAATCAACACAGTTAAAACCATTATTGATACATTTCGAAGAAATTTAACAAACAGAATGCACAAAACAGCACAGATTAGGTTAAATAACAGACCATGAAAAAACTTAACAGCCTTTTCTTTAATAAAAACAGGTCGGAGATCCGTAAGTGTCAAGGAATGATGGTTTGAACTTTTTAATTTGCAGGACTCTTACGGAAGAACAGAGAGAAGGGAAACAGTGAGCTGTGAAAAGAGCAGGAAGAATATCAAGAAAACAAACTATTCTCAATTTTCAATCTTATAACTTCATACACGTTCAAAACCGTCACAATTGTTGCAATTCCATTTGGTGTAGTGCAAAATTGACACTATCACAGATTGAGATTGTCACAGACAGGGCTTAGATTAAGCCAGGAGTAGGCCTTAGTTCAATTAGGACATTTAAAGGAGCTACAGAAGATCTTTTCGTCGACCAAAGACTGTTAGTGAGTTTTTGAAATGAGCGCATGCGTAAGAACAACCCCCCTCCTTCACAGCTCATTTCGAGGGAACGCCTCCCAAAACTCGTGCACGAGTACTGGAACCAACACGAGTGTTTACCACCGGCATTCGCTGTGTCGTGTTAGTGGATTCATTATGTCGGACTCACCGCAGGTAACTCATAATCTGCAGTTGTTACTCCTGTCTCCTGACAAAAACATTGCATGTGGCGCCTGTGGAGTGTGGAAAGTTACTGGAGCGCGCAGCCGCACACGTCTCTCACAAGGAACGTCATGGCAGTGATTGACAAGCCAGAGGGCCAATCGTTTACGCGATGATCGCGTAAACTATTGGCTGATGTTTTTAAGGCCCTACCTCGTGCACAGATGATGTATATTGATATTATTCCTTTCAGTGCACCTAATAAATAGTCTTTTATCAGTTAGTAAAGACAGTTTCAAGTAATATTGCAAAAATGTATAAAACAAAACATCCTCTGTAGCACCTTTAAGTAGCTTTCATTAAAAAAAAAAAAACATTACTGATGTGCATCTTGAGACATGCAAGTGCAAGTTGCTTTCATTTAAGAGAGTTTAAACATGCATTTTAGTCTTGGACTAGGCTTAAACCTTGTTATTAATGTCATATTTCATATTTCACAAGAGATTTCTCACCTGGCCATTCTAGTAATGATGCCGACATTCTGTCCAGTTGGTGAATTTGGGTCAGAACTTTCAGGGGCATCTAAACAAGGTGTTAAAAAGTCTGTAAGATTTTAAATCTTTATATTTTAGTTCATTAAAGGGTTGGTTCACCCAAAAATGAAATTTCTGTTATTAAGTACTCACCCTCATGTCATTCCAAACCCGTAATTTTCAGAACACAAATTAAGATATTTTTGATTTCTTATCCTCAATAGAAAGCAATGAAATGACCACATTCAAGGTTCAGAAAAGTAGCAAAAACATTGTTAAAATAGTCAACAATAGCGAATCTGTCATGGTGCGAGCGCATCTGGCTTTTAAAGGGAATGGGAGATGAGACTCTGATTGTTTTTTTGCACATTACGCACAAAACACACCCATTACAAATTAAAAGAATAGGGACAACCCTTTTAGACCATGCACCGGGCGTGCAGACCAATTTTTAAGTCGTTAAACTAGCAAAAGTGGATTCGGACACGCCCTAAGTGCACTTGCTCCGTGCGCTTTAGACCATGTGCTTAGATCATTAAAATAGGGCCCTTAGTGTGCAAAAACAAAACAAAAATAATTACTTTATTCAACAAATTTGTCTTCCCCCGACATTCTGCTACGTTATTTACATTGCAGTTCTTCCAGGTTCTACGCCAGAATGCGGGCTCAGTATTGGCCAAAGCTGTTCACTTGAGGAGCACGATGCATGCGCGTAATGCTAACACAGGAGCCGGCCAATACTGAGCCAGCATTCAGACATAAACATGGAAGCGCTGAACTGCGTTCACTTCATCAGCTGCGCAGAAGACTGACGGGAGAGATGAATTTGTTGAATAAAGTTGTTATTTTTGTTTTGTTTTTGCGCACAAAAAGTATTCTCGTTGCTTCATAAAATTAGGTTGAAGCACTGTAGTTACATTGACTATTTTAACGATGTTTTCACAACTTTTCTGGACCTTGAATGTGGTAATTTTATTGCTTTCTATTGAGGATAAATAAACCTCTTGGATTTCATCAAAAATATTTTATTTTGTGTTGCGAAGATGAACGAAGGTCTTACGGGTTTGGGACGACATGAGGGTGAGTAATTAATGACAGAAATGTCATTTTTGGGTGAACTAACCCTTTAACACTTATTATTTGTAACTATTTATAGACCAATATTGGCCAATATTTAATCACGTAGAAATGATCAGCATTGCCCAGTAACTTTGTTAAATATTTGTCCACCACTTTGTCAGTTACAGATTCTATTGACAACTTTGTAAGTGCATAGTAAACAATTTCTGTTGTCATTTTTTTTTGTGAATTTTAAGGAAATGTTGAGTGGCAAACTAGGTTTTCTGGGCCCTCTGTACAGTTTATTGCAATGGGATCCTCAGGGGAGATCAATATGGGCCCTCCAATGCTTCTTGGCCCCCTGTACACAGTCCATATTTCCCCAAAATTGCCATTGAAAGCCCATATCGGTCGACAACTAATTTTGATTATTTGCTGGATGATCCCCCAAAAGAGTAGCGCTTTGATGACTAATAAAAGAGAAAAGATGGGAAACTAATGGCACAGTGCTGCTCACATAGCTTGGCTTGGTCATTTACTAAAAGCGTAGGTTTTTAGATGATCTTTGAAAATGAATGAAGAAAAACGAAATATTAGGAAAGATACTGATATGTTGAATAATATGCAATTTACCATCATGCACACCTGGTGCTGGTAGACAATTCACATCTGAATCAGCATGAATCTACAATAGAAAAGACGAGAGAAAGATGAAGAAAATACCAATGATGGATGGTTTCACAACTGAAAAGTACCTGAAACAGGTATTTTATTTTTATCAGCTTCTATAATTAACATCATGGAGTAGTTATGCCACCTGAATGGGCTAATGTGTCAGATTGTGCACCCTGCAGGGGCAATTAAAGATGATTAACAATTGAGACAGTGTGTGAGTGAGTGATGGACAGAAAAACTGTCTCCCCCCCAACACACACATTCATACACTAACCTCACTGCCACAAACCATTGCTTCTGCACCATTGGCCGAGCAAGGGGACTCCCTGAAAGAGAGACAGGAGAGAAAGATCTATTGGTTCTCTTTTTTTGACATATCTAATTCCTGTTCCCTTTTCCAGCACATTTAACATAAAAACAAAAGACCTGTTTTAGGCAAGTCTGCAAGCAGCCGGAGGGCTTGTGCACATACACACAAATAATTCCCTGTGAAAAGGCATCTATTTTTGACACTGCAGTAGGTGATTTGTGTAAACTCCACCGAATTACTGGAGTCCTCGCCAGAATGAACCAACACCATAATTTCGCCCACCACAAACAAAATGAGGACATGACGTAATTAAAAGTACATGTCAAATTCTGTTCTCCGCTGGCTTATTGATTTGTGCATCTCTTCCTACGCGGAGGAATTGGATGAGGTGGGATGTTATTTTAACAACTAAATAATTATGTTCTGCCTGCTGATTGAGTGACAGCTTCATTGAGATGGCGCCCCATTCTCAAGCTTCTCTGCTCTGCTGTTTCATAACTACTGCATCTGACTCAACACCTAATCACTCGGGTCAACAATCTTATCAGCTTATCAACCATCACCGAAAACAAAGTGGAAAATCCCACAAATGTCTCCTGGGTTTGTGTCTGTCTGAGAGCAAGGTCCCATGAAAGGTAGCTTACTTATATACACCATCCTATAATTGTATGCTATAAACGATTGGCATCTATTTACTGTATGTGAATCATGAGCTAAAGTTGATCTTGCTCTGCCGTTTTATTACTCATTATTATTTTATTTCCATTTATGTCCTGTTGTGACAATACGCATTCAGCAAGGACTACGAGTTTGATATGAGCCAACATGTGTTGTAATGAAAACAATTAAATACACTATGAGAGAAAGACAGATTTGAATATGTGAAGGACAAGACTTGACAATGATCACCACATACAGCATACAAAAAGCAGCAAACTTACTGAAAGCTCTGAGAGTTTTCTGTGGTTAGTTTGTTCTGCTTGTGTTGGCTCATAGTGCCCTCTTCTGGATGATCCATTGCAGTGGTTTGGTCTGTCCTCATTGGCTCGCTAGAACACCGTGGACTTTTCGATGTAGACTTCTGAGGGCATTTACGTTTATTTTTGTCAGCTTGTGACAATTTTAAGGATATGAATCAAGAACAAGCACCATGACAAGAAATTCTGCATAGAATTTTTTACATGTTCATTTAAGAAATTAACCAAGAAAGGGATATTTAATAAGAGACACTCACCGGTGTGTTCCAGGAATTGGTATTTGTCACTGGTAAACAAGAGTAGACAAAGTTAATTCAGAGCATATGTCATAGTAAAGTGGTCAGGTAGTGTGCTAAGATCGAGAGGCCACCCACCTGTGCACTGAAAGGCTGGTTCACGATACTCCACATACAGTGTAATAAGGAAGGGGTACGGAGACAGTTTTACACCCTTCTTCATGAACCTCATTTTGGACACTTGTTCCCATTTACTTTTATCTGTAAGTGTTGTATGTTGTCAAGGGAAGTAATGGTCCATTATTTGTATATATTACACTTTTAGTTTAACTGACCCTGAACACAGTTCAGTTTTTTATTAAAATTACAAATATTTAAAAAAAGAGCCCCTGTTGGTTGAGCTCTTTCAAATCTTTAAAGGGGTAGTTCACCCCAAAATGAAAATTCTATCACTTACATTTAATAATTTTAGCAGACACTTTTATCAAAAGAAATTACAAACAAGGAGAACAATAGAAGCAATCAAACCAACAATAGGGCAACAATATGTAAGTGCTGTGAGTAGTCCCAGTTAGTCTAGCACAGTTCACATTGCAAGGTGTTTTTCAAATAGACATGTAGAATAGAAAGTGTTTGTATTAAAGGATTTGTCCACTTTCAATTTTCCTGATAATTTACTCACCACCATGTCATTCAAGATTTCTTCAGTCGAAAAGAAATTAAGGTTTTTGATGAAAACATTCCAGGATTTCTCTCCTTATAGTGGACTTCAATGGCCTCAAAACGGTTGAAGGTCAAAGTGCAGCTTCAAAGGGCTTTAAACAATACCAGACGAGGAATACGAGTCTTATCTAGCGAAACGATCTGTCATTTTCTACAAAAATACAAATGTATATGCTTTATAAACACAAATGATCGCCTTTCAAGTGCTTCCACTTAGAAACTGTAATTTTGACCTTCAACCGTTTGGAGACCATTGAAGTCCACTATAAGGAGAATAATCCTGGAATGTTTTCTTTTCAACCGAAGAAAGACAGACATGAACATCTTGGATGACATGGGGGTGAGTAAATTATCAGGAAAATTTTATTTGAAAGTGGACTAATCTTTCAATGGGACAAGTGTTGACGAAAAAGACGTGTCTTTAGCCGATTTTTGAAAATGGCTAAAGACTCAGCTGCTCGCGTTGAGTTAGGTCATTCCACCAGCAGGGAACAGTCAAGGTAAAGGTCTGTGAAAGTGATTTTGTGCCAATTTGGGATGGCACCACAAGGCACCATTCACTTGCAGAACGCAAGCTTCTAGAGGGCACATAAGCTTCTAGAGGGCACTAGAGGGCACATGAAGTAGCAAAGTTAGGTATGGGGGTGCAGAGCCAGTGGTTGTTCAATAGGCAAATTGTACTCTTGTTTAATTTGTATGACCTTCTTTGTTCTGTGGAGCACACACAAATAAGGTCTATTTAAAAATGTGTCAAAAAATGAAAGTCAAAGGTAGCCAAAACTGTATGGTTACTCACATTCTTGACATATCTAAGTTTGGAATGACAAAAGGGTGAGTAAATGATGAAAGAAGTTTTATTTTTGTGTGATCTATCCCTTTAAAGTTATATTCATAAAAGCATACAGGGAAAAATGACGAAATTCTGGGTTGTGAAGGGGTGAAGACCATCCAGGTTTGCAAGTACTGCACGCACAGCATTCTGTGAAGCAAATCACATCAAGAATAAAATATTCCCAAAGATTATGAATCCAATTTGAATCCAAAATGATAATCCCGATCTTAAAAAACCTCCAGCTCCTCAGTGACTAGCATCCCATCCAGCATGTCCTCCTCATCAATGCTGTGAAAGGCAATATCCAGGTCAGATATTTCTAGAGAAATTATTTGTCTAATATCAAGTGTAAAGGTATATTCAAAATAATACTGCATACTTTATATTAAACAAATAAAATAAGCATGCATGTTCTTGCCTGCTCATTTCTCCTCGTCTTATCTTGAATTTGAAGACTTGTTTTCCAGCCTGAAAAAATCTGGTCTCAGGTACAGGAAAGGAAAAGGCCTGGATTGACATAGTTACTTCATCTGGTGAGGATGAACACTGAAAAAAGAAACAAGATACATACAAAAAAGTATGGTATAGCCTATTTTATAAATGCAGTGTTTTATGTTTATAGTTTATGTTCATAAATGTATAGTGTACAGAAATCCAGCTTACTCAAAATAGCTACTCCACCTTATTATCAATCAAAGCGTTTCTGTAATTTATAAAGCCAATTTAGAAACGTTTAGCTTTTTAAAAATGTATTAAATGGAAATGACATGGTTAATAAACACCCAGAAGCAAAAGTATAAGTTACCGTTACGCCTCAAGTATTCGGCGCCAAAATAAAACGTTGAGAATTACTAGACTGAATAGCGCGGGCACGTCCAGCTCACGACAACAAACTCTGATTGGTCAAACGCGTCATCCAGTGAGGCGCGAATCAGCTGCTATCTCTATGGTGACGAGGGTTCCACAGAAACATGTTCCGCCCCTTTATTGTCACATGGTCAGTTAGGTTGAGCGGGTTGTATGGTTGTAAAACAGCAGCTGACGAAGATAAGACTGTATCAGAAAGTTTATCTCCTAAATGTTGTACTACCAGAGCCATGTAGAGAGAGAGTCCAATGGAACGGTTTTTTACAGCAGTGGTGGCTCGTGGAGCCTTACAATAGTTCCCAGAAGTAGCAGCGCGCCGTAGAGTTACAGCAGAAAAGACCGTTTGTGATGTACTTTTAAAAGGTAAGCTGTTTAAATTAGTGATGGGAAACCGAGGCTTTCATCAAATTGTGCCGAAAAACGGTTCATTACTCGAAGCTTTTAACACAGTGCGCATTAGCGACATCTGGTGGTCAGACTTGTTTTCTCCACCAATTCTAAATCATCGCGGAGCAGATACTAGGTGTGTTCGACATCGGCTGCGGCTGGATGCAACCGATCGGCGAGATTAGCCGCGTGCAGGCGGGGAGGAGCTGAAAACGGAGACGTGAAGTCGGACACTTTCTGCTTCTCGTAGTGACGCTCGCGCTGCGTTTGCATCGGTTTGCGTACTTTATCACAGCTGAAGTGAAATAAATGCAATATTTGACTAATACACTGATGTTTCAGAGACCTTTTCATTCAAAACATTATGTAACGTTACTGCTTACAGCGTCTGTTTTTACAAGAATAAAGTTCAACATAAGCGTATGTTATTTAAATAACAATGTAGTGGGGTCTTTGTTTTTTATCCATTTTATTTTGATAAACATGACACAATACAACATCGCGACTACATGAAAAGAGCTTTAACTGTTATAAAAACACAGATTTTTGAGCATTAGTGGAGCTGAAGGCATGACAATAAACACGAAACACACGTGATCGTTGTCATGCGGTGAATCCGGCCAATCATGAAACAGCTGTGTCGTCATCAGCGCTCGTGCAGCTCCTCTTGAGAAACTGCGCCGGCTAACTCAGGCGGCTGATCTCGAATCGCTCTCGCGGTACTTTAAAGCCACACGTCACAGTCACATGATGTCAGCGCTGTCTCAAGTCGGACAACATTTCTTACCGGCATGCACTGCTTCAAGTCAGCCGCCGATCGGTCTTTGCGGCGCTGCATCAAGTCGAACAAGCCTACTGTTTGAAAAAGCATGTGACCAAAGCTTCGGAAGTCCGTGACAGAATCACTCTAGTCTTGAATCAGTTCTATCAAATCTGATGTAATCTCATCTAAATTAATTTGTGACAATGAGACCACCACTCGTGTCATGTGGTCAACGGATTCACATATTGATCAATAATATAAAATATATGTGATCATAATTGATGTGAGTAGTTGAAAAAAATATTTTGGGTGAGCTGTTTAACCTAGTGATGGGACAGTTGATACCGGGGCTCCGATGCTCCGACGCAGTTTTCAAAGCACTATTGTATCACACACTGTACCGATGCTTGTATCGAAATGACAATACCACGTGATTGATGACGTTTGAAGCTTCAAACGTCATGCAGTATCGGAAAATCGGGACAGCTGGTTTGAAAAATTTGGCGCTTCACCTGATACATAAAAGGAAAATGCATTTAATCATGTTTTATTGCTGGGGTCTCAGAGACCCTGAACAGAATATAAGGGTTAAACTGCTCATCCCAAATGATCAATTATGATCACATCATTGTGTATTTTATATTATTGATCAATATGTGAATCCGTTGAATAGGCTACACATGACAGGAGTTGTGGTCTCATTGTCACAAATTAATTTAGATGAGATTAGTTTAGATCAGATAGAACTGTATTGATCCAAAACAAGAGTGATTCCGTGTGTCACGGACTTCTGAAGCTTTGTCTGGTCATGTGCTTTTTCAAATCTGCTCCCCATTTGTTAGATATGGTGGAGAAAACAAGTCTGACCACCAGATGTCGCTAATGTGCACTGTGTTAAAAGCTTCGAGTAATGAACCTTTTTTCGGCACAATTTGATGAAAGCCTCAAATGCTTCAGAAAGCCTCGGTTTCCCATCACTAGTTTAACCCTTATGTTCTGTTCGGGGTCTCTGAGACCCCAGCAATAAAACATAAATGCATTTTCCTTGTATAGAGTGCCCCAGGGATGACGCGTTTTTGTAGGCAAAACCCGGAAGCGAGTTAGCATTTTAGGACTTCCGGTTCCAACGCCATAAAGTCTATGGGTTTTTTGAATGGGTTTTTGCTAAATCGCCTGAAATAAGGTCTGTGGTAAACAAAGCCTCTAAATACTTTCACGTTTTGATCTATGACATAAAACACACCAGTTATAACCCACTTGTGATTTTTTAAAACTTTTACTGCGTCTTCAAATCGGCGGTTGCTAACAAATTGCTAAAAGGGACTACTTCCTTTGGCGGGGACTTTAGACGTCATCATTAAAAACGGGACATTTGGACAGCATTTCTCATGAAAAAGTGGATAAGTATTCATACACAGCGCAGATCATAATCAGTGAGCATGTTTTTATATCTGACGACTTTATTTAGGCTTCAAAATCTATAAATGTTGTGTTAACTTGTAAAGATTATCTTGATAGACAAAACGTGTAAGTGTCATAACCCTTTGTTAAACACAGAGCTTATTTTCTGCGATTTTCCAAAAGTCTATGGGAAAAATGAATAGGCTTTCAGTCGAGGGAACCCGCGCGCCGCTAACTTCCGGGTTGGCCTACAAAAACACGTCATCCCTGGGGCACTCTATGACGGAAGAGGATTAGGGCCAAGCAATAATAAAAAAATAAAACCATCTCGAGATTAAAGTTGTTAAATTTCGAGAAAAATCTCGTTAAATTTCGAGAAAAAAGTCGAAATAAAATGTTGAGAATAAACTCATTAAATTACGAGAAAAAACTCGTTAAATTTCGAGAAAAAAGTCGAGATAAAATGTTGAGAATAACGTCATTAAATTACGAGAAAAAAGTCGTTAAATTACGAGAACAAATTCATTAAATTATGAGAAAAATGTCGTTAAATTTCGAGAAAAAAGTCGAGATAAAATGTTAAGAATAAACTCATTAAATTATGAGAATAAAGTCATTAAATTACGAGAAAAAAGTTGTTAAATTATGAGAACAAATTCGTAATTTAATGAATTTGTTCTTGTAATTTAACTACTTTTTTCTCATAATTTAATGACTTTATTCTCAACATTTTATCTAAACTTTTTTCTCGAAATTTAACAACATTTTTCTCATAATTTAATGAATTTGTTCTCAACATTTTATCTCGACTTTTTTCTCGAAATTTAACGAGTTTTTTCTCGTAATTTAATGACTTTATTCTCAACATTTTATCTCGACTTTTTTCTTGAAATTTAACGAGTTTTTTCCTCGTAATTTAACGAGTTTATTCTCAACATTTTATCTCGACTTTTTTCTCGAAATTTAACGACATTTTTCTCATAATTTAACGAATATTTCTCGTAATTTAATGACTTTTTTTTCGTAATTTGATGACTTTATTCTCAACATTTTATCTCGATTTTTTTCTCGAAATTTAACACGTTTTTTTTTCTCGTAATTTAACGAGTTCATTCTCAACATTTTATCTCGACTTTTTTCTCGAAATTTAACACGCTTTTTTCTCGTAATTTAATGAGTTTATTCTCAACATTTTATCTCGACTTTTTTCTCGAAATTTAACGTTTTTTTTTTTTCTCGAAATTTAACAACTTTAATCTCGAGATGGTTTTATTTTTTTATTATTGCTTGGCCCTAATCCTCTTCCGTATTTTATGCATCAGCTGAAGCGCCAATTTTTTCAAACCAGCTGTCTCGACTTTCCGATACTGCATGACGTTCGAAGCTTCAAACGTCATCAATCACGTGGTATTGTCATTTCGATACAAGCATCGGTACAGTGTGTGATACAATAGTGCTTTGAAAACTGTGTCGGAGCATCAAAGCCCTGGTATCAACCATCCCATCACTAGTTTAAATTATAAGATTTTATATTATCAGTACATCTGAATCAAATTAACTTGTGTATTAAAGCATGCTAATAGTTTCAGGGGATGTTATCAGGTAGTAGATTAGATAATAGATTAAAACAGCTTTATTCATCGTCGTGTAATTAGAGAAAAAGGCTTCTAAACGGGATTAAATATAACTTTGGGGCTTGTGGTGGGTAAAAGTGGTAAAATGAGAATATCCTTATTCCTTATTAAATGTACAACCCAGGTGAAAAAATACTATAGTAAATAGTATAGTGTTTTTGAACCATATAGTAAATTATAATATACTGTATATTTTATAGTATTTACAACACTTTGTTAATGAATGCTACAGCATACTGCAGTATAGTGAACTGATAAACTGTAATAAATACTGTAGTATACTTTAGTTTTTTACTACAGTAAACTGTAGTGTATATTGTAGTATAATAATATACCCTATAGATTAAAGAAAACTTAGTACAGTATTGGGTAACGTAATTTGTTTATTACTATAGTCGTTCTATTTTCACAGCAACTATAGAATTACCACAACAAATTAATTCAAGTAATTTACTATAATATGGTTCAAAAACACTATAGTATTTACTATAAATTACTATAGTATTTTTTTCACTTGGGAATAAAGAAAAAAAATCCTTATTTTAGAATGTATATTTGAGAATGTATACATTGTGATTCTTTTGACAGTCTTATGTGTCAGCTCAGCTAATCTTTGGATTGATGGGGAGAGGGAAGTTTATAAGTGAGATTAAAAAAAACAATGCTTAAAAGCAGCAAAAAAAACCCATATATATATATATATATATATATATATATATATATATATATATATATATATATATATATAACAGTACAGTCCAAAAGTTTGGAACCACTAAGATTTTTAATGTTTTTAAAAGAAGTTTCGTCTGCTCACCAAGGCTACATTTATTTAATTAAAAATACAGTAAAAACAGTAATATTGTGAAATATTATTACAATTTAAAATAACTGTTTTCTATTTGAATATATTTCACAAAGTAATTTATTCCTGTGATGGCAAAGCTGAATTTTCAGCATCATTACTCCAGTCTTCAGTGTCACATGATCCTTCAGAAATCATTCTAATATGCTGATCTGCTGCTCAAGAAACATTTAATGTGTACAATTGTACGAAATATTTGTGTACAATATTTTTTTTCAGGATTATTTGATGAATAGAAAGTTTAAAAGAACAGTGTTTATCTGAAATCTAATCTTTTGTAACATTATAAATGTCTTTACTGCCACTTTCGATTGATTTAATGCATCCTTGCTGAATAAAAGTATTCATTTCTTTACTTTCTTTTCAAAAAAATAAAAATAAAAATTCTTACTGACCTCAAACTTTTGAACGGTAGTGTATAATGCTACAGAAGCTTTGTATTTCAGATAAATGCTGTTCTTTTGAACTTTCTATTCATCAAGGAATCCTGAAAAAAAAAGTACACAACTGTTTTCAACATTGAAAATAATCATAAATGTTTATTGAGCAGCAAATCAGCATATTAGAATGATTTCTGAAGGATCATGTGACACTGAAGACTGGAGTAACGATGCTGAAAATTCAGCTTTGCATCACAGGAATAAATTACTTTGTCAAATATATTTAAATAGTACACAGTTATTTTAAATTGTAATAATATTTCACAATATTACTGTTTTTTACTGTATTTTTAATTAAATAAATGTAGCCTTGGTGAGCAGACGAAACTTCTTTTAAAAACATTAAAAATCTTAGTGGTTCCAAACTTTTGGACTGTACTGTATATATATGTGTGTGTGTGTATATATACACACACACTAGGCTAAATGGGAAATCACACAAAATACCAAAATTGTATATCATATACTACTACTGTATTTAATTTCTCCAGTTTTTATCTTGCTTTCAATACAAGCACAAAGGGGATTCAGATCCTGAACACTCCATGCAATGATGCTGTACCCTCACCGCCAGTCCCTGCTCCTTGGATTTTGCAAGCTTTTCCTTGCTCCTTATTTTTTAATAAACCTTTAATAAACATAAAAGTTCCCAGTGTTGGTTTTTGTGAAAAGAGGCAGATACACCTGTATATGATTAACACACAATTTACCACACAATCTTTAGTTCTATTTAGATCACTCCTGCTGACTTGAACATAACTTTCTCCTTTCCATGTCAACTTGGGTAAAGTTGGTTTTATATTCGCACATTCGGACATCCGTATTCAATAGCCTTGTTAATCACACTACATTGGACATTCACAAGTAAATATGCCATTAAAACAATACTTGCCTATTTTGATCGACTGAAAAATGTAAGTTGACAATCGTTGGTTGTCAATATCATGTCGCTGCTTAAAATTCGCAAACATTAATTTATTGCACATTTATTGGAAAGTCTGAATTTATCAGAAGTCCAAATGTGCGAATATAAAACCAACTTTACCCAAGTTCCATGTCAGTGGGGAAAACCATGCATTCATACTGCTTTCTCTGAACAACTGGATCATCCTCATGCAGCACTGCAAACCATAGCGGAGACTACAAGAACATGTAAAGGACAGACAAAATGCTTGACATGCAGTTTATTAGAAATGTATAAATCCATTGCACTAAATCAGTGCAAAAGTCAATGTGTGTGTATAATCATGTTTTGTTTCAGAATTGAATATATTGTGTATGAATGTATATAGTAATAAGTGAATTGGGGTGCATAAGAATCGTTAATATTAAAATTAATTAAATTTCACTTAATTAAATTTTACATTTCACTTGTTTCCAGTGGGGTTTTTAAGGGAATCACCTGTCACCTGCAGGTCTAATGTCCCTGTGTTAAACCATAGTAAACATGACGTAATTGCCCTTAACTAACAATCAAGTTTAAAAACATAAAAATACTTAAAAACAACTGCAACACGATCTTTAACCAAGGTAATGTTAGCCAGAAATATGTTAACAAGGCAGGCGGGTTGACAACACTAATCCTCAAATATTAGAAGGTTTTTATCTTTTAAAAACAACACTGCTGTAGCTACATACACATACTACATTCACATTTCGGTGTATTACTTAAATATTGTAAACCAATGCATTTATTGACTACAAATTACCAAAAATCACGGTTCTGTCTCTCAAACCCTATCTTTTTGAATTGCCGCCGAAGCACTTCCTGGAACTATCTGAAGTCTACGCGAATCACGTGACGACCAAGCGTTTTGAACTTCCGGTGTCGCAACTCTCTCTCTCTATGGCTCTGGGTACTACGTAGATATATTAGCAGTGTTATTTACAAGGAACAGATCACTGGACTTTGACCGTGTTTAAGTCACTGGCGACTGTGTCTTTTCATTTTCAAAAAACCTGCTGGGTGAGTTTATGTCTCTGTATTATTATCATGTTGTCTGCACAGTGCATTTTTAATCTCTAGATTTAATCTAATGGCTGTTTCATTACTTCATCTTTATTCACTCATAGTCTCCAAAACAAAACTTCCACCTTTCATAATGACTGACTCTCAGCCATCTGTGCTTCTCAACACTGGGACTCGGATGCCTCTATTGGGACTGGGCACTTACGGTTTGCAGGGTCAAGAGGACACTTACAATGCTGTGGATGCAGCTTTGAGAGCTGGTTACCGTGCCTTTGACACTGCTGCAGTGTACCGCAATGAGGCACATGTAGGTCACGCCCTCCGTAGCCTGCTGCCCAAGCATGGCCTCTCACGAGAAGATGTTTTCGTTATAAGTAAACTGGGTCCCAAAGACCAGGGCTCCAAAGCCAGGGATGGTTGCCTGAAGAGCCTGGAGCAGTTGGGATTGGGCTACATTGACCTATATCTTATTCATTGGCCAGGCACAGAGGGGCTGCAAGTGGGGGATAAACGAAACCCTGAAAACCGTGCTGAAAGCTGGGCGGTTTTGGAGGAGTTCTACTTAAAAGGAACATTTCGGGCCATTGGGGTGTCTAATTACACAGTAGCACACATGCAGGAGCTGCTGAAGAGCTGTAAAGTGCCCCCAGCAGTTCTTCAGGTAGAGTTCCACCCAAAGCTGGTCCAAAAGGACCTGAGGGCACTTTGTAAGGAAAGAGGGGTGTGTTTTCAGGCATACTCATCTCTTGGAACAGGTCTTCTGCTATCAGACCACGTGGTTCTGGATTTAGCTAAAGAGTACGGAAGGACACCAGCCCAAGTGTTGCTGAAGTGGGCTGTACAACAGAACGTTCCAGTACTGCCAAAATCATGTCAGCCAGACCGTGTGGAGGAGAATGGGCGTCTGTTTGACTTTGAGATTAGCGAGAAGGATATGGAAAGACTCTTTGCTCTTGATAGTGGGGAGAGGTTTGATTGCTGGGATCCAACACAAGTGTCTTAAAGGGTCAATTCACCCAAAAATGAAATTTCGGTCATTAATTACTCACCCTCGTGTCGTTCCAAACCCGTAAGACCTTTGTTCATCTTCAGAACACAAATTAAGTTATTTTTGATGAAATCCAAGAGCTTTCTGGCCTCCCTATATAGAACAACGTCATAAGCAAGGCCCAGAAATGTAGTAAAGACATCGTTAAAATAGTCCACGTGACGGCAGTGGTTCAGCCTTAATTGTCATGAAGCTATGAGAATACTTTTTGTGTGCAAAAACAAAAGAAAAATAACTTTATTCAACAATTTCTTCTCTTCCCTGCCAGCCTCCTACACTGTTCACGTTGTAAACAGTACAGCGCTTCCGGGGTCCACGTCAGAACGCTGACTCATTATTGGGGGACGCTGTACATGTGAGCAGCATGACGCATGCGTGTGCTGCTGATGCAGGAGCCAGCCAATAATCAGTCTGCATTCTAATGTAGAACCCGGAAGCGCTGCACTGTTTACGTGAACAGCATAGGAGACTGACAGGGAAGAGAAGATTTCATCAAAAATATCTTAATTTGTGCTCTGAAGATGGACGAAGGTCTTACAGGTGTGGAATGACATGAGGGTGAGTATTTAATGACAGAAATATCATTTTTGGGTGAACCCTTTAATGAACGAAATTTCATTTTTGGGTAAACTAACCCTTTAACAAAGACAACTCATTGACAAAAACCTCAATGGAGTTTCAATGACTAAATAAAATACCAATGTTGTTCAGATGTACAATTTTACATCCCACAGTGTAACCTACAGGTCTCTTTATTCCATGTTTAATTTGCTACTGCAGCTTTTATTTGACAATTCAAAATGTAACTGTGAAAGAGATGTTCTGATGCAAACAATATATGAAACTAGACTTGGAAACAATTAAGGCAAGTTGCAAGAGACTATTTAGTTTACAAACTCTGTAGTGCTGTGAGGAATGTTTTTTTTAGCTGTATGTCCAGATTCAGCAATTTTTGGTGCACCTCAGAACAAATGAGTAAAGCATGACTAATGCACAAGTAAACAAAGACATTTTGATACACGGTGCCAAATACTATTAACATGAAGAACAGTACTTACATTTTACACTTTAGTGCGAAGTAAGAGCAACCTGTGCTGAAAGTGGTTTATTTGGGTTTTTTATCAGGCTATACATGTTACAAACATCAAAAAAACATTGAAATAAAATGTTTTCAACTATTTAAAAAAGTTACAAGGCATTGACAATTTGTCTTTTTCAAGTAATACCAGTAATGGTGTCCTCTGTTCTTGCTCTCATGGGTATTTTGACCCATTCTTGTTTTTTGGACTCTTGCTCTTAATGATATTGTTGGTTGTAGATTCCAAGAGATTTTTATGACTCAGAGATAGCAATAAAGCAGAAGGCCTCTTAAGTGACTAAAGTGCCTTTACAGTAAAAACAGATTTTGTACAGCTGTCTAAAAATATTGTTAATAATTCCTTCATTTGATGTGCTTTTGTTAAAAGGTATTTCATCTGAACCTAAAAAGCGATATGGCAGAGCGACAGAAAGTGTTTAGAACAAGCTGATATCCAGCTCACATTCAGGTTGATGAAATTTACTGCATAATATTCCCAGAGCTTAATAAAAGTCAAAGGAGAAGGAGATTCTCCATTTTTGTCATCTTTGTGGAATAGCACATGCCAGTGAGATACAGTTCATGCTTTTCAACAGTCAAGGGTTCCAGTGCAGTTCATGAAAAGGGTCCAGTCAGTGGAATTGTTCCTTCTCTTCAAAGCAGTGCATCCTTTTCTTCTGCCACCAATTGTTATGTACAGTAGTCCTGTTTTCTATCCTCTTCCATCATTCATTCACTGTCAATCACTCTGCAGGGCGCGACTCAGCATCAGACTCTTTGTGGCTCCAAAGGAAGGCCAACCAGCTGGGTGATTGCTGCATCTGACGTGCTGTTCCTGCGCTCTTCACCCTCTTCATCTGTACGAGATTTAAGAAAAACATTTTAATCATTTGTTTTGTGGTTAATTATAGGTTAAAAGGATAGTTTACCTAAAAATTAAAATTTGATGTTTATCTGCTTACTCCCAGGGCATCCAAGATGTAGGTGATTTTGTCTCTTCAGTAGAACACAAATGATGATTTTTAACTCCAACAATTGCCGTCTGTCAGCTGTATAATGCATGTCAATGGGAACACCATGTATAAGAGTGCACAGACAAAAACAACATGCACAGACTAATCCAAATTAAACCCTGCGGCTCGAGGCGACACATTGATGTCCTAAGACACGAAACAATCGGTTTGTGTGAGAAACCGAACAGTATTTATATCATTTTTTTACCTCTAATACACCACTATGTCCAACTGCCTTCAGCATCTTGCGTGTATACGTCAATGAGTGCGAGACATCACTTCCGGCATCAGAGTGCATTCAGACCTCACACACCGGATGCACAAGGCAGTTGGACATAGTGGTGTATTAGAGGTGAAAAATGATATAAATACTGTTCAGTTTCTCGCACAAAACGATCGTTTCGTGTCTAAGGACATCAATGTGTTGTCACGAGCCGCAGGGTTTAATTTGGTGCATGTTTTTTTTTTACTTTTATAGATGGTGTTCCCATTGACATGCATTATATGACTGACAGACAGCAGCGGTTGGAGTTAAAAATCATCATTTGTGTTCTACTGAAGAAACAAAGTCACCTACATCTTGGATGCTCTAGGGGTAAGCAGATAAACATCAAATTTTCATTTTTGGGTGAACTCTCCCTTTAAACATACTTTTAGTTTATCTTGCATTTTCACTATTCTTAATGCCACAGAGACAAACTTCAACACACAAGTTGGCCATTGGATTTATAATTTTATGAAAAATAACTGTCGTGTTTACACGGCCCCAACAGACACCCACAAATGCTGTTTGAACATGTTCAGTCAGGTGAAAACAAACTCCAATGGGTAACACACTGATCCATCAAAACCCAACAAACATGTTTGTTGGTGTTTGTTTGTCTGTGCAGTGTGAATTGGCCTTTAATGGAACTAGGGTATATTTCTCAGATAGTCCAAACCCTCCTCTGCTCCTATTATGCCAAATAATTGTTTTCTTACCCCTTTATCAAGGAGGATGTCAAACTCATCGCTCATTCTCCTTAGCTGTCAGCCATATTTCTTAGCAGCCCACAGAGCAGGAGGAGCAGAGCGAGATCTAGGCCTGAACTCGCCTTCCTCTGCTGTCCCAGCCTCCAGCATATCCTCATTCATCAAGAGATTTCTCTGTCTACCCAGTTGCTCGCCTACAATGATGTGATATTGCCTGATCACATCAGACCTATTTGGTTCATTATAAGTTAAAAAATCTGGTCTCAGGTACAGGAAAGGAAAAGGCCTGGATTGACATAGTTACTTCATCTGATGAGGATGAACAGAATCTTCACTGAAAAAAAAGAAACAAGATACATACAAAAAAGTATGGTATAGCCTATTTTATAAATGCAGTGTTTTATGTTTATAGTTTATGAAATGTATAGTGTACAGAAATCCAGCTTACTCAAAAAACTCCACCTTATTATCAATCAAAGCGTTTCTGTAATTTATAAAGCCAATTAGTTTTTTTTTTAAATGTATTAAATGGAAATGACATGGTTAATAAACACTCAGAAGCAAAAGTATAAGTTACCGTAACGCCTCAAGTATTCGGCGCCAAATAAAGCGTTGAGAATTTATAAAGCGAATAGCGCGGGCACGTCCAGCTCACGACAACAAACTCTGATTGGTCAAACGCGTCATTCAGTGAGGCGCGAATCAGCTGCTATCTCTATGGTGACGAGAGTTGCTCAGAAACATGTTCCGCCCCTTTATTGTCACATGGTCAGTTAGGTTGAGCGGGTTGTATGGTTGTAAAACAGCAGCTGAAGAAGATAACACTGTACCAGAAAGTTTATCTCCAAAATGTTATAGGTACTACGTAACTTAGATAAATTAGCAGTGTTATTTACAAGGAACAGATCATTGGACTTTGACCGTGTTTAAGTCACTGGCGACTGTGTCTTTTCATTTTCAAAAAACTTGCTGGGTGAGTTTATGTCTCTGTATTATTATCATGTTGTCTGCACAGTGCATTTTTAATCTCTAGATTTAATCTAATGGCTGTTTCATTACTTCATCTTTATTTACTCATAGTCTCCAAAGCAAAACTTCCACCTTTCATAATGACTGACTCTCAGCCATCTGTGCTTCTCAACACTGGGACTCGGATGCCTCTATTGGGACTGGGCACTTTCCGTTTGCAGGGTCAAGAGGACACTTACAATGCTGTGGATGCAGCTTTGAGAGCTGGTTACCGTGCCTTTGACACTGCTGCAGTGTACCGCAATGAGGCACATGTAGGTCACGCCCTCCGTAGCCTGCTGCCCAAGCATGGCCTCTCACGAGAAGATGTTTTCGTTACAAGTAAACTGGGTCCCAAAGACCAGGGCTCCAAAGCCAGGGATGGTTGCCTGAGGAGCCTGGAGCAGTTGGGATTGGGCTACATTGACCTATATCTTATTCATTGGCCAGGCACACAGGGGCTGCAAGTGGGGGATAAACGAAACCCTGAAAACCGTGCTGAAAGCTGGGCGGTTTTGGAGGAGTTCTACTTAAAAGGAACATTTCGGGCCATTGGGGTGTCTAATTACACAGTAGCACACATGCAGGAGCTGCTGAAGAGCTGTAAAGTGCCCCCAGCAGTTCTTCAGGTAGAGTTCCACCCAAAGCTGGTCCAAAAGGACCTGAGGGCACTTTGTAAGGAAAGAGGGGTGTGTTTTCAGGCATACTCATCTCTTGGAACAGGGCTTCTGCTATCAGACCACGTGGTTCTGGATTTAGCTAAAGAGTACGGAAGGACACCAGCCCAAGTGTTGCTGAAGTGGGCTGTACAACAGAACGTTCCAGTACTGCCAAAATCATGTCAGCCAGACCGTGTGGAGGAGAATGGGCGTCTGTTTGACTTTGAGATTAGCGAGAAGGATATGGAAAGACTCTTTGCTCTTGATAGTGGGGAGAAGTTCTGCTGGGATCCAACACAAGTGTCTTAAATTCACCCAAAAATGAAAATTCTGTCATTAATTACTCTCCCTCGTGTCATTCCAAACCTGTAAGACCTTCGTTCATCTTCAGAACACAAATTAAGATATTTTTGATGAAATCCGAGAGCTTTCTGACCTCCCTATATACAACATCATAACTAATTTCAAGGCCCAGAAATGTAGTAAAGACATTGTAAAAGTACTCTACGTGACTACAGTGGTTCAACCGTAATATCATGAAGCTATGAGAATACTTTTTGTGTGCAAAAACAAAAGAAAAATAACTTTATTCAACAATTTCTTCTTTCCTGTCAGTCGTCTATGCTTTTCATGTTGTAAACAGTACAGCGCTTCCGGGGTCCACGGTAGAACGCTGACTCATTATTGGGGGACGCTGTACATGTGAGCAGCATGACGCATGCGTGTGCTGCTGACGCAGGAGCCAGCCAATAATCAGTCTGCATTCTAATGTAGAACCCGGAAGCGCTGCACTGTTTACGCGAACAGCGTAGGAGACTGACAGGGAAGAGAAGATTTCATCAAAAATATCTTAATTTGTACTTTGAAGATGGATGGAGGTCTTATGGGTGTGGAACAACATGAGGGTGAGTATTTAATGACAGAAATATCATTTTTGGGTGAACCCTTTAATGAACGAAATTTCATTTTTGGGTAAACTAACCCTTTAACAAAGACAACTCATTGACAAAAACCTCAATGGAGTTTCAATGACTAAATAAAATTCCAAGGTTGTTCAGATGTACAATTTTACATCCCACAGTGTAACCTACAGGTCTCTTTATTCCATGTTTAATTTGCTACTGCATCTTTTGTTTGACAACTCAAATTATAATTGTGAAAGATGTTCTAATGCAAACAATATATTAAACCAGACTTGGAAACAATTAAGGCAAGTTGCAAGAGACTATTTAGTTTACAAACTCTGTAGTGCTGTGAGGAATGTTTTTTTAAGCTGTATGTCCAGATTCAACAATTTCTGGTGCACCTCAGAACAAATGAGTAAAGCATGACTAATGCACAAGTAAACAAAGACATTTTGATACACGGTGCCAAATACTATTAACATGAAGAACAGTACTTACATTTTACACTTTAGTGCAAAGTAAGAGCAACCTGTGCTGAAAGTGGTTTATTTGGGTTTTTTATCAGGCTATACATGTTACAAACATCAAAAAAACATTGAAATAAAATGTTTTCAACTATTTAAAAAAGTTACAAGGCATTGACAATTTGTCTTTTTCAAGTAATACCAGTAATGGTGTCCTCTGTTCTTGCTCTCATGGGTATTTTGACCCATTCTTGTTTTTTGGACTCTTGCTCTTAATGATATTGTTGGTTGTAGATTCCAAGAGATTTTTATGACTCAGAGATAGCAATAAAGCAGAAGGCCTCTTAAGTGACTAAAGTGCCTTTACAGTAAAAACAGATTTTGTACAGCTGTCTAAAAATATTGTTAATAATTCCTTCATTTGATGTGCTTTTGTTAAAAGGTATTTCATCTGAACCTAAAAAGCGATATGGCAGAGCGACAGAAAATGTTTAGAACAAGCTGATATCCAGCTCACATTCACGTTCATGAAATTTACTGCATAATATTCCCAGAGCTTAAGAAAAGTCAAAGGAGAACGTGATTCTCCATTTTTGTCATCTTTGTGGAATAGCACATGCCAGTGAGATACAGTTCATGCTTTTCAACAGTCAAGGGTTCCAGTGCAGTTCATGAAAAGGGTCCAGTCAGTGGAATTGTTCCTTCTCTTCAAAGCAGTGCATCCTTTTCTTCTGCCACCAATTGTTATGTACAGTAGTCCTGTTTTCTATCCTCTTCCATCATTCATTCACTGTCAATCACTCTGCAGGGCGCGACTCAGCATCAGACTCTTTGTGACTCCAAAGGAAGGCCAACCAGCTGGGTGATTGCTGCATCTGACGTGCTGTTCCTGCACTCTTCACCCTCTTCATCTGTACGAGATTTAAGAAAAACATTAATCATTTGTCTTATGGTTAATTATAGGTTAAACATACTTTTAGTTTACCTTGCATTTTCTCACTATTCTGAATGCCACAGAGGCAAACACAAACAAACAAGTTGGCCATTGGATTTATAATTTTATGAAAAATAACTGTCAAGTTTACACGGCCCCAACAGACACCCACAAATGCTGTTTGAACATGTTCAGTCGGGTGAAAACAAACTCCAATGGGTAACACACTGATCCATCAAAACCCAACAAACAGGTTTGTTGGTGTTTGTGTGTGCAGTGTGAATTGGCCTTTAATGGAACTAGGGTATATTTCTCAGATACCCTCCTCTGCTCCTATTATGCCAAATAATTGTTTTCTTACCCCTTTATCAAGGAGGATGTCAAACTCATCGCTCATTCTCCTTAGCTGTCGGCCATATTTCTTAGCAGCCCACAGAGCAGGAGGAGCAGAGCGAGATCTAGGCCTGAAATCGCCTTCCTCTGCTGCCCCGGTCTCCAGCAGAGCCTCTTCGTTCATCGAGAGATTTCTCTGTCTGCCCAGTTGCTCGCCTACAATGACATGTTATATTGCCTGATCAGATCAGACCTATCATTGGAATTCAAGTATTTCTACATGTAAAACAAATTTGGTTCATTGTCATCTTTAAAAGTTAAAACCAATGCCAACACAAAGATTATTCCGAGAAAAAGTAGTTTGAGATTCACACAGATTAAAGTTCAATGCGTCACATTCTTTGCATTCGTCTTGTGAATGTGCAGTGATGTGTATCCAGGATACAGCAGAAATGACGTGTTCTTAACTATCCCACAGGCCCTTGTGACTGACTCACCTTTCAGGCTATCAGGTACAGTGAGGAGCTGCTTTCTCTGCGGCAATCCACTGTTATGTTCTGTCTGGTCGGAGTCCTCACGGTCTTCTGATGTCTCTGACTCATTGTCAGAGATACTGAACATTTGTGCCATGATTAAACTCTAAGTTAAAGAAAAAATTGGATTTTTTTCATAAAGTTCATTTATGCACATGTCTAAGTTGAACATGTTTTAGTAAATGGCGTCACTGGCTACTGTACTAACTTTGTCTCGAAGCCATGACTGTATATGTGCTATTCCACATTATGAATTAGCTTATGCTCAAACAGATCAAATAAGAGCAGATGAAGAATCAGACTTAAAGGGTTAGTTCTCCCAAAAATGAAAATTATGTCATTAATTACTCACCCTCATGTCGTTCCACACACATAAGACCTTTGTTCATCTTCCGAACACAAATTAAGATATTTTTGATAAAATCCGATGGCTCAGTGAGGCCTGTATCGCCAGCAATAACACTCCCTTTTTCAATGTCCATAAAGCCACTAAACATATTTAAAACAGTTCACATGACTCGGTGGCTCAACCTTAATATTATAAAGCGACTAGAATACTTTTTGTGTGCCAAAAATAACAAAATAGTGACTTTATTCAACAATATCTAGTGATGGGTGATTTCAAAACACTGCTTCATGAAGCTTTGAAGCTTTACAAATCATTTGTTTCGATTGGTTCAGAGCGCGTATCAAACTGCCAAAGTCACGTGAACTATTGAAGTTTCAACACACTTATGATGTAACAAAGCCTCATTTACTGAAATCATGGCGCTCTGAATCACTGATTCGAAACAAATGATTCGTAAAGCTTCATGAAGCAGTGTTTTGAAATCACCCATCACTAGATATTGTTGAACAAAGTCGCTATTTTGTTACTTTTGGTGCACAAAAAGTATTCTTGTCGCTTCATAATATTAAAGTTGAACCACTGTAGTCACATGAACTGTTTTAAATATGTTTTCAGTAGCTTCTGGACATTGAAAAAGGAAGTGTTATTGCTGGCGATGCAGGCCTCACTGAGACATCGGATTTTATCAAAAATATGTTAATTTCTGTTCCGACAATGAACGAAGGTCTTGCGGGTGTAGAACGACATGAGGGTGAGTAATTAATGACATAATTTTATTTTTTGGCTGAACTAACCCTTTAAGCTCCTGCAAGATGAGGCAAACAGTGCAATACTCCATGATTAATACAAGCAACAGTGTTGCGCAGCATCTGACTCTTGAAACACCAACAAGAACTGTGTTTTGGTCTGAACTCAGACAGGCTTTCCCGCCGCGATCGTTTATAGTGTAAACTGACACAGACACATTTCTCAGAGCTGACTTCAGAGAACTAACCTACTTTATCTTACATCTGACCGACAATAGACATAACAATACACCGCAGTATTCCCAATACCAATTTCTTACCGTATTGTCGAGTTTCTTACCATGATGGCAACCATAATTGTTACATTTTTAGCTGAGATTATAATTTCACGCGTTCAATTATAAAAACGGGGATCAACAGGAAACTTCTGTTTACAACTTTGAGGCTCAGTGCCACCCAAACCCTTAAAATGAGATTAAACCGTCCAAGTTATTAACTTTTTAAAGTGTCCGTCCTGCTTTGTGAATAGCTTCTTGTATTATTTAATTATTAATATTACAACTATAGAGCTTCTTACCGATTTCTAGCGTCTGTCGGCGTCTAAAGTACAATCTTCCGGGTGATCTGGGTCTCTGGTGTTTGGACTGGCTCTGTTTGGGCTTCTACGTCTCTCCCGACAGTCACCCGTCCTTCCCGTAGTACCGTGCAGTGCAGAATAGAGGCGCAACAGGATTTCACAAAAATAGTGCGTGGCAATGAACACTAAACAATTTACTCAAAAATAAATAAATAAAAAATCATGGAAGAAATGCATAAAAATAAACAAATACATAAAAGTAAACACAGGTATTGATGTTGCTTTTAATAAAAAAGTTAAGGTATAGATAAATAAATAGGAATTATGTTTAAAATCATGTGCCCTACATGAGATGAAGACTCTAGTCATCATTAGTCTAAAAAAAAAAAAAAAATAAATAAATAAAAAAGTACATGGCTATTTATTTAACAAATAAACATGGACATGAAATACTGATGAGTTGAAATTGTTTTATAATTTATGTTTATTTTGTTTCCCAGATGAGTAGGCTAGTCATTGGGTGTTGCTATGGACAATGATCATTATTCATAAATGAATGACCGAAAATATTTGATTTACATAATAATGATAAAAACATCTGCTTTTACGATAATGGCTATGACAATAATGCAATAAGTACATTTTTTAATCTTTACATTTTGTATGCCCTCGAATTATTACTATGTCATGTTTAATAATTTTCATCAAATTTCACCCAAAAATGAAATTTCTGTCATTAAGTAGGCTACTCATTCTCATGTCGTCCCAAGCCAGTAAGACCTTCATTCATCTTCGGAACACAAATTAAGATATTTTTGATGAAATCCGAGGGTTTAGGCAGCAACGTCATTGCACCTTTGGGGAAAGGTAGTTAAGACATTGTTAAAATAGTCAACGTGACTACAGTGGTTCAACCATAATGTTATGAAGCAACGAGAATTTTATTTGTGCGCAAAAATAAAACAAAAATTAGGACTTTATGTAACAATTTGAACTGTTGTCATATGCAGTTGACTTAGAGTGAACACAGTTGGACACTTCCTTGTTTATGTCCGAATGCTGACTCATTATTGGCTGGCTCCTGCGTCAGCATTACACGCATGTGACGTGCTGCTCACGTGTACAGCTTCGGCCAATACTGAGTCTGCGTTCTGACGTAAACATGGAAGCCTTCACTACTAAGGCAACTGTGTTAGGAGAATGATAGAGAAGAGATGACATTGTTGAATAAAGTTGTTATTTTTGTACAGAAAAAGTGTTCTCGTCGCTTCATAACATTAAAGCTGAACCACTGTCATGTTGACTATTTTAATAAAGTCTTTACTACTTTTCTGGACCTTGAATGATGGTAATTACATTGCTTTGATTGATTGATTGATTTCATCAAAAATATGTTAATTTGTGTTCTGAAGATCTACGAAGGTCTTACTGGTTTGGAATGACATGAGGGTGAGTTAAAGGTGCAGTATATAAGAATTCTGTCCACTAGAAGTCGCTAGAGGCCTATTCAAAACAAAGGCGTAGCTTGATGACACCAAGTTTGAGCGCGGAATCTTGGGACATGTGGTCTTCACCTCAACAGACGGTGCAAAAGAATAGGGATTGGACTCGGGAAGAAATCATGTTCATGGATGCGATTACTAACGTTACTGTAGTATGAAGCAGAGCAGGAGCGAGTGTTGCGGGAGCTGAACGAGGCCGCTGGAGCAATTGCACAACACACGCCTCACGAGCAGCAGAACTTTTATTATGACACAGTCGCCGGCGCCGCTTCCGCTTTTCCGGTCATGAGTATGAGGTAACACAGTTCTGTTTATCATATTAGATACATCTGAGTGTGTTGAAAATTATGTTATAACGTTACTCTGTGCGTTCTCTCTGCGGCTGCTGTGAGACACTGTTACACACTGCAGTAAAATAGATCGATTTTAAAATATAATTAAATGCTGGATGGCTTGTGTTGATAAATGTCATGCAATTAATTTTAAAATGTATTGTATGATGGAGAAAATTCTGTATTACTGTAACTAAAAATAAAGCAGCATCTGATTATGCTATGTTAGCTCACAAAATACACTCTGAGGCATGGTAAAACATGGTACTTGCAAAAAAAAAAAAAAAATCAAGAAAATTAGATTTAAACAATAAGACTAAACTTGTTGAGCTATTTAGCAACAATTAGTTTTCTGTCTATAAATATATCAAAACATTTCCCTTGTCTATTAAAACATGTAATATATTGAAGCGTTTTTGGTGTTTCCATGGTTTCTACAAAATAAAACTGTAAACCGAGGGTAACGCGGGTATGACGCAATTGACAGGCGACTCCTCACACGTCCTGGAGCCTTGGTTAAAATTGTAATTTTCTTACGATTTATAAATAGTTACAAACATTTGGGATATCATAAGTACTCAAGTGAACAAAATATATAACACTGGCCTAGTGGTTTTTGGATATTTTACTGCAAAATTATTACATATTGCACCTTTATGACAGAAATTTCATTTTTGGGTGAACTAACCCTTTAACACTATGCTGGTTTGTTTGGTATATGAGGCACTAGATGTCGCTGTCTTGCAATACAGTTTTTAGTTGATGTTGCAAAGTTTTAATAATTACCATTAAAACTCTCTTATAGTATAATATATTTAGTCATTAATATAAAACTTTTTAAAAATGACATTTATTGCTTTATTTTTCTTTAACTTTTAAAAGCAAAAATGTTTATTATTGATAATTAAAAAAAAAAAAAAACACTTTTTAAATTAAATCTCTCTTTCATATGTCCTTTAAGTAAGTATTACAGATAAATGCGTTTTTTTTTTTTTTGTTTACTCAAAAACTTATTTTGCCGTAATTAATAGTTCAGCAGTAATACCGGAAGTAAAAGCTCCAGTATTTTCCCCCCTCTCTCACTCTGGGCGCTGTGTTTTCTAGAGCGCGTCGCGAGGATATGGAAGATGGCGAGCGCGGAGACAGCGGCAGAGCACGAGCGAATCCTGCGTGAGATTGAGAGCACAGACACTAACTGCATTGGACCGACGCTCCGGTAAGTCTTTATTAACCGTACAGGAGGCTACCGGGCTCGGGGTGTGATGTGACATTTAGGTTCAAAGGTTCCCGGAGAGCCAGTTCTCCTTGTTCCTTCAACTTCTCACTTTAAAGACTTGCCAGGAAATCTTCCATTCAAGTTGCGAGGCTGGGAAAGTAGGTGCTCAGTAGCGGTTTAGAGAAAGTTTTAGTTAGTATTCCTCTCACATGGCTCCCTGCAGGACTCCCGGAGAGGGCAGGCGGATCCTGGACTATAATGAATAATACTCTTTATTTGAAAACAAACCAAAAGAAACGTTTACACTGTTCTGTTGTTGCTGTCCATTGTATTTAAGGAAGTAACCCAGGCTTTTAACTTCTCCTCAAAGAACAAAAACATTGGCATTTTACACTTTTCTTAAAATGTATTTCTGCGCCAGAGCTTGATGACACATTTGTTTTGATTGGACATTATTAGTTATGGGGGAAATTAGGTTGTTTTGACAACAAATTCAGTTGTCAACAAATGAACATAGCAGAGGTGTAAAGTATTTGAGTAAATGTAATTAATTACTGTACTTATGTATCTTTTTGGCTACTTTGTAGTTGTACAGAGTATCAAAGATATAAGCAACTTTTACTCTCTACTTGACTACATTTTTGAGCAAGTAAATGTACTTTTTACTCCAATACATTTGTGATGAGTAATGCAATTACAAATTACATTTTTCATGGCAGCTAATTTCTCCTATAAAGAAGCGATATCACCATCTAAGGGCATTGAAGGTACTATGTGTTGTGCATTTTGCCTTTACTCACCCAAAACTTGTCAACAAGGATACTTCATGTGAATGTGAGTGCATTAGCAGGTAGTTTCTGATTGCAGATGTTTTATTTATTAGATGAGGAAATGACTGCAGCTGGTGATGAGGCTCAAACCAGCACATACAGTAGACTTTGACTATTTAATTTACCTTAGCTTTGTTTTATTTATCCGCTATATTGACAAGACCGTTTTGAAGGATATTGGTTTACTTGTGGCCTTTCTGTGCACTTGAGCTCAACTGAGACTGAGAGTTTGTAGGCATTTAAAAGGTTGTTGCGTCGACCTTGATTTATTTCAACATTGAGGTGTTCAGTTTTATTTTGATTTTAGAAAATAAACTTGATTTCTCATCTCACAAATCAATTGTGTCTTATTTTCACTGGTATGTCTCTCAGGACTAGTGCATCTCTGAGCCTACATTCATACTTTAAGACTTTTACTCAAGTCGTATTGGAATTGGTTACTTGTAACTTGTAGTGGAGTCATTTTCAATGTAAGGTATCAGTACTTTTACTCAAGTATGGTTTTCAGGTACACCTCTGGAACATAGTCTTGTGGAGTTTCAACCTTTTAACCAGCTAGAGCTAAATTCACAAACCACAGTTACATACCTTAAGTTAAAGGTCAGCGATTCTCTCTCAGAAGTTGTTGACATTTAAGGATGTTAAATTAAATCATCAATCCAGTAGTGTTTTAGGTTAGTTGCTTCAGCTTTAGTTTATATTTCATTGTGTATATTTATTCTCATTCAGTTATTTTTAACCTTACCTACCAATATGACATCTGTTATGACTGAACTAAAGCAGTTTATGGTTAAAGGATTAGTTCACTTTCAAATTTAAATTTCCTGATAATTTACTCGCCCCCATGTCATCCAAGATGTTCATGTCTTTTTTTCTTCAGTCGAAAAGAAATTAAGGTTTTTGATGAAAACGTTCCAGGATTTTTCTCCATTTTTCTTTGAACTAAATTGTCATATATGATATGCTAGTGCAAGTATATAACAATTTAGTTCAAACTTTCACCTGTGGAGGGCAAAGTGGGCTCCATTGAAGTCCACTATATGGAGAAAAATCCTGGAATGTTTTCATCAAAAACCTTAATTTGTTTTCAACTGAAGAAAGAAAGACATGAACATCTTGGATGACATGGGGGTAGTGTTGCACGATATACCGGTACTAGAAAGGTATCGCGATGCCCTGCTTTTAAAACAGTCCGGTTCTTCATTTTATTAGTACCGGTACTTTGAGTGCCAGCTGTATTTCCTAATGTGCGACAGCAGGGGGCAAGGTGCGTGCAGCGCGCTGCTTCTTAGGCACATTGAGTGCGTTTATTCCTATCAACTGCGCAACGACTTTTATGGTGACGAAACGAGAGGTATGGTTGCAAAAACAGGTGCTCTTGCAGACCGTCCACAAATTGTTGAGAAAGCAGATGCACAAAGCGAAATATGGCATTATTTTGCTTACATTGCCGACAGCCAGAGCAAGCCCACTGACACCACAAAGCCTGTCTGCAAAAGATACAAAATAACGCAAGCGAAGGGAGTCAAAAGCATCTTGCCGTCAAACATCCCGATTTGTACAAAGAATTTAAAGAGCGACAGGTTAGTGAATTTGATACCAGCATTATGTTTATGCTCTCAAACATTAAATGAGTGTTATTTATTTATTTTACTCATGCAAGCAGATCTCCGCAAAGAGGTGTATTATTGAGTCTAAGTTTAACAAGTGATATCTGGTTGCAAAAATAAAATTAATTTAAAAATACATAAATATGTGAAGGTATACAGTTATTTTAAACCAATTTATGCTTTAATAACATTGCTCTAATTATTTACAGTAATATAATTTTTTACAATCATCTTATTGTCAAAAACACCTAAATGTATATAAAAAAAGCAAAAAAGTGTAACAGCAAATAATTTACAGTTTTAGTGAGCATGAAAATAATAAAAAATATATATATTAAATATAACTCTAACTTCACGGCAATGAAGCTCAAATCCAGAATTATCAGCCTGCACACTGGTGAAGAAAGAAGTTCTGTCATGTGTTATTTATTTACTTTTCCTGCTGTTTTAGGTTTTTGCCGTAGTATCGTTTACGTATCGGTATTGTGATATTTAAGTTGGGTATCGTATCGAAGTCAAAATTTTGGTATCATGACAACACTGCATGGGGGTGAGTAAATTATCAGGAAATTTTAATTTGAAAGTGAACTAATCCTTTAAGATCTGCAGTGAATAATTTTAATGACAGTTAGACATAAGATTCACAGTGTCTTGAGCAAGTACACACAATATAGAGAGCAAAATGTGCACAGTAAATTTAAGGGTGCCTTTTCCACTTACATTCCTCATTGTTACCCTGCATGTCAACTATGTTGATAGGATACAAGTACCAATCACTAATTGAATCCATTTCCTGTTACTTGGCGGTCAGTTTGTGTTGTTTAGATAGTGGAACTGTGTGATGCTAATTTTGGTGCTAGCAGGGTGGTGTGTGAGGCACATTGATAATAGCTTCATATTCTCACACCCTCAGAATATGTTGTCATTGCAAGCACAGCCTGGCTTCCCTTAATATGATTAATTATAACATTGAACCTCATTGTGCGATTGTATATCATTGTATGTGGTTCTTACATGATTCCCACAAGACAAGGCAGTTAGAGATCTTGTAATATCTCTTGTAAAAGAGATCATTTGATCACAATGGGACTTCTTGGTAAAAAAACAAAAAAACAAAAACAAAGAAAAAACAGTTGTTAATTGGATGGAAACAGATCTGAATGCGAGTTTGCAGTTGCTTGTAAGAAAAAGGATGCGTTTAAGCGAACTAAATTAATTCACCATTAGAGAGAAGTCTGTTGTTTCACCTGGGTTATGACATTATGGTTAAAAGCTTAAAAGAAGAACATGAAACCATGCATGGATGAATTGTTCACAATAAGATGCATTTACAAAATAGATAGGGTGAATTTTCATTTAATGCTGACTATATGATCCAATCCAATGGCAAAAACAAACACTGTCTTTGCTGGATATTTCATATTGCTAGGAAATGTTTAATCATGGAAGAATCTAAAGAAATTTGTTTTATTTTAAAGAATTTTTTTTAAAGAAAATTAAGACCCATTTTAGGTATTGTTACCTTTTTCATGAAAAAAAATCTAATTCAGTCTAATCATCATAAACTGATATTCAAAAAAAAAAACATTTTTTAATTGGATATAAAAATCTAATGAGATCAGCATTGTAAATAATTGGAAGTACATTGACCTAAAAAATAAAACAGCTGGACATGTTATAAATATTATGAAAATAATGTCACATTGCATCATTTTTTTGAGCAGATTTTGATTTCTTTTATAAAAATGTTACCTGTCACATTGACCCACAAGAACATAGTAACTCCCCTATCCCTTCAAATTACCTCAGGGCACAGTTGTTCAAAAAGTTTAATTTTGATCTGATTTGGAAATACCAGGTTTTTCTATCCAGGATCAGGTAATCCGTCTCACTTTTGTGCTAGTTTTTCAAAGCAAAATCGGATTGGATAACCCAGATCCAGATACACACCTTTTCAGATTACCAAATCGGGATTATCAGTGCTCTAAATGGAATCACATATGTAGCTATGTAAAGAATAACAGTTAGAATAGTCAGTGTGGGGTTTTATTTGAAGAGAAAGAAAACGGCACAAAAACGATGCAAACATCCCCTTTCATTTTAAATTCCTTTAATTTGTCAGATCACTGCTTCATGAAGCTTCGAAGCTTTACAAATCATTTGTTTCGAATCAGTGGTTCAGAGCACCAAAATCAATTGATTTCAGTAAACGAGGCTTTGTTACGTCATAAGTGTTTTGAAACTTCAGTAGTTCAAGTGACTTTGGCAGTTTGATTCACGCTTCAAACCACTGAATCGAAACAAAAGATTCGTAAAGCTTCGAAGCATCATGTAGCAGTGTTTTGAAATCACTAGATATTGTTGAATAAAGTCGCTATTTTGTTATTTTTGGCGCACAAAAAGTATTCTCATCACTTTATAATATTAAAGTTGAGCCACTGTAGTCACATGTCACAGTCACAACTGTTTTAAAGGTCCCGTTTTTTGTGCTTTTTTGAAGCTTTGATTGTGTTTATAGTGTGCAATATAACATGTGTTCATGTTTCGCGTGTAAAAAAACACAGTATTTTTCACATAATTGACTTATCTGTATACGGCTGTTTCCACTGTCATAAAAACGGGCTGATGACTTCCTTGTTCTATGAAGTCCCTCCTTCAGAAATACGTAACGAGTTCTGATTGTGCCAGCGGTTCCTGTGTTGTGATTCGACAGCAGTTTAGCGCATCTTGCCCGGAAAGGTCACGCCTCTTACCATAACGTGGAGATGCACGCGCTCAGTGTTATTGTAAACATGTCTTTAATTTTACCCTATCAATTTGAGCCGGAATCAGACCCGGTGATTGGACTGCGGGATGAAAATAACAGCGTTTCGACGACATGGCGACAAACACACTCTACAAACGCAACTCTTGTGTATTCCTGTGGCATCATTAAAGAAGGAAGTAGAGGGATGTAGTCCAAACTGGCCATTCGATGTAGGCCACTTCTGTTAAATAAAATATCTCGCTTGGCATTGAACTTTGAGCTTTAAAATTTTACAGATTTTATTTATACTCTAACAACAACATTACACACTAACTAAAGTTTGAAACATGGGATCACGAAGAACGGGACCTTTAAATATGTTTTTAGTGGCTTTCTGGGCATTGAAAAAGGGAGTGTTATTGCTGGCGATGCAGGCCTTACTGAGCCATCGGGTTTTATCAAAAATATCTTAATTTGTGTTCCGAAGATGAACAAAGGTCTTATGTGTGTGGAACGACATGAGGGTGAGTAATAAATGACATAATTTTAATTTATGTAAAATAACCATTTAAATAACCCTTTAACGGTTACACAAAAATTAAAGGATTAGTCCACTTTCAAATAAAATTTCCTGATAATTTACTCACCCCCATGTCATCCAAGATGTTCATGTCTTTCTTTCTTCAGTTCAAAAGAAATTAAGGTTTTTGATGAAAACATTCTAAGATTATTCCCCTTATAGTGGACTTCAATGGACTCCAAATAGTTGAAGGTCAAAATTACAGTTTCAGTGCAGCTTCAAAAGGCTTTAAACGATACCAGACGAGGAATAAGGGCCTTATCTAGCGAAACGATCAGTCATTTTCTAAAAAAATACAAATGTATATGCTTTATAAACACAAATGATCGCCTTGCAAGTGCTTCCGCTTTCTGTATTCTTCAAAAAGCTTACGCTGTATGTCCTACGCCTTCCCTATTCAATTTACGGAATGAACGCTGCGCCAGTTCCGTTTTATTCGTAAGTTGAATAGGGAAGGCGTAGGACATACAGCGTAAGATTTTTGAAGAATACGGAAAGCGGGATGGTGGAAGCACTTGCAAGGCGATCATTTTTCATCAAAAACCTTCATTTCTTTTCGACTGAAGAAAGAAAGACATGGATATCTTGCATGACATGGGGGTGAGTAAATTATCAGGAAATTTTTATTTGAAAGTGGACTAATCCTTTAAGAGCAAAATATAAATATGTATGATTCTAACATTGAATTATTTGACCAATTTTAAAGATTCATTACAGTTTGTTCCCGAAATCCACCCTTCTGTTGGAATCAGGATAATCCTGATTTTTTTTTTTTTTTTTTTTTTTGGATCAAAGTTATCTCAATCCTACTAAAAAGTTTTTAACAACACATACTGAAGGTTTGTTCCAACAAAACCAAGCTTGGATTACGTGATCTAATCAGATTTCAGAATCCTTTTTCCACCCATTTTCAAGATTTGATTCAGTCCGGTATCTGAAATCTGATCAGATTACTTTTGAACACCTGTGCCCAGGTCTTTTTTTAATCCATTGCACTGCACATTAGGAAGACTTAAATGCAGAGACTTCCCATGCATCATATGATATTGTGAGGTCAAGTTGTGCATGGTTCCCTAACTTTTGCTAACTAAATGACTGTGCAGATCTAATGGACTGTGTGTTCTTCTATCTATGTTTCCTTAAAGTGCTAATGTAAAGACAGCGGAAGGCCTCTCACTTTCTGATGTGCTTTTAGATGTCTTATAACGGATGTTACAACACATTACGAGACAAGACTCAATAAAATGTGAACAAGCCAATCGATGACAACATTTCTTTTAATGGTTGCCTGAGATTGACTTCCTGGCTCCTTAACATCCTTATCATCCTTATGTCTTTTTTCCTTCTCTCGTCAATTTAGATGTCTGTGTGAGCTTTTTTTCCATTTTTAAATGCTTCTCTTTTTAAGCTCAGATGCAGTTGATGGAGTTTTACCTTTATTCTGTTGACGTAAGCAGGTTTAAGATCCTCATATCTAATTTAGTACCTCTTTCTAAAGACTGAATTTTCTGCTTTTTGTGGCACAGCTGTCAGCGAATGTGTCTTGCTTTCATAAGAACAGTGCGTGTTTTGTTAGTAGATACAGCATATGTTGGTATCAGAATTTGTACCATGGGTTTGTCTGTGTTCTATTGTATCCATGTGATCTAGCTGATGTCTAATGCAACATATTTTCTTTTCCAATGTGCACAATAGCACAAGCTTGTACATAGTATTTAAATGAGAAGAGCTGACTCTCTTAACTGTGTGAGTATATTTGTATATTTGGCCTTCTGTGAAGACGCTTCTAACAAGACTTCTGGGGCTCTAGGTCTGAAATTGTGTGTGTGTGTGTGTGTGTGTGTGTGAGAGCGAGAACGCTGAGAGAGGCTGGGCTGGTCTGGTCTGTCTTGGTGAGTCAGTTTTCCCCAGACTGTGCTGCCTCCACTCCTGCCCAACTCAAACTATAATTACTTGATTATTTTGGTCAGTCTTTTTAGGTAAATGGACTGGTTATTGCTAGTATTTTAAATTGCTTTATGATACGTGCCACTGCAGTATGTTATGCAGTGCTGTTCAAGTCGTTTTTATTGCTGCATAGAAGCAGCGATTGGCTCTTTCATAATATCCATACATGTCAGGACTTGTAATGACATTCCTATGATTAAATAAGCCCTGTAGCATAATTCACACATAGAAGGAAAAAAGTATCAGTCTGCCTTTTCTTGGTCCGCACATCCTTTTCCTTTTTAGAAGTTTTAATGTCAGCATGAAATGAAAATTTTCTAAATGCATGTAATTGATCTTATTGTGAACAATTTATCCATTCATATGACTGTGAACGATTTATGCATTCTTTTTTTTTTTTTTTTTTTTTAAGCTTCAAATTTTTATATGAACATTTGGTAACTTGATTTTCTGGTGGAATGTCAGACTTCTCTCTGGCGATGTATGCTGCACTTCAATTATTTAGTCCACTTAATCCCGGCCCTTCGTAACAATCGACTGCAAGTTCACGTTCAGATCTGCCTCCATCCTATTTCCATTCGAATTATATTCCATCAAGCGATGAATAGAACCAAGTCTTCAAACTAGATTTTACAAAGTAATTTGTTATATCTCAATACAGAAGATCTGTTACTACTTCCAATGAACATTTTGTCATCACTTACTAACCCTAAAGTTGTTCCAAACCAGTTTCTTTCTTCTGCTGAACACAAAAGATGTTTTAAAGAATGTTGGTAACCAGACATTAGCCATTGAATTCCATAGTATTTTTACTATGAAAGTCAATGGCTACTGTCAACTATTTGATTACCAATAAAAAAGATTCTTTAAGATATCATCTTTTGTGTTCAACAGAAGAAAGAAACTTCTTCTAAGAGGGTTGAAAAATAATCAGATGTAGCAGTCCCCCCTCCCCATTTTATTAATTTTTTTACAATATTATTCCTTACATATGGTGGTTACACACTAACATGACAGGGACAATAAAACAAAACCAATCAAACAATTCAACAAACAAACAATGACAACAACAAAAGATATCTGAGTAAAAACATTACAGCAACTGTAATGCACCAGCACAATCTGCAGATTTGCCCATCAAATTAGTAAATGACTCCGACATGCTCAAAAAGACATGCTTTTTCCTTTCCTTAAAGGATTAGTTCACTTTCAAATAAACTTTTCCTGATAATTTACTCACCCCCATGTCTTCCAAGATGTTCATGTCTTTCTTTCTTCAGTCGAAAAGAAATTATGGTTTTTGATGCACATTCCAGGATTATTCTCCTCATAGTGGACTATAATGTATAATGGCCTCCAGACGGTTGAAGGTCAAAATTACAGTTTTGAGTGCAGCTTCAAAGGGCTTTAAACAATACCAGACGAGGAATAAGGGTCTTATCTAGCGAAACGATTGGTCATTCAACTTACGGAACGAACTCGGCGCCAGTTTCGTTTTTTTTCCGTAAATAGAATAGGGAAGGCGTAAGACATACAGCGTAAGCTTTTGGAAGAATACAGAAAGCGGAAGCACGTGCAAGGCGATCATTTGTGTTTATAAAGCATATACTTTGTATTTTTTTCAAAAATGACAGATCGTTTCGCTAGATAAGACCCTTATTCCTCGTCTGGTATCATTTAAAGCCATTTGAAGCTGCACTGAAACTGTAATTTTGACCTTCAACCATTTGGAGGCCACTGAAGTCCACTGTAAGGAGAATAATCCTGGAATGTTTTCATCAAAAACCTTAATTTCTTTTCAACCGAAGAAAGAAAGACATGAACATCTTGGCTGACATGGGGGTGAGTAAATTATCAGGAAAAGTTTATTTGAAAGTGAACTAATCCTTTAATAAAACAAATCCTTTCCAAATGCAAAATCTTTCCCAAGTCCATGATCCACATATCAAACGTAGGTACTGCTTCAGACTTCTGATGTTGTAAAATCAGACGTTTTGCAAGTAACATGCTGAGGGAAATGGCTTGTGCTTCATATTTGTCCAGCCCCAGTCATGTTCTCTCCACGAAATGCAAAAAATCTCTAGTTTTGTATTATTCCAGCTGCGCTCCATTTTTCTGGCTGCTCTCTTAAGAGCCAGAGTGTGCTTGTTGTACCACAACATTGGACAATTTTCTTAATTTTTTTAAGTGCAAAGGAGCAACTGTGTCTAAAGTGCTGGAAAAGAGAGATTCATTAGTTTCTGTTGCAACATCGAGTTCTTCTAAGCTATCTGGTATGCTGAGGAGATTCAATTGATCAGGAAGATGTATTATAAAGAAATTTTTAGTGGTAGAAGTTATGGTTCTACCATATTTGTAACCAGGAGTCTGCTTTGCAGCCTTGGCTAAATGAAGTATACATGAAACTTCACTGGAGACGAGTGGGAATTCCAAATGCAACGCGTTAAATTTTAAAGTGTAAGAGTGCATAGTAAGATGTAAGGTGCTAAAAATTTAGTATTTGACAACTATTTTATAAAAGTTAGGGATGTCCCAATCAGGTTTTTTTGCCCTTGAGTCCGAGTCCGAGTCATTTGATTTTGAGTATCTGCCGATACCGAGTCCCGATCCGATACTTCTATAATACATCAAAAAAAGAATAAAGAAGAGCGAAAAAAAACAGATCCAGGACGTTCCTTATTTTTTATTTAATTACAAACAGAGCACTTCTGTGAGGTAGCTTGAACAATCAAGTAATAAATAACATAAATTGTTCACTTCACTTCACTTTAGTGCAACAGTAAATATAAAAAAGGCTAATATAAAAACAAATATATTTGGTTTGATTTGGGTATGCTGCAGTCTGTGTAATAACTAAAATAATGTTTATATATATGTCATATTTTCTGGCTAGTTTACTTTAGTTTTTTTATAATACACCATACTTTAACCCAAACTGAATAATAAAAAACAAGTTTAAATGGGTAAATCTTCTATTATTATTTTTGATTCTTAATTTTCTTTTCTGTCCTACTCAAATTCTTGTTAAAACACATTAGACATACGTATTGTGTGCATTTTGAACACTTTTTGTGTGAAATTATATTTATTTTGTCCATCAAAAGTGTGCTTTCACTTTAATTACGTGTCAGCAGCGCAGCGTGTGTCTCAATCAGCTCCCTAGTTCAGTAGTCAGGGCACTGATCATGGTATCAGCCACATTCACTTTCATTATATACTGATTCACGACCTAGGGAGCTGATTGAGACACAGGGATAGACTCGGTGCCGAGACGATCGCGGCACTGCTGCTTACGCGACGCTCCTGCCTGACGCTTTACGAGCTGCTCCTGCTGCCTGTGTGAATGCATCCGTTGGTTGACATGCACGCTGAAAAAAATATGCGCTACTCACGCGCCGCTTACGCTTGCAGTGTGAAACAGGCCTAACTCTGTGCCACCGCATCACTATAGATGTGTTAAAAATAATGAGAATATATATACATATATATCCGAGTCCTGATCGGGAGATAACGTCCGATTCCGTTCGAGTCGAGTCTTGAGATCGAGTCTGAAACCACATGATCGGGCCTGATTTCCGATCACGTGATCGGATCTGGACATCCCTAATAAAAGTTCAAATGTTCAGCGACTCACAGTATTATACAGTGATTCAAACTACTTTATGGAATTTTGCCATTTTGAATTGAAAACATGCTATAATTTACATGATTCATGAAACAGATTAGATATTCAAATAAGAGCAAATGTGTGCATATTTTTAAATAAATATTGTAGCAAGGTTCGTTGACAAGGGAATGAGGAGGTGGGAACTAGTGAACAAGTAATTATAAAATAAACAAACAACAAAACGAAAGTAAAGCAGCAGCTCCTCATGGACAACTAGCTGGGTGAACTCATCCACGATGTCTGGTGATGCTGCTGGATATCCCTCGGTGGATGCCACTCTAGGTCCTCCGATGCCTGGTGGAAGGGGATGGTTCCGCTGTGTTCGGGCAGCTGACAACGATCCCCCCGTTCCCTGCGTGTCCTCCATCATGGCGGATGGCATCAGGCTCTGGCCTCAGCCAAATGGCGCTGACTCCTCCCCTCCCTCTCAAATGGCAGCCACCCATTCAGGCGGATGGCAGTGAGTTAGAAAGTCCCCCCGGAAAATCACTCCAGCCCACCGCCTCAAGTGTCCATGGCCTTGACTCTGCTCAGTTGGATGGCACTGCGGATGTCCCACAGTGGTGAGAGCTCTTTGACAGCACATTACAGCGAAGGAGGTGGAAACCGGTGAACATTCAAAGTAACTTTGAATTATAAAATAAGCTACAAAACGAAAGTAAAAAGGCAGCCCCTCACGGACGACTGCCGCATAAAAACATAATAGAACAACCTAAATAGTACAGGCCTCTCTCATCCTTCACTGTCGTCACTCCCCCTCTGTGCGACTTGAGGCCGGTGTGGTGTGCAGGTGACACTCATTAACCTTGCTCTGTTCCCATGGCACTTGGCCCCGCCCTGCTTGCCACAAATGTTTAAATAAAATGTTTAAATGGATTACTTACAATAGGCTACAATTAGACCTAGAACTTTTACCGTTCTAATTTCTTTTTTATTCCCATGAATCCCTGCTTCTTTTAATCCTTTAATAATTTAATTTCTTTAAAATAATAGACCCTGAATGTACTGAATTTTCAAAATTCAGTAACAATTCAGTACTCGTGCCTATCCCAAGTAGGCTATATAACAAAAAGCACTCAGAAAAGGAGTGACGACAACGGTATTAAACTGCAGTATGTATGAATATGGCCCTTAGAGCTGAAATGTAAAAAAACTAGAGAGGTAAAATTTAGTCTTTCTTGACTATCAGACATGTATTACTCAGTGTTTGATTGTGTGTGCATCTCGGAGTATCAGGAATGAGTAGTCAGGTTTCTTGTCACATGCTGGGCCACAGTGACTTGAATGCTAGACACTTGACTGCTTGTTCTTGCAAATAGCTTCTCAGCTATCACAAACTCTTTCTCTCTGTATGTCTGTCTCATCTAATCTCTCTTCTTTCGGTTTATATGTTTTGTGAATAATCTGTCTGTCTTCAATCAATGTCCTTGCTCTCCTGGACTCTGTGTGGGCAGTTGTTGTCTTGACCCCTGTACAGTGATTACCACTTCGAAAAGGAAGAGAGGACTGCAGCTTTGGAAACACAGTTCTCTGTTCCAGCAAGAGGAATGTTTTAAATATTTTGGGCTCTCTCCTGCATCAACCTGAGGAATTTCGAACAAACACTTAAAGCACTTTAGCCAATTATTGTGTAGTAACATTTCTCAAGGAAGGATTATTTAAAGAACAGAGGCAAAGAACTGTTTTTAAGTGTTTCATAGGATTTCCATTTGCATTAAAATCAATTAAAATATTATGAATTAATTTTCAGTAAAGCAATTCAAAGTGATTTATACATAGAAAACAATGTAATGAGCTAGACTTTCACATTTTCTATGAACTGGTTGCTTGGCAGCTAATTTGAGTATAGACCATTCCCACAGAATACTGTGGAATACTGTGCTGCTTTTCCATTGTTTTTCTAAGCAAACATGCATAGATGGACGTGTTTGACCATTGCACTTGTTTCTTGCATATTTAGCAGCGTCTTGCACATGGCATTCTAAAAATGTGGTGCTCAAGTTAAAAGAAGCTCAACTTTTAAAAAACGTGACTCAAGAGCTTGTATTTTTTTTTTTTTTTTTCATTCCACTGACCTGCATCACATTTTTAACCATGAAAACACGTTCTGTGTGAATAGTCCCTAAGTCTACATGTTCTAGTTTCTAAACATGACCTGGGTCTCACTTCATGAGTATATCATCCACCAAGCAAAAAAAAAAAAAAAAAAAAATTCCACAAACCACCATCTTCTCCATTTTGTTCCATGTACTTGCTGAACAGTGGGGAAACTTTAGATCGGTAACTTATGACCTTTACAACAGAGCTGCAATCACACACTTAACCTGCAAACAATACACTTGATTATGAAGGAAATAATTTGCGGACCTCCACCTTCAGGGCGCCAGGAGGACAGAGGGAGATGTCTGCAGGTGTTTGCAAGGAACCCCTTAAGTTACGAAACCCTTAATGGCAGTATACTTTCTGTAGTTTCTGTTATAACTACATGTTTTTTCTATATTGTTTGTATTATAACAGGGTTTTTCTAACTGATTTGTAGCCACCTGAGACATTTCTTTGATTTGTAGTATTAGAATTTGCAGTTTTACTTTATTCTGTTGAGTTTTATAACAGC
The DNA here is from genome assembly GCF_018812025.1 of Megalobrama amblycephala. NCBI lineage: Eukaryota > Metazoa > Chordata > Actinopteri > Cypriniformes > Xenocyprididae > Megalobrama > Megalobrama amblycephala. Next base: position 12,981,334 of record NC_063046.1, read on the forward strand.
AGCAGCACTCTGGTACAGCAGAGCAGAGTTTTGTATGATGTTTTTGCAGCCATGAACCTCAGCAGAGAAGCAGAGACCAACTCACCACAAAGGTGCAGCCAGGTCCACACCCAGCTGAGTCACTACACACACACGCACGCACGCACGCACGCACACACACACACACACACACACACACACAGGTTTGTTTTGCTATCTTAGTGAGGACATTCCATAGGCGTAATGGTTTTTATACTGTACAAACTGTATATTCTATCCCCCTACACTACGCCTACTCCTACGCCTACTCCTAAACCTACTCATCACCGAAAACATTCTGCATTTTTACATTGTTAATAAAACATTGTTTAGTATGTTTTTAAAGCTGTTTTAAATATGAGGACTCATGAAATGCCCTCATAAAACATGTTTACGTTGTAATACCAGTGTAATACCCATGTCATTATACAAATTTGTGTCCTCATAAATCATGAAAACACCCACACCCACACCCACACACACACACACACACACACACACACACACACACACACACACACACACACACGATTACTTACAGGCCCCACTGTAAAACTCTGAAATGCTTTTGGTAGGGCTGTACGATTAATCGCATGAGATTGTCATGCGTGTCTCGTCAGTAAAGCCGGTTCTGTGATTAGCGGTAAATGTCCATCACCTGCTTTCAAATGGAGCGGCACTTAATATACAGAGCCGTAGTTCGTGGACAAGCTACGCAATATCGCGTTCATAATCGAAGGCGATTCATCTGCGATTATGAACGCGATATTGCGTAGCTTGTCCACGAACTACGGCTCTGTATATTAAGTGCCGCTCCATTTGAAAGCAGGTGATGGACATTTACCGCTAATCACAGAACCGGCTTTACTGACGAGACACGCATGACAATCTCATGCGATTAATCGTGCAGCCCTAGCTTTTGGTTGAAGCATGTTCTTGTCTACATTTTTGTTTGGTATTAGCAGGGAAGTGTTTGAAATGATTTTTTCCTTTTCTCTCAACAGTGGACTTGGTGGTTTACTAGATAAGGTCTATGATAAGCTCTTAATGGCTTCCTCGGTCTCAGACAATCAAACTGCCTTTTGTTGTTTTTATTTAGTTGATTTGACTTCAAAAAAATGTAATGGCCTGCACAGGCAAATTAAAGGACTAGTTCACTTCTAAATGAGAATTTCCTGATAATTTACTCACCCCCATGTCATCAAAGATGTTCACGTTTTTATTCATCAAGTATTTTTATGCAAATTTTGGAATATAGCATTAAAAATGCTGGATGGGAACACTAAATGATAATTACTTTTTCGAAATTTGCATTAAAGCATTATTTGAGGTGAATAAATGTTTTATTCTGCATGAAGACTTTGAGATTTTGTTTACTTGAACAGATGATATGGATTCTTCTCTATATAGTGGACTTAAGTGGGGTTCACCAGGTGGAAGGTCAAAATTACAGTTTCAGTGCAGATTCAAAGGGCTCTACCTGATCCCAGCCGAGGAATAAGGGTCTTGTCTAGCTAAACGATCTGTCATTTTTTTTTTTTTTTTTTTTTTTTTTTTTTTTTTAAATTACAATTTATATACTTTTTAACCACAAATGCTCATCTTGCACTGCTCTGCATTGCGTCACACATTAAGTTGAAAGGTCATGTGTGACGTAGGCAGAAGTACCGTGGTGGGGTTTTCTCTTCCAACTTCAAAATTGTCTGATATCATTGTTTTACCTTTTTGGTAAAGGGTGTTTGGCTTAATCTTTGCACTTTCGTTTTGTAGACACTGGATTGTTACTTCTGCCTATGTCACGCATAACCTTTGTAACGTGATTACGTCATGCGTGCGGATCGCAGAGCTAGTGCAAGATGAGCATTTGTGGTTAAAAAGTATATACTTTGTTTATTCTTTTTAGAAAATGACCAAACGTTTCGCTAGATAAGACCCTTATTCCTCATCTGCGATTCTGTAGAGTCCTTTGAAACTGCAATTTTGACTTTCCACCCGGTGAACCCAACTGAAGTCCACTATATGGAGAAGAATCCTGGAATGTTTTCCTCAAAAACCTTAAATTTCTTTTCAACAGAAGAAAGAAAGACATGAACATCTTGGATGACATGCGGGATGAGTAAATTATCAGAATTTTCATTCAGAAGTGAAGTAATATTTTAATGACGTGCACCAAGTCATTTTTGTTTGTTTTGCTCAATCCATCTGTGCTCTTTTAGAAGTTTTAGAAGTGCAAGTTTAGAAATATTCTATTCACAGGCATTTTTGTGACCCACAACCAAAAAAGGCTACTACTACCTCCATGAGGGGGCAACCACCCCGTGTAGAATAAAACATCCTCTTCGGTGTCATTCATATGACTGGTGTCTTCATCTCATTTGAGTTTACAACATTTTAGATGTATTTGTCATATTTTTAGATGAAGGTTTCTTGGTGCACCTTTAATTTTAGTCTCAGTTCTGACATTGATGTGCCTTTGCATGGTAATGTCTGAACAAAGCTGCTCTTTAATCAGTTTTCTTTGGAGATTTAAGATTGACGTTTTGAGCTCTGCTGTGTGCAAGAAGTACTTGCGACATCATGTTTGAATTAGATGTTGAGCAACATTGTGTTGCTCATTGCTTTTCTTTTAGGATTGCACTGGTAGACAAATAATTTCTCAGTCTCTGTATGAAGGGTATATTTGTCTCTTAGTCCCAAGCTGTTACACTGTGGCCTGTCTCTGCCCTCACTCTTGCTGCTTTTATTCCCACAGAGGAATTTACAGTTTCAAGACTGCTGCTACCTTTCTCTTCTCTCACTCCCAGTCTCTGTCACCTCCCACAAGACCTCAGGTTTTTCTGTGCCATGCCGTTACTGGTACATACTTCTGGTTTAACATGTTTCTGTGTGTCTGTGTTCTCTCTTATCTGTGTTGTTGCCAGAACCAAGGGTCTTTAGCAATATAGTTTCATACACTAACATTCAAATGTTTGGGGTCTGTTATGCTCACCAAGGCTGCATTTATTTAAACAAAAATACAGTAATATTATGCTGAATATGCAGAAAATGCGAGTATGGATGTGCATAAATTAATAACGATCTATTTTCTGAAATGTGGCTTTCGTAGGGCAGTTTATATCACGGCCTTATGTCTGCTTTAAAGCATTCTCTGTGACGGCCGGGATATGAATAGCTGTGTGCATTGTTCTTTTTGCCAAGTTAAAAAAAATAAAATAAGGCTGATATAGTAAAAAGTGCTCAAAATGTGGCTTGCATTAGGGAAGTGCGTCATTTTTTAAGGACTTATGTCAATTTTAAAGTATTTAACTCTGGCATCCAAGAATCGTGCTGGGAAATGGGCTCAGTGTGCATTGTCATAATGGCACGTTTAATGGTTCATGAACAAAACATTGGTACAGTAAAAATTATGAAACTTTGTATTTCGTTTGGGCAGTAGGCCATATTTATATTTTCCCATGTGAAAATACTGGAACTTTAAAATGTAGGTGTACTAAAATTTCATATTTCACAAGATCAGACGGCCCTTTATTAAACCACTTTAACGCATTTAACGCATCCTTACAGGTGGCAGAGAAATGCTTATTTTCTTCATTCAGTTCTAACAGCGCTTATTGCGAGCAGAGCCATTGACATAAAGGACTTTAGATATAAAGGAAGGCACATGTTTAATTAAAACAAATAATTAGCTGGATTCATCTTAGACGATCTGGTCTAAGAAAACCAGATTTTGAGCAAATACAGCTATATTAGTTAATGTGCATCCATACTCTGGCTTTCTTCATAGGCAGTGACGCACAAATGAAATGGGTTATAGTATACACAAACCGGAAATTGTAACGCGTGCGCACGACATAAGTTTAATTTTTTTATTTTTGCAAAGGTCCCTTTAGGGGCTCTGGAGTTTTCTGTGTTAATATATTTTAAAATGTAACTTATTCCAGTGATAGCAAAGCTGAATTTTCAGCATCCATTTCTCCAGTCTACAGTGTCACATGATCCTTCAGAAATCATTCTAATATGCAGATTTGGTGCTCAAGGAAAATTTCTTCTTATTATCGATGTTGAAAACAGTTGTTCTGCATAGTATTTTGTGTAAACTGAGATCAATTTTTTTCGTGTTTTTTCTTTTTTTCCCTTTTTCCTTTCCAAAAACAAAACTTGCTGCAAGCAAACGCCATAAATTCATAAACACAATTTTTATGGAAAAATTATGGCATACGGTGCAGAACATTGATTCAAATGCTTTTACTTTCACATATATTTTTTGCAAATTTGATTAACCTTAAAATCTCTGTTAACCTGCCATAACATTATCTTGGTGACAATCAGCAGAGTTTGCAGCAGCAACAATGTAGAATATATCACAGACAACCAAAAGTCTGCTTAAAAATGGATGTACAAGATCAATGAATGTGTTTTTTGTGTTTTCCGTTCTTATTTTTGAGCCCTGACCAGTGACCGCCATGGTACATAGTAATCATTCAGTACCATGATATATACTGATACCATCACTGACTGTACCATCGTACTGCAACATAGTTTGCCTTGGCTGAACAGCACCATAACCTTGTTTTGTGCTTATTGTGGTGAATTAGAAGGAATTTTGAGTATCTCTTGCCTTGCTGTTTTCTTAAAGCTTAGCTAATAATCACATGTGAACAGTTCATTCCCATTTGAACAACACAACAGTGTTAAAGTGTTAGTTCACCCAAAAATGAAAATTCTGTCATTTAATTACTTACCCTCATGTCGTTCCACACCCTTAAGACCTTCGGTCATCTTTGGAACACAAATTAAGATATTTTTTATGAAATCTGAGAGGTATCTGACTCCTCCATAGACAGCAATTTAACCACCACGGTCAAGGTCCAGAAAGGTACTAAAGACATTGTTAAAATAGTCCACGTGACTACAGTGGTTCAACCTTAATTTTATGAAGCGACGAGAATACTTTTTGTGCGCAAAAACAAAAGAAAAATAACGACTTTATTTAACAATATCTTCTCTTCTGTGTCATTCTCATACTTTGTTTATGTCCAGCGCTTCCAGGTTCTACGTCAGAAAGCAGACTCATTATTGGCCGGCTCCTGCGTCAGCATCACACGCATATGTCGTGCTGCTCACGTGTGCAGCTTTGGCCAATACTGAGCCAGCATTCGGATGTAAACATGGATGCCTTCACTGTGCTTACTGCGTCAACTGCGTAAGGATAATGACAGGGAAGAGAAGAGATTGTTGAATAAAGTCCTTATTTTTGTTTAGTTTTTGCGCACCAAAAGTATTCTCGTCGCTTCATAAAATTAAGGTTGAACCACTGCAGTCATGTCGACGTGATTATATTGCTGTCTATGGACGAGTCATATACCTCTTGGATTTCATCAATGAGGGTGAGTAATTAATGACAGAAATTTCATTTTTGGGTGAACTAACCCTTTAAGTATACTAAGAATGATCATGCTAGAATTGTATAATTAGGTGCTTTGTTGGTTAACTTCAGGTCTTCATTTTGGTTAAAGAAAATGTCCATTTCAAATCATTTTTCTTTACAGGTGCTGGTCATATAATTAGAATATCATCAAAAAGTTGATTTTATTTCACTAATTCCGTTCAAAAAGTGAAACTTGTATATTATATTCATTCATTACACACAGACTGATATATTTCAAATGTTTATTTCTTTTAATTTTGATGATTATAGCTGACAACTAAGGAAAATCCCAAATTCAGTATCTCAGAAAATTAGAATATTACTTAAGATCAATACAAAGAAAGTTTTTTTAGAAATCTTGGCCAACTGAAAAGTATGAACATGAAAAGTATGAGCATGTACAGCACTCAGTACTTAGTTGGGGCTCCTTTTGCCTGAATTACTGCAGCAATGCGGCGTGGCATGGAGTCGATCAGTCTGTGGCACTGCTCAGGTGTTATGAGAGCCCAGGTTGCTCTGATAGTGGCCTTCAGCTCTTCTGCATTGTTGGGTCTGGCATATCGCATCTTCCTCGTCACAATACCCCATAGATTTTCTATGGGGTTAAGGTCAGGCGAGTTTGCTGGCCAATTAAGAACAGGGATACCATTGTCCTTAAACCAGGTACTGGTAGCTTTGGCACTGTGTGCAGGTGCCAAGTCCTGTTGGAAAATGAAATCTGCATCTCCATAAAGTTGGTCAGCAGCAGGAAGCATGAAGTGCTCTAAAACTTCCTGGTATACGGCTGCGTTGAAACTTGAACCTCAGAAAACACAGTGGACCAACACCAGCAGATGACATGGCACCCCAAACCATCACTGACTGTGGAAACTTTACACTGGACCTCAAGCAACGTGGATTGTGTGCCTCTCCTCTCTTCCTCCAGACTCTGGGACCCTGATTTCCAAAGGAAATGCAAAATTTACTTTCATCAGAGAACATAACTTTGGACCACTCAGCAGCAGTCCAGTCCTTTTTGTTTTTAGCCCAGGCGAGACGCTTCTGACGCTGTCTGTTGTTCAAGAGTGGCTTGACACAAGGAATGCGACCGCTGAAACCCATGTCTTGCATACATCTGTGCGTAGTGGTTCTTGAAGCACTGACTCAAGGTGCAGTCCACTCTTTGTGAATCTCCCCCACATTTTTGAATGGGTTTTGTTTCACAATCATTCAGGTTATCCCTATTGCTTGTACACTTTTTTTCTACCACATCTTTTCCTTCCCTTCGCCTCTCTATTAATGTGCTTGGACACAGAGCTCTGTGAACAGCCAACCTCTTTTGAAATGACCTTTTGTGTCTTGCCCTCCTTGTGCAAGGTGTCAGTGGTCATCATTTGGACAACTGTCAAGTCAGCAGTCTTCCCCATGATTGTGTAGCCTACAGAACTAGACTGAGAGACCATTTAAAGGCCTTTGCAGGTGTTTTGAGTTAATTAGCTGATTAGAGTGTGGCACCAGGTGTCTTCAATATTGAACCTTTTCACAATATTCTAATTTTCTGAGATACTGAATTTGGGATTTTCCTTAGTTGTCAGTTATAATCATCAAAATTAAAAGAAATAAACATTTGAAATATATCAGTCTGTGTGTAATGAATGAATATAATATACAAGTTTCACATTTTGAATGGAATTAGTGAAATAAATCAACTTTTTGATGATATTCAGCACCTGTAAATTAATCATAAAAGGTTAATCAAATAAAAGTTTTGTTTTTTTTGAGCACATTGACATTAGACAGTGATTTGAGAGACATGAACTGCAGTGGCTGCAAACTCTTCCCTCTGTTAGACAGTGATCAGATTTCAGTGTTTAGCCAGCGTATTGCACTAAGACTATTTCCTCTTTTAGAGCTTCTAATGTTACCTTAGAACCTCCAGATGGAGTTCAGCCCTTGCCATCAGAGGAGGATCTAGTCCAGGGTCAATAAAGCAGGACGTGAGGGCCAAACTTTGTCCAGGACAGTGTTTGCTTTCACTGCCTGTAATGTACCAGCATGCAGATGTCTCATGAAATGCAGTTATTGTGCTGCAGTAAGTCCATGTTTGAGCTGATTTATGCAATAAATTATACATTAATTTCCTATATTCCAATAATTTAATTATTTATGACATTCTTATTCAATTGTTCCTGTTTATAGCACATATACGGATATACTTCTTTAAAGGTGACCTAGAATTAAAAATTGAATTTATCTTGGCATAGTTAAATAACAAGAGTTCAGTTCATGGAAATGACATACAGTGAGTCTCAAACACCATTGTTTCCTCCTCCTTATATAAATCTCATTTGTTTAAAAGACCTCCGAAGAACAGGCGAATCTCAACATAACACCAACTGTTACGTAACAGTCTGGGTGTACGCCCTCAATATTTGCATATGCCAGCCCATGATTGAGGCATTACACAAGGGCAGCCAGTATTAACGTCTGGATGTGCACAGCTGAATCATCAGACTAGATAAGCAAGCAAGAACAATAGCGAAAAATGTCAGATGGAGCGATAATAACTGACATGATTCATGATATCATGATATTTTTAGTGATATTTGTAAATGTTTCGTTAGCATGCTGCTAATGTACTGTTAAATGTGGTTAAAGTTACCATCGTTTCTTACTGTATTCATGGAGACAAGAGCCGTCACTATTTTCATTTTTAAACACTTGCAGTCTGTATAATGCATAAACACAACTTCATTCTTTATAAATCTCTCCAACAGTGTGTAATGTTAGCTTTAGCCATGGAGCAAAACCTCAAACTCAATCAGAATCAAATGTAAACATCCAAATAAATACAATACTCACATAATCCGACGCATGCATGAAGTATGCATGACAAACACTTTGTAAAGATCCATTTTGAGGGTTATATTAGCTGTGTGAACTTTGTTTATCCACTGTTTAAGGCAAACGCGAGCTCCAGGGTCGGAGAGCGTGAGCAATTAAAGGGGCTGCAGCATGAATCGGCACATTTCTAATTATGCCCCAAAATAGGCAGTTAAAAAAATTAATAAAAAAAAACTATGGGGTATTTTGAGCTGCAACTTCACAGACACATTCAGGGAACACCTTATACTTATATTACATCTTGTAAAAAAAACGTTCGATGGCACCTTTAATTATCTGCATTTTTGGCCCAGAGATCACCACTGATATCATAATATGGCCTAGTGTTGTTAAATCTGTCATTGAAGTTGGCCATATACTAGTAGACATGATAAACCAGTAGAAAATTGACAACAAGTATACATTTTGTATTACTGTCTCTATTGCAGACAGTTATTCGTTCACAATGTATTTTCATGTGATTTTACTCACACACTGTTCTGACATACAGTTGACACACAGTCAGTTACTTCTTAAGTGAAAATGAACATTTGGGACAAAATTGGATGTGTGAATATTTTGTATAATATATAGTATAATATATATCTGTGCATCAGATCTTAAAGTGACAGCAGCCTAATATTCCTGCTGTTGTCTATGTTGCTAGGGTTGTCATAGTACCAACATTTCAGTAGTCTGTACGCTGTACCAATACCAGTAAAATTTTGCTGTTCTCAGTAACAATTTTGGTACCAGAGCAAAAACTTTTGAATTAAGTACTATTAAAAAATGTTTTCCCATTTTCTCTTGTCCGTTGGTTATCACTGTCAATCATTGCAGTTTCTGATTCAGTCACTCATTTAAATATGGCTGTCAGCCCAGAAACTTTGCAGTGTACTTAGCAGCATGAAAAAGTAAGCTTGTATTCAGATTATGAATGGGTAATAAACAGAAAGCAAGAGAAGAGCCCTCCCCTCGCTCCACTAACGCTGTCAGTCTTTAAAGCGCAAGCTCTCTGAATTCTGCACTCTGAAGCAGATTCTGACTAACTTAACTGACTAGCACCTCTAATAGGCCATTACGTTCATGCGCTCAACAGATTTGATTGTGATTAGCTACAGTCCTCAACACTTGTAAAAACATGCTGTAAAGCAGCAGCAACAACAATAATGGCGTACTGCATGCTTGTGTTTGTGCTGCAGAAGCTACCGAGCTTAAAGCTTTATTAAATTTTTTTTTTTAATTTTAAAGCTTTAAAATTAAAGCTTTATTAAAAGCTTTACTAAAGTTTGTATACAGTGCGCAAGGTTTATGCGTATGCCCCAAGTCTTATTCTTTATTCTTTGAGTCGTTTAAGTGGTTTTGTGTACGGAGATATTTCTTGAGATGAGGAAAAGAAAAAAGATTGGATAGGGTAAGCTCTGGCTTTGTGTGGACGTAGCCTCAGAGAGCACTCAAACACAAACCAGAGCGACTTATCTGGTACAGTAAGTTTTAAAAACATAAATGTGTAGACTGGTAGGTGTGTTATTACATCATTGACAGAAAAAGTGTGCTGCTATTGTTAGTACGAGGTGCTGACGTGTGTTGGTGTGGCTTCTAAGTTTAGATCCTCTGCTCTATTTCCGATCCATTCTGTTTCCCAGCTGCCATTGAGCTAGATTTCATTCAGCCAACAGGATATGACATCATACCACATATAAGCATAGGTTTTCCTTAAGTTGGTTGAGGGTGACAACAATTTGCAGAGGAAATGTTGTGAATAGGAATGCTGTGTAACAGGTCAATACACACACACACACACACACACACACACACACACACACACACACACACACACACACACACACACACACACACACACACACACACAGAGAGAGAGCCCAAAGCAATGTCATTCTTCAGACTTAAACGGATAGTTCACCCAAAAATGAAAATTTGCTGTTAAAGGTGCTAAAGAGGATGTTTTGTTTTATACATTTTTGCAATATTACTTGAAACTGTCTTTACTAACGGATAAAAGACTATTTATTAGGTGCACTGAAAGTAATAATTTTAATATGCATCATCTGTACACGAGGTAGTGCCTTAAAAACATCAGCCAATCGTTTACGCGATCATCGCGTAAGCTATTGGCCCTCTGGCTTGTCAATCACTGCCATTACGTTCCTTGTGAGAGATGTGCGCGGATTGGCCCTCTGGCTTGTCAATCACTGCCGTGACGTTCCTTGTGAGAGACGAGTGCAGCTGCGCTCTCCAGTAACTTTCCACACTCTACAGGCGCCGCATGCAATGTTTTTGTCAGGAGACAGGAGTAACAACTGCAGATTATGAGTTACCTGCGGTGAGTCCGACATAATGAATCCAAAAAACACGACACCGCGAATGCCGGTGGTAAACACTCGTGTTCCAATACTCGGCAACGAGTTTTGGGAGGCGTTCCTTTAAAGTGAGCTGTGAAGGAGGGGGGCTGTTCTTACGCATGCGCTCATTTGAAAAACTCAGCAACAGTCTTTGGATTCTCAGTCGACGAAAAAATCCTCTCTATCACCTTTAATTTATGTCTTTTTTTCTTCAGTAGAATAGTAAAGAAGATTGTTTGCCTTGGTGATTCATATAATGCAAGTCAATGGCTACCACATCAAGAGTAAAAAAAAAACAAAAAAAAACATATATAGGCAAAACATTAAAACCTGTGGCTCCTAATGATACATTGAGGACTTTTGAAGCAAAACGATTGGTCTGTGCAAGAAACTAAACATTATTTACAACATTATTAAGAGGAATCTACAGCCTCTGGAAATGGTCCTGAGTGCATTTACAGCAGTCTGCAGCACGAACTTCCTGTATGTTGTTTGCATCACACTCAGGTCGCTTCATAAAATTGAGGTTAAACCACTGGAGTCACATGGTAGGGCTGGACGATTATGGCCTAAAATCAAAACCTCGATTAATTGAACATTTTACCTCGATTACGATTAATGAACGATTATTTTATTTCTGATTTTTTTTTTTTTTTTTTTTGCCCTCATAGTTCACTGACAAGGTTTGTACTGTAAATAGCCTATGATTGACTATTAAGGTGGGATATTTTTTTCCTGTTGAAAGAGTGATCTGACATCATAGCTCACTATCAGCAGTTATTTTATCTATGGTTTGTAACATTTCTTACAGGTTTCTGCTCGTTGTAAATCAGATAAAGATAAATTAGCACAGTACCAGTAGTGATTGCGTGTGTGAATTAGTCATACCGTCTCTCTATTAATTGTGAAGCTGTGGGTTGTAAATAGTTCCTTCAAAAGTATAAAAAATAGATGCTATAACTTTTGAGTTTCTAAGCTATTTTAGTGATAAATCACAGGACAGCGTTGACAACAAGTTTCTGCGTTCCTCTGTGTGCGCGCGATCTTCACGTTTTGCGCAGCTGTTTGTATGAGTGTTCGTGCTACATGCAGCTGCGCGAGCGCAGCATAGATATATGTATATATCTATGCGAGCGCGGTAGATTGATATAATAATACACATCCGATCGTCTAATCGCTTGAATGTCCAAACCATAAAACAAATACAACTGACAAAGTTTAGTCAAGACGCAAGGCTCACCGCTCGCGCGCCATCACCAGGGACGTGCACGGGGGGTTGCTCAGGTTGCCCGGGCAACTGCCCATATGCCCTTCTCGACTCACGTTGCCCTTCCGAGGTGGAAAAAAATAAATAAAAAATCGTACAATGGATGCAGAATTTCACGTAGGCCTAGATAAAAAAAAAAAAAAATCGCAAAGCCTCATTCACTTCCATATTCGGGCACCCGTCCGAAAGTGAAAGTCAGTAGGGGAAGGGCAAACTCTGTTTACGTGGCTGCAGCGCTGCACGCGACCGGCACCTGAGCTGAGCCTGCATGAGCGGCACTAGAAGGAGATTGTCGCGGTTGTCGGGTGAGACGATTTAACGTTGTCGGAAGGTTATAATCGTTAACGAAAACGAACGAAAAAATGAAAGCTAGGTGGGAAAAAACATCGTCGTTAACTGAAATAAAAATAAAAACGAAGTATTACAAAAGAAAAACGATAACTAACCAAAACTCTAATGTGTGTTTGGCAAAACTAACTAAAATAAAATAAAATTATAGATTAAATGTCCTTAGTTTTCGTCTTTGTCAATGTCTTTCATAAAGCAAACGTTCAGCTGCATTTCATTTCCCTGCGTCTCTCACTCACTTGTCTCTCATACTCGCGCGCGCACAGCCCCTCCCCTCCGTGCACACGCGCCTCCATGAGAACGAGTGTTGGAAGCAAGTTCGCGAAAGGTTGGTATCTCGTGAAAACCTTTACACAATCACACATTAAAAAGTGGTATAAAAATATTTTTAATTCTGAATATAATTTTGTCAGTGTTAATGTCGACCCGAGAAGCGAATGCTACTTTAGAAAGTTAACTAGACGCAAGTTTGAGGTAAAATGCACTTGGGTTGGCGATGTCAAAACACTATTTAAGCTGTGATTCAAGTCAGGAATAATTGACGACGGGCCGTTGAATTATTAGAAAAATAATGCACACCTGAGGCGGTGATTCGGTCACGACTCGAAGCAGAGTCAATTATTCCGCTTATACCACGGTTATTCTCAGTCCTTCCGGGTTGTGTAGGGGAGTGCCCTTTTTTTAGGTCAGAGCAACTGCCCCTCAAAATTCCTGTGCACGTCCCTGGCCATCACTATGTGTTGCTTTATGCCACTGACTGGACTGGGCGGAGTCACGTGGCTACACACGCAGTTATGTTTTTAAGGGGGAGTATTAACAGGTTTAAAAAACCGAAATAACCGACATGGGAAAATTACGTCGGTTAGAGGTTCTGAATTTCGGTTTCGATTACTTTTCGATTAATCGTCCAGCCCTATCACATGGATTACTTTAAAGCTGCTGTAGGTAACTTTTGTAAAAAAATATTTTTTTACATATTTGTTAAACCTGACATTATGTCCTGACAGTAGAATATGAGACAGATAATCTGAAAAAATCAAGCTCCTCTGGCTCCTACCAGTGGTCCTATTGCCATTTGCAGAAATACACCGCTCCCGGTAAGAAACAACCAATCAGAGCCAGGAGGAGTGTCTTAGCAGTGTCAATCAATCAAGCTCGCGTGCGCGCTGATCGCGCTGATCTTTACTACCTTTCAGGGGCTTGAATGTGGTAGTTTCATGCAGTAGTTTCAGTGCAATTTCATGCATCCTTGCTGAACAAAAGTATTAGTTTATTAAAATAATAATGTACTGGCACACTTTTGAACAGTATGTTTTTTTGTTGTTGTTGTTGTTGTTGTTGTTGGTTTTTTTTTTTTTTTTTTTTTTTTTTTTTAAGGAATGTCTTCAATTGTTCATTTTATGACACCCCTGGTGTTAAATCTTAGAGCAGAAAAGCACAGTAATTGCAGAGTTATGGTGCCTTGATGTGGAACAGCACATTTCTAGACATTATGGCTTTTCAGTTTAGTGGTAGGCATGCTTATCTGTTCTCATAAATAAAAATTCACATTTTTTCGAATGTTAGTGTGCGAGACATGTTTGGGTGGAAAAAGCCTTTTCTCTTTCTTCCCCCCCGCCTTCCCTTCTCTCTCTCTCTCTCTCTCTCTTATCCTTTATTTCTTCTCTGCTTCTTTAGTCTAGGGAGTATTGGGAAATTGTCAGGCACCAGATTTTCTCAAGGAGGATATCACATTTCAGCTTTGGGAACATCAGCCTGTTTGCAAATAGTACTTAATAGCCAAAAGCGATGGTCAATCAAGTAAGATTACTTCATGGCTGGCCTATGCTGTGAAATGGGTAGAATCATTAAATTTTTTTTATCAAATTTTTTAAATTTGATAAGAAAGAGGCTGGACTGTGATGCCTGATGCTTATTTTTTCCCCTCTGAATAACTAAAAAAGGTGTTCTTGATCCAGATGCTGTACAGTCTCACACAGCTGGACCACTGCAGCTGTGCTCTTTACAATTTGTTTAGCTTTTTGTTCCCATCCCTGCGCTTGTTTTTGTGACTCTTGCTTAGGGAGTTGTGCAACACAGATTAGTGAAGATGACCATTACTTCCATGATACCTATATATATATATTTTTCTCATTTTTATGTTTATTTTTTTTTTAAACATTTATTAACATTCAACTGTTATTTTTAAAAATAGTTTTGGCCTTTTTGGAAAAAGGGAAACAGAATCGGGAAAGGACCTTGAGCAAGATTTAAACAACATTAAAGTCACCATGAAATCAAAATGGACAGTTATTTCTATATATTATCTGTGCAAATGTGCCCTTATACATACTCTAAATTTTGGTCAGTTTAGAGTATTTTAGGCATTGCATGACTAATTGGAGCATGTCCGCTCATTTGTCTGTCTCAGTGTTCACTTTTTCCTGTACATGTCTCACATTTCCTTCCAGCATCTTCCTCTTACTGCAGATAAAAATCCTTATTTCAGGTTGAGAAGTGCTTCTTTCACCTTGCAGCCCAGGATTTAAGTTGTTGACTGTGTATGAGTGTTTGTGGAAGAAGCGATCAGTGACGTCAAGACTGTGCTAATAGAAGGAGGACATTTCCTGAGCTACAGGAAGACAGTGCTCAGGTGAAGCCATGTGCTGGTGTGTTTGTGTCCTGAATTAGTCTAACAGTCTGAACAGGACATCACATGCTTCCCTGACATGTCCTCACTGTGGCTCTGTCTATTAATCATGATTGATTTACATATTACCTGACTTCTGTTAGGAGAGTGTGATGTCTAAATCAATCAACCAAACCTACTTCTTAAGAGTTTTTTTTTTTTTTTTATTGTCCATTGTTACATTGGCTTGCTTGCTGGAGGTAAAACTGCTTTGTCATCATCTGTATTGAGACAAACACTATAGAATCTAACTGAATCAAATTTAATTGTGTTCTGTTGTCACTTGCTCTGGGCATTGGTTGGTATACCAAGGTAAAATTATACCACAATTTTACACAAAAGAAAATGTTGCTTTGAGGTATAAAACTTTTTTTTTTTGTCAGTCAGAAAGACATTTTCAGTGTGTCGTTTTCATTGCTTTTTGTGTATTTGCAGAGCTGCAGATGGGGCATCTTATTTAGCCATTAGTTGTGTTTGCTCTGATTTCAAATGAAAAAGAAAAGTATATCCACTTACAAGTTGTTCTTGAATTCACCAGCAGTTCTGAGCTTCTTGAGGAGTGTTTATTTCATATCTTCTACTGCCACCTAGTGGTGAACACCTTGCGTCAGTGACAATGGACAAAGATTGAATGTTTTATAGACATATTTGCATTCCCTTCACTCTATCAGAAGTGATATCTTAATGTTAAAGTTGTTTATTATATTAGATATGTTCAAAACAATTAAAGATCAACAAGGCTCTTCATATATCTCTTGATAACCTTTTCAGTTGTTCCGTTTCATGTATAAATGAGCTGTAATAATATAATATTTTGTATTTAGCGTCAATGTAAAGCCTATATGTGGTTTTAAATAGTGTAATTTTGACACTGTTCTTTTATGTTCTCCTTGTTTTCCTGAAAGGTCTGTTTATGATGGACAGGAACATGGACTCTTCATGGAGAAACTGGAGGGGCGGATCCGCAACCATGACCGTGAAATTGAGAAGATGTGCAACCATCACTTCCAGGGCTTTGTGGACTCCATTACTGAGCTGCTCAAAGTGCGCGGAGAAGCCCAGAAACTTAAGGTGCAGAAAGAGGAGATGAGGTTTAGAGGATAAATCCTATAAAACCAGAGAGACGAAGCAAGAGATGAAGCATTATAGGCCTAAACTGAAATGATTTTAATCACTTTTTTTATTACTCTCAGATAATTGGTTGTCTTATCTTTCTCAGGGTCAGGTGACCGAGACCAATCAGAAGTTACAAAATGACGGCAAGGAGGTGTGTATCCTGCTTGCTTAGTTTAGTCGTTGGTATAGAACATGTAACAGTAAAGTGACTGATATCAGTAACAAGCATGACTGAAAATAGTGGTTACCTCGCCTGTAGCTCCTGACGTCAATGGATGAACTGAGACAGTGCCGTCTGCAGCAGAGGAATATTGCCACCACCATTGACAAACTCACACACTGCTTACCAGGTACAAACTTTAGGCCTCTGCCTGAGCTTTTCAGTTATTACTATTTGCTGTATTTGCACTACCATTCAAAAGCTTTGGGGCGTTTTTTTTTTTTTAAAGAAATGAATGCTTTATTTGGCAAGGATGCATTCAATTGATTTAAAACTGACAGTAAAGATATTTATAATGATAAATTATAAAGATATCTTTTTAAAATAAATGCTGTTCTTTTGCACTTTTTATTAATCAAAGAGTCCTGAAAGAAAAGCAGCACAACTGCTTTCAACTGCGATAATAAGAAATGTTTCTTAAAGGGATAGTTCATCCAAAAATGGAAATTATCCCATGATTTACTCACCCTCAAGCCATATGACTATCTTCTTTCAGACGAACACAATTGGAGTTATATTAAAAAAATATCCTTGCTCTTCCAAGCTTTATATATAATATTTGTCATAGTGTATGGCACTCCTGATACAGTCTATAAAAGTGCATCCATCCATCATAAAAGTAATCCATATATCTCTAGGGTGTTAATAAATACCTTCTGAAGCAAAGCGATGGGTTTTTCTAAGAAAAATATCCGTATTTAAAACTTTATAAACTAAAATAACTAGCATCCGTGGTTTCCAAATCAACTTGCACCAAAAGAGTAACTTCTGACTCTGTGCTCCTTGTTCGTCAATGTGTCATGCGTCAGGTCAGAGATTTACTTTTTTGGTGTAAGTTATATTTTTTAATGTAACTCTGTTTGTGTTAGTCTGAAAGAGGAGAGTCATTTACACCTAAGATTGAGGGCGAGTAAATCATGGGTTAATTTTCGGGTGAACTAACCCTTTAAGCACCAAATCACCAAATCATATTAGAATGATTTCTGAAGGATCATGTGACATCGAAGACTGCTAAAAATTCAGTTTTGCCATCACAGGAATAAATTGCATTTTAAAATATATTAAAACAGAAAACAGTTATTTTAAATTGCAGTAATATTTCACAATATTATGTTTTTTACGGCATTTTTGATCAAATAAATGCAGCATTTTAATGTGTAACAGTAGAAATAATCATACCCACCCTAAACTTTTGAACTGTAGTGTACTGTATGTTTTTTTTGTAAGTGCTTGGAAGCTCACATGCTGTTTTCCCACAATTCCACATGCTTTTTCCTTGCAGTGTTGGAGATGTACAGCAAACTGCAGGAACAGATGAGAGCCAAACGGTATGATGTTTGTATTCAGATGCCTTTTTTTGTACATGCTGCGCACAAAAATACCAGATGAGCACTAGGTGGCAGTAGAGATAAACTTAACATACAGGTTGAGCTTAAATGCACAAGCACAGTTCAGTGCCCACAATATTTTAACACCTTTACTTAAATAAAAAAAAGTAAATTTGAGAACAGGACTTTCTCAGATGGGAAAGAGAGCAAAGTGTTGATGATTTAAACAGGCCCTTGATCACTGGACCACTGGAGTATCTCATCTAGTCTGATGTGACTGTGACCAGACAGAGAGAAAGAGAGTTTTTCAGATGTCTGAGATGTCCAAAGCAGCATTTGGCAGCTGTCAGGAGTCAGAGACACAGAGGACACATTTGGATCGGATTTTCTTAGCTTTAGCAGCTGCATACATTGAACCGTCCCAATTCTCAACATTATCAGGCATCTTCCTTATTTATGGGATTTTTGTTTTTATGATCAGGAACAGTAGACATCTGACAGGAAGGTGGAGGGAGAGAGTGGGGGAACTGGGTGGAGATGATACAGGATTTTAACCTGCGTCCTCATGAGCACACAGCTCTTATATAACAAGCACGTTGCAACCCTCGGGGGGACACAAGAGGCTTCTGGGGATCTGTAAAAAAAAAAAAAAAAAAAAAAAAAAAAAAAAAAAAATATATATATATATATATATATATATATATATATATATATATATATATATATATATATATATATATATATATATAATTTTTTTTTTACAAAATATAATAGGACTGTTAATAAAGTTAGTACATTTAATTTGAGTGGAAAACATTTACATTTAACATCACTTTAGTAGTGAGTAGAAAAGAGATGCATTAATCAATATCACCAATAGACCAATAAATAACCAGTATTTTCAGATAAAACTTGCTTAATTTGTTTCAATGCATCAATAGTATTTAATTTTAATTAATTTTGCATTGTAAAAAATTACAAAATATATTTAATTTTTAATACATAGAAAATATATAGGTGCCTTTTATATTTTAGAAAGGGGGTTCCCTAACAAGGGGATATTTATATTTGGGAATCAAAATTGTGGAAACTCCTGAAAATGCTTGTCCACCTAAATTCTATTTGAAAGTAGCACTCTAAACGTTTTTGAAGCATTGGCTTTGCTGTCTTATCGTGTCCTCTGTGTGACCTGAAGTTCGGCATGGGCCTGCAACTTTTCCATCCATTTTGTTTTTTATTTATCTCTGCTGTCCGTGTTTCCCTGTCTCTCCTGTGTGCTTGGTTTTGCCATTATCCTGGAGGTAGCGGCAGGGTCGGCCAAGAGAGACTCTCTCCCCGGCGTTGGGTCTGCTGTGTAATGTTGCGTGACTGTGATGCTGTATTGAGAGAGTGTGTGTGTGTGATGAGCATAGCTCATCTCTGAGATCATCGTGATTGGGTTAAATTGTTATCATGCTGAGATCTAAGGTTAAAACATGTACTGCATGTGCAAGGCTCAACAATAAGGATGTCCTGAGGAGAGCTTTGAGAGTTTTCGGTCATTTGCCCTCCAGTGCTGCATTTTCAATGTGTGTTTTTATGCTAAACTTAAACGTTTGAATTATTGTAATGTATTAAACTCCAACCCCCCCCCCCCCAAGATTCTCCTGATTTGGAAAAAAGCAACTATACATAATATTATTAATTTATTAATTATTCATTTCTTTATATAAAATGTTTTTTTTTGTTTTTGTTGCTTTGTGCTCATTAAAAACGATGACTTGGAAGTAAAAATCTGACCTTCTGTCTCAAGTGGGTCAGCAGAACAAAAAAACGTATTGTTGAGCCCTGCATTTGTTATCATTAATAGTGGGAAGGTTTCTGGAGTAGCAGATATAAGCAACATTTCCTGTATCCATAATTTCTGACCCTGTCGTATGCTACCCAGATACTACCCAGCTCTACGAACCCTGGAACAGTTGGAGGAGAGCTGTTTGCCTCAAGCGGGATCATATCGTTTCTGCACCATCATGGCAGAGAATATCCCACGTCTGCGCACGCAAATCAGAGACGTCTCCATGTCTGACCTCAAAGACTTCCTGGAGAGCATCCGCAAGCATTCGGATAAGATCGGAGAAACTGCCATGAAACAGGTGTGTGTGCTTGTATTTGAAAGAGAGCAAACGAGCGCTCATGTCTGAATAATGCCTGGAGGTGTGTCCGAACTAGTCTGACAGCTGCTTCATGTACTCACCTCTGACCTGACGGTCACAGCTGGGTTTCAACATGAGGTCTCCGAGGGAAGGACAATGGCCTTGTTCTTCGGTAGTTTGATGTGCCTTTTCCCCATTTTTCCTTTCATCTTATCTCTGATCATCTAGTCTGGAGGAAAGAGAGCTACCAATCTGTTCTGAATCAAAGATCATTTTAGGTCGCTTTTGTTTATGCCAGAGGAGTTGTGGAACACTGTGTATGGACACTGCTTCAAGGACAGTGCACGGAGACACGGAGAAGACTCAGGGAACACATATGAGAGAAATTGAGTGGATTTTTCGTTGGAATGCAGAAAAGTCCTCTGCTTTCTTTTACAGTTATTAGACCAAGATGGGGTGAGGAGTGCATTAGAATATGAAACGCCAAGTAGACATTAAGATCTCCCAAGCACCATAAAAATCTGGCCTCACTCTTTTCCCTCTCTTTAACATATTTTTCTTTACTTTCTTCCTTGTCCTTTTTCACAGCAGAATAAAACTGATCATGATAGATGTAATTGTGCGAAAGCTCCGTAAGGCAGGCGTCACTATTGCACATACTTCCATGCCCATACATACTAATTTCAAATTAGAGTAAAAACGCAGACTTACAATGGAGAGCATATCTTGGCACCATTATATTATAGCAGCTGACCACAGCAAATTTCCAAGGGCGCCTCAATATGACTTAAAATTATTTAAAGTCCCCTGGTAGTCAATAATTGTATCCCTTAAAACTCATCTTTGATCACCAAACTGACACATTTAAGCATTTTTTCCTGTGAAAAACAATTTCTTCATGCCTTAAAATAGCTTAAATGTAACTCTACCCCCTTGCCTCATTTATTATACACCAATTTATGAATATGCTAATTAGCCCCGCCTTCACACACTTGCACATACTCAGGTAAATGCTGCACAAGGGTATCGCTTCTTACAAAGCCAGACACATAATGGTAATTAATGATTCACCGTTTGCACAGCTAATAATGTGTTCCTAATGTTACACAAACCGTGTTCCCATTCGCGAGTCAGACGGCTGTCTTCTAACAATTAGTATCATTAGAAACGCTTTGAACACCTTAATGTCAGTGGAGAAATGCATAATATCATAACATCATATACCTGCTATATTGTCAAATTTACCCTATATATATATATCTTTTTATATCATCAGAAAAATATTCACCTTTGCAACATTCTGGCAACACCTTAGCATCATTAAAGATAATTTTGCAGTTGCCACTGTCACATTTTCTTCAGAAAGTTCTCCACTCTTCTAATCACTACCGGTTCCTCTCAATATGGATCAGTTGCAAAAGTAAGCAAAAGTAGCCAAAAACATGTCACGGAAGAGTTCAAATATTCCTCCCTGAAAAAGACCCAAGCCATGCGTGTGTGTGCATGTGATGGTGTGCTATAACGTGTTCTCTTTTTACTGTGTGAACATTTTTATTTATACCACAACACTTTCAAGATCACTACTAACTTAACAACGTTTTTCAGTAGTTTGAAGTTAGTTCAGCTATTTTCCAAAATTGTGGATAGCTCTTCCAGGTGTAGCTTGATGAAACACTATATGGCTGGTTTTTATTGTGCATGCAGCTTTACAGTCAAGCGAGCTGAGGAGCTCTCCTAAACGGTCTTCTGTCTTATATGAAGCATTGGAAATTTGATCTATTCTTCTTTTTGTTCAGCCTGTTTAAATGAAACGATTCAAGAAATGATTCACCCATTTGAGTCGCTTTGCAGAAGTGTGGCATTTTAGGTTTTTTTTTAAAATTGAAATATTTAGTTAAATGCTGCAGATGTTTCCAGCTAAATTCTATAAGTTAAGATGCATTCTGTTTTTAAGAATACAATTTTAAGATGCATTCTATGCATTCACAAGTATACACTTCAAAATATTTTTATGAAATAATTATTAATTACATAATCATGCAGTTTTATATTTAAAGGCAGATATTGTTTCCCCAGCTTCAATGTAGTAATACATGTGGCTGCTTTTTTGTTTCTGGGACTAATTTTGTAATTTTCTTTTTCTCAAGAGGAGCTTTACTGTAATTTAATCACTTTAAATTATGAGTAGCATGTAGCTTGGAAAGCTAGAGTTTCAAAGTTGCTTCAATTACGCTGCTTCTTGGAAAGTTAATTTTGTCTCTGCCGATGTTGAAGAAGAGAAGTTGGACAATGAAACAATATGTGTATTCATCCAGGTAGGCAGGACTGAGGTAGATGTGAATTCTACCAGCAGGTTTTCATGCATTCGCTGTCTGACATGAGCAAATGCATGTGGACACCATGGGTTGTAATCAGAGATACCCGTTTGTTCGGTTGCTGGTCTGCTTCCAGTTGCCCCAGCCCAGCCTTTCGTTCCACTTTGTCCCTTTTTCCCCTCTCCTCATCAGCCTGTGCCCTTGTCCATAGTTTGAACAAACTGTTGGCTCCTGAAGCTCCGGAACTTGGTGAGTTTCCACCGGTCCAATCTGGATGATGGGACTGTTTGGTTTGAACTCTCTGCTGGTCTGCTTTCTGAGGCTGATCATCTGCTTTGTTTATGAAAGGGAATACACGTCTATTAGTTTGTGTCTTTCCTTTATTACAATGTGTTGTCATTCATTAGATTATTTTTAAATTAATGAATAACATTATTTGTCTTTACACATGAGAAGAGAGGTTTATGTTTAGATGAGCGTATCCATAAATTTAAAGTTAATCCTTTTTCCATTTCGGATTGGTAGGGATTATTAAAGTAGCTGAACATACATTTTTGCAGTCAAAAACAGGGATTGAAATGTAGTTGTACCCTATATGAAGACATGATGAAGCAATATTGCATGCTTGTATTTGTCATAAATAATTGTTCTATCGCAAATCACTCTCTTGATCAGTCATCTCCTACATAGTGAACATTGCTTTGTGCACTATATAGGGAGCCACATTTGCGTTTCTTCTTTTGACACACTGCACAGCTAATTCAGACATTTAATTTTACTTATCTGAGTGAGTTGTCCTGAAAAGGTCTATACATACAATAACTGTATAACCTTGGCAATAATTATCTTTATAAATATTCAAATATATATTAAGAAAAACGTGCTGACCCCTGACTTTTGAACAGTAGTGTATGCAGTTTAGCTTCAAATGGTAAAAACACTTTTATTCATTGCAACTCTTCAACTAGCCCACCACTTGGGCCTCTAGGTGATTGGCGTTTGAGACCTCCTTGTGTAGTAGGTCATCTGTATTCAGTATTGGGATTTATTGAAGGGATTATGGGAGTAGGGAAAAAGGGAATCACGTAATGGGGTGAAAGTTAGATTGCACAAGATGAAGTCAAATTGGGAACAATCAGTGAATATCCCTCTTTTTATCCGTATATTTCTACTGACCGTAACAAAACCCCATAGAGGGCCATGCAGATGCGCAAATACGTTTTTGTGCCATTTTAAACCATTTACATAAGCTGTAAGGATTAATCCCTGTGTGTAATATTGGTTGGATGTAAGGTGGATGAGTTTGCCAAACAGATAATGAAACACACTGGCTCATGTGATTTTGGTTATGTGTTTTCTTGGGTGCCTGTCCTACCCTTCCAGTGGCCTCTGGCGTAGAACAGCTAATTGTACTGAACGGTGTTCAAACTCTTGATCCACGCGATTTGCAGAATGCGCAACCACCCAGGCAAATGCACACACGCTTATGTCAACATCACCATGTGGTGTCCTAACCGTGCGCGGCTGTTCGGGTTCAAAACGTGGTTAACTGCTCTTCCTCCCAACCTAGCATTCTCTCATCTCCCATCACGAACTTCCATTTGACCCAGATTCTGCTCATGCTGACGCGATCCATGTCTGACCCAGTCTTGGCCACTGACTTCAGCTACTGCTTGAGTCTCTGAGATAAACCATGATCCGGGGCACTGCTGGAGCTGATCTTGAGCAACTTCTTTTTGGGAACACACTGTTTGAATGAATCGTTCTTCCCTGGAGCCTGACTTCGTATCCACAGGTTTATCTTCTAATAAAAGAGAGAAAGCAACTGTGTTTTAAAAGGTTTGGTGGAAACTAAAATGGAACCTTGAGTATCTGCGTTAGTTGAGAACTTCCAATCTACATTCAATCTACATGTCGATTAGTAGTTTAGTGTTGATCATAAATTTATCATGCCCAAATAGGGAAAAAAATACAGTAAAAACAGTAAAATCGAGAAATATTATTATAATATTTGAATATATTTAAAATGTAATTTATTCATTTGAGGACATGAAAGCTGCCAGCTTAAAGTTTAAAAACCATTCTAATATGATTTGCTGCTCAAAGTAACATTTCTTCTTATCATGTATGTTGAAAACGGTTGTGCTGCTTAATGGAAACCAAGGATTCAAAAAGAACAGTATTTGTTTTGTAACATTATGAATGTCCCTTTTGATCATTTTAATGTCCTTGGAGAGTAATAGTATTCATTTCTTTTTTTAAAATCTTTTACTGACACACTTTTAAATGCTAGTGTTCCTGGTTTTTGGAGAAGCTGACAGACTTTTTTTTTTTTTTGTATGTAAGCAATTTTTGTTTTCATGGCACTTGCTTTGGCAACTATTATAGTTGCTCAGAAACACATACCAACACCTTGGCATTGTCAGCAGGTTTTGCATCACTTTTTCTTCAGAAAATGTCAAAAAATGTTCCCCTTATTTCATGGCTTGTAAACCAGCAAAAACACTGTTCAATTCTCCTTTTTTTTTTTTTCCAAGCAGTAACGCTCTCCATCATGTAGTGCCATTTGCATCCAGTAGGTGACAGCAGAGGTCATCCCAGATTCTGCCTGTCTCCACTGCTCTGTAACATCTCCCGCAGAAGTGGAATGTTGGTGTAGAGTTAAACCAATATTCAAACTCCAGTAACCTTTGAACAAAGTGACCGTCCAGCCAGCACTTGCCAAAGCCTCACATTCCTACTATTAAAGTTTGTTTTCTTGCATGTCTTTGAGTCCTGTAAGATTTGTCTTCTTGGCGCGTGTTCACGTGCATGTGTGTTTTGGCTGTAACCTGGCACGTGCTGATTAGAGCAAAGCTATGGAGTTGTTCCTCAAAAGTAAACCAAGTGAATGATAAATCAAGCTCTAATGTCACCTTGCACAAGCTTTCTGTTAACTCGGAGAATCAATCTGTAACACTCTCTTATTCTTGATTGCTGACACAGACTCTGGCTCCTGGTTCTGACCTGCGACTTCTCTTCGCTAGCAGATGTGACTGCTCTGCTTACATGTTGGCGCTCGTTGTGGCCTTTTTGCAGCTTCAGTAGTGGTTTCTGCTGTTAAATACAGAAGGGTGCCGTCGCTCTTTCTACTTTTTTGTGGGTTTCTGTTCCAGTGGTTTTGTGGTCGAGTGACGTTGGAGACATTCTGACTGTAGAAGCTGCAGAAGAATGGATTAGTTGCTCTTTGCTGACTGATGAAGAACAGGGCGCCTTTTCCTCCCATCATTTATATTTCTCTTCTCTTCAGGGATTTCACTTTTTCTCTTTTGACCCTGTACTTGCCCACTTCTTAGTCATTTTTGCCCGTCCGTATCTGCATATTATGGTCGCATTGTTAATGTTGTGTGGAGAAATACTTGAAGTTTCCACCTTCTTTAGGCTGACGTCACAAGACAGATGGTATCTCTACCACCGCCAAATACCTTTAGGCAATAAATCGGTTGTTTCAGGGTAAGACCCTCAACCTCAAGTGGATCCACTTCCCTTTCCACAGCAGAGATGGCTTCTCTTGAGCTTTGGATGTCTCTCATTCCCTCCTCCCCGTTCCATTCTTCCATCCCCTACTCCAGAGGAGCGAGTAAGCGCACGAGCGAACCGCTAATAACAGAAGGCTATTTGTCTAGAGGGCTCTGTGATCCAGACTTGCAGACTGGTTCCTATTCCACTGGAAATTAGGCCCAGTCTCAGCGAGCCTGTGATTGTTTTAATTCCACTAACAAATGATCTGAAAATAAATATATTGGGAAATCCAGTGCTATAATAATGGCTCCATTGTAAGCTGTCGAGCACAGAGAGTCTGTGTGTATGTTGAGTATAGAGAAGCAGTTAGTCAAAGATTATGTTATAGACCTCAAGTTTGAATTTGAATCTCCCCCCAACTAGTGTAGTCACGATACCAAAATTTTGACTTCGATACGATACCCAACTTAAATATCACGATACCGATACTTAAATGATACTATGGCAAAAACCTAAAACAGCAGGAAATGTAAATAAATAACATATGACAGAACTTCTTTCTTCACCAGTGTGCAGGCTGATAATTCTGGATGCCATGAAGTTAAAGTTAGACTTAATATAATTTTTAATGTTTATTGTTTTCATGCTCAATAAAATTATAAATTATTTGCTGTAATGCTTTTTTTTTTATACATTTAGGTGTTTTTGACAGTAAGATTATTGTAAAAATTATATTACTGTAAATAATTAGAGCAATGTTATTAAAGCATAAATTTGTTTAAAATAACTGTATATACCCTTCACATATTTATGTATTTTTAAATTAATTTTATTTTTGCAACCAAATATCACTTCTTAAACTTAGACTCAATAATACACCTCTTTGCAGAGGTCTACTTGCACAAGTAAAATAAATAAATAACACTCATTTAATGTTTGAGAGCATAAACATAATGCTGGGATCACATTCACTAACCTGTCGCTCTTTAAATTCTTTGTTCAAATCGGGACGTTTGTCGGCAAGATGCTTTTGACTGCCTTCGCTATTTTGTAACATCTTTTGCAGACGGGCTTTGTGGTGTCCATGGGCTTGATCTGTCTGTCGGCAATGTAAGTAAAATAATGCCATATTTCGCTTCTTGCATCTGCTTTCTCAACAATTTGTGGACGGTCTGCAAGAGCACCTGTTTTTGCAACCATACCTCTCGTTTCATCACCATAAAAGCCGTTGCGCAGTTGATAGGAATAAACGCACTCAATGTGCCTAAGAAGCACATCCCCTGCTGTCGCACTTTAGGAAATACAGCTGGCACTGAAAGTACTGGTACTAATAAAATGAAGAACCGGACCGTTTTTAAAAGCAGGGCATCGCGATACCTTTCTAGTACGGTATATCGTGCAACACTACCCCCAACCCTCCGGCATGTCCCTTTTGTTCTGTCAGTCACTTCAATTTCTTTGCCCAAATTTATTCCAATTTTTTTCCCATTTTACTCCTCTACGCATCTTTTCTCTGTTGGAGCGTGTTTGTACAATGAAATGACAAGTGTTTCCACCATCTTCAAAATGACTCTTAAAATACTGACTTTGTTGTCTTCTGCTTTGTGTTTTAGGAAGAGGTTGGTTATATAGTGTATATATATATATATATATATATATATATATATATATATATATATATATATATATATATATATATATATATATATATATATATATTATTTGGAAATCATCACCTTTTGCCAGAAACCATTGTTTGCCACAGACAAGCATATGCATGTTCAAAATTCTGGTCAGGGCTATTAGTAAATTATGTAAATTATGATTGAACATTTTAAGGCAGGAACACACCAAGCCGACGGTCGGCCGTCTGGCAGTTTTTGTTCGTCGGCCGACTAAGTTTTTTCAGTGTGTTCCGCACTGTCGGCTGAAGTTGGTCCTCGTCGGCTTTTTTTCAGCCGATTCGACATGTTGAATTGGCGTCGGAGCTCGTCGGTCCGTCGGGCCATCTGATCATTCTGATTGGCTTGTTCAGCTACTGCCACCTGCTGGTTCGGAAAGGCATTTCATCTCACGCAGGCGCAGAACTGACGTGCTACTTGGCCGTCGGCTGTCGAGCGTTGGCTTGGTGTGTCAGGGCAACTTTGGACCCGGACGCTGCCGACATGAACCAACCCCGCAGTCTGCTTTCATCTCCACTAGTTATTCGGCGTCGGCTTGGTGTGTTCCGGTCTTAACAAAGCTGCTGTGTTCGGGAAACCTGTTGAAAATAATCCTGTTTTAGCAGTCTTGGCTTCTTAAAGGTAGGGTAGGCAGTTTTGGAGAGACTAGCAATAGCAAGCTAGCTTTGAAAGCATAAGATCCCACCATCCCATCTGAGCTCCCATACAAGAGACTGGGTTAAATTACCCCATGTCTCACAGCACAGAACATTACAATAATAATAATAAACATAAACAATGTACAGAGCTCATTTCGGCATTGATAGTATTGCAATAGAAATGCATAAACCTGAGTCTGAGGATGTGAACAGCTCTGGTTGCCATCTTGAAATTATCGTTCCATCGTGAATGCAGCATAAGCTCGTTATTTTGGTCCAGGAGGAACTGTAAAAGATGACTGCTGGTTGTTTGCGGCACTCTGTGACTGTCTGCCCACAACTCTGCATAGCCTTCCGGAACTCACTGATGACGTGTTATGTCTGTGAACACGGTGCACGGAGGTATGGAAATACATATGTTGACAGGCAGGTGGGACATCAGTTTCGAATGCAAAGATTGGATAAAAATGTTTTGATCCTGTGATCAAATATACAATATATGTACTTTTTTTTTTTTTGTTTTTTTTTATAAATATTTAGACCACTTCTATTATTGATTGCTATCAGGAGATTCAACCAGTATAACAAAAAGTGTTTATGAAAAACTTTTCCTACCCTACCTTTAAGTTTTTTTTATTATTTTTAAATTAGTTGAAAACTGTAGAAAAAGGTACCAAGACTGAGTAAATTTATTTTTTTGTGTGTGTGTGCAGAAATCGACTATACAGCCCATGAAGCAAATGACCCAACTGAATAAAAAGACAGCAGTACAATATAAAACTACTGGTGTGTAGATATTTATAAAGTATAAAATTCAAGCTATTATACTTGAATTGAGGTAGTGATGCACCAAAATTATTTTACAGAAAATATTATAGTTTTCATTTAGCTGAAAACCAAAAATAAAGTTTGAATGATTGATTGTTTAACCTATATTGTCCATATTGTCCATATTCCTGCCTTTGACTTCTCATATACACACAATGTACAGCAACATACATTTAAAATACAGTAAAAATTACAGTAAATAAAAATAATTGCAAAATCACATTTAAGTTGTTTGAGATTGTAGAGAGATTTGATTTACATCAATGCTTCATTGGAGTGGAAGTTCATAGCTGAGTGAAACTGAAGTTCTACTGAAGGGTATATCATCATTTAACAATCTCAAAGCTCATGCTAAGTGAATGGGATTTTTACTTCTGTTGAACTCTATTCACCATTACAAGTATTTCTGAGAGGGAATAAGTGGTATACAACAAATTGCATAATATCTTGCATAACAACTAAAGAGCTTTTCACCTTTAATTTTTCAAAAGGAATAATCTTTTTCTTTTATTTGGCCTGTTCCTGTTCCCTTTTTAAAAACGTCTAAATTGTTCAATTCAGAATTGCCCTTCAGGGTGCCACTGAGGCAAAGACATTTTTGCAGTGTTTGTTTCTTTTTGT
The DNA here is from genome assembly GCF_018812025.1 of Megalobrama amblycephala. Lineage (NCBI taxonomy): Eukaryota > Metazoa > Chordata > Actinopteri > Cypriniformes > Xenocyprididae > Megalobrama > Megalobrama amblycephala. The sequence goes on from NC_063046.1 coordinate 13,010,669, forward strand.
TTGCCATTCCATACCCCATCACTCATTAACATGACGTTAATGCCTCTACTTAAGATGAGAGGACTGAACTGGATGAGTGGGACATAACAGCCAATGAAGCACAATAGACAACACACTACTGCAACATGCTGCGTCTAATACGCTCTCGCTATGACGCACATGCCTTTACTAGAGATTAGAAGAGGACTAGAACTTCAGACATGTCTAAAGAAATAAGTGGAGCACAATGCTATGATGAATACAATGACGACGCTCAATCTTTGCATAGTCCAGTTAGTGCATTTAAGACCTTTTTGTTCTCAGAGAAGAATAAACAGTGTTGTCTTGAATTATTTTTATGAAAACATCAAGCAGCCACAACATCCACCTTTCATCCTCTTGCCGCTATTTGGTTTCTATACTATTTTCCTCATGGTCTTGAAGTTTTCTCTCCATTCTCTTTTTGTTTTTTTTTCTATAAAGAAGCCCTTTATTGTCTGCCTTGAGACTGGGTTGAAATGTTCAGCGTTTCCTGTAATGAAGTCCTTTAATTCTGATGCTCTTAATGGGAAGGAATTCGGAAAGGTCTCTTCATGTGCCACCATCCAATACACCCTCGCTATGACGCACATGACTCTACTAGAGAGCTCAGCCTTTGCGTAGTCCATTTGGACCTTCTTATTCTCAGAGAAGAATAATCAGAATAAATAGTGTTGTCTTGAGTCCTTTTTGTGGAACCACCAGGCAGCCACAACATCCCCCTTATATTGTCGCTGCTTGGTTTCTGTTCTCTTGTCCTCATGGTGTTTTGGAGTTATGGCGTTTTCTCTCCATTCCCTTTTTCTTTTGTTTAGTTTTTTTTCAATTAAGAGGCTTTTTTTTTGTCTGCATCAAGAGTCCTCCATGCCTGAATCTTGCTCCCCACTAAATAACTTGAGAGGTTTGTAAAGAGAATGTTGCGTGAGCATTGAACTTAGTCTTGACGTCAGACGGCGTTAGTTAAAGGATAGTGTTCTATTGAGGAAATCTCATCTAAACTCTCACGTTTTGCTTATGGGAAATCCTTTTTCACAGGTGCCCTTCCCTTTGTTGGCCCTAATGGGAAAAGACGTACTTTGTCAGTATGTAGCACAATATCACTATTGAGTTAGAATGTCACAGGGAAAATGATTGACAAGCTTTATTCCTTCTTGAATACATGTGGGATTCTGCAATTAGTGAAAGCTAAAATACTCTCTCTCTCTCTCTCTCTCTCTCTCTCTCTCTCTCTCTCTCTTTCCCCCATGGTTTATTGTATTGGTTGTATAATTTTAATTATTTGTTATAGAATTACGTATTTTAAAGTAGTTTTGCAGAAATCAGCATTATCACGATTATTTAGAATCAGTGTCTTTTTTATTTGTAATTTTATTTGAAATGTATTTCAATTTCATTTGGATTATTTTAAAAACCAAACAAATGTAATCTATCTATCTCAAGAGCCAAAAAAATTAAAATGTCCTTCCTTCCAAATTGTCATATTGACATGTCGCTGTGTGTTTGTTTTTCAGGCACAGGTGCAGATCGCTCGTGACAATGCAGTGACATCACAGCAGCGGTCAGCGAGTGGACGGAGGATACGGAAGGAAGCGTGCTCAGGCACAGAGGTGGACAGAAATAAAAGCAACCCCTTCACGGAACAGGATTCTGGGATATTGGATGTGGAGGATGCAGAGCAAGATGAGGTGAGAAGGGAAAGATTCATCTCAGCAGTCAAGCAAATTCATAAAATAAATTCATTTTAAAGGGATAGTTCACCCAAAAATGAAAATTATCCCATTATTTACTCACCCTCAAGCTATGTGTGTATGACTGACTATTTTCAGACTAACACAATCAGAGATGTATTTAAAAATATCCTTTGTCCTACAAGGTTTATAATGGTTGTGAATGGTGGGGGCCACGTTTTGAAGTCAAAAATAATGCATCATCCATAAAAAAGTAATCCATGCAACTCCAGTGGGTTAATAAAGGCCTTCTGAAGCGAAGTAATGCGTTTTTGTAAGAAAAAAATCCATATTTAAAACTTTATTAATTCAAATAACTAGCTTCCAGTGGACGACTGTACGGAGAATGCACAAGTCAACTTGCGCCAAATGAGTAATCCTCTGACATGATGTATGACGCAGGTTGTAGGAGTATTGTAAGCATAGACGCCTCTCGCGGTTCAAACACATAGGGCTGGGCAGCAAGGATGGCTTGAGGGTGAGTAAATCATGGGATCATTTTCATTTTTGGGTGAACTATCCCTTCAAGCTTTTAGAAAGTTGTTCTTAGTCTGACTTTGGATATTTTTCTCTAGCTGTAGCAGCAACAATGAAAGCTTGAGTCTCTGTATAGTGCAAAAGCTCATGTGATAGTCGCCGGCTCGCAGTACAGTACAGTCATGCTGTGTACCAGCTGCTTTGACTCGATTATCAGGTTGACTGTCTCGTAATGTGTGCAGTGGCTCACAACCTCCCGAGTGTCCGATCTCACACAGCGTAGGGCGTACTCGAGTTGTTTCAAACCTGTATGAGTTTCTTTATTCTGTTGAATACAAAATAAGATATTTTGAAGAATGTTGGCAACTAGACAGTTGACGGTAGCCATTGACTTCCATAGTATTTAAGTCAATGGCTACTGTCAACTATTAAAGGTGCCATCGAACGTTTTTTACAAGATGTAATATAAGTCTAAGGTGTCTCCTGAATGTGTCTGTGAAGTTGCAGCTCAAAATACCCCATAGATTTTTTTTAAATTAATTTTTTTAACTGCCTATTTTGGGGCATAATTAGAAATGCGCCGATTCAGGCTGCAGCCCCTTTAATTGCTCGCGCTCTCCGCCCCCTCCCGAGCTCTCGACTCTATCGTTGCATAATCAAAAGTTCACACAGCTAATATAACCCTCAAAATGGATCTTTACCAAGTGTTCGTCATGCAGCATGTCTAATCGCGTAAGTATGGTATTTATTTGGATGTTTACATTTGATTCTGAATGAGTTTGATAGTGCTCCGTGGCTAACGGCTAATGCTACACTGTTGGAGAGATTTATAAAGAATGAAGTTGTGTTTATGAATTATACAGACTGCAAGTGTTTAATAATGAAAATAGTGACGGCTCTTGTCTCCGTGAATACAGTAAGAAACGATGGTAACTTTAACCACATTTAACAGTACATTAGTAACATGCTAACGAAACATTTAGAAAGACAATTTACAAAATCACTAAAAATAACATGTTATCATGGATCATGTCAGTTATTATTGCTCCATCTGACATTTTTTGCTATTGTCCTTGCTTGCTTACCTAGTCTGATGATTCAGCTGTGCAGCTCCAGACGTTAATACTGGCTTGTGTAATGCCTTGATCATGGGCTGGCATATGCAAATATTGGGGGCATACATATTAATGATCCCGACTGTTACGTAACAGTCGGTGTTATGTTGAGATTCGCCTGTTCTTCGGAGGTCTTTTAAACAAATGAGATTTATATAAGAAGGAGGAAACAATGGTGTTTGAGACTTCACTGTATGTCATTTCCATGTACTGAATTCTTGTTATTCAACTATGCTGAGGTAAATTAAATTTTCAATTCGATGGCACCTTTAAATGATTAAATGATGATGAAAAAAAAAATAAATAAAAAAATAAATAATTTTAGGGTGAACTGTCCCTTTAAGCAGACAAAACACAGTAATGGTTCTTGGTTCATTCAGTTAAGCATGACGAAATGAATCACTCAATAAGTGAGTCAGGTTGATTCAGTAATGACTCGGACTTACTGTCTTTTTATGAATAACTGATTTAGATCTGGAAAACACTGTCACAATTTTTTTTAATACAGTGTTCTGTCCGCATTAGCCAAAAATCGATAGTCATAAATAATTTAGTTTGTTTTTTAAAAATTTTTAATGGAACCATTTCTGAATATTGACTCTAAATCCTAGTTTCTCTGTCTCTGTTTCCGTCCCTCTCCATCAGTCCCTTCTCCTGCTTTACTTTAATATCCCCATGGATTTGCTGTTGGGCTGCTTGCCCAGTCTAGGATCCCCTCCCTTCTTAATGGAGCATCTCAGCTCTGCAGTTGTTTAGTGTCATTAGGGCTGCCCTGCTCCTCTGAGGCAGCAATGTGAGACGTGTGGAGCATGCAAGACGTGTTCCCCAGCTGGAGCTACCACCAGTAAGGAGCGAAAGGATGATCCTCGCTTAGCTCCTGAGAGACAAATTAAAATGAGACAGTCAAGGCAGTCAGTGTTCGTTGTGTACTTCACGTTGATTTTATTTTGACGTGCTCAGATAAGCGTTGTTGTGCGATTTCTTCACTTGTTTTGACATGGTGTTTTCACTTGCTGAAGTACCACATGATTGACACTTGTTGTGTTTGTACCAGAGCACTGGTTGATGGACTTTTGTTTTCTGATTGCGTTATGCTAAGCAGACACGTTCGTTTCAAAGCAGCTAACAAAAAGTTACTGGCTAAATAAATGTTAATGTAATTGTTGACTACAGTTACCAACTTTACCTAACATCTCACCCAATTCCATGATGGTGCAACATTAACTATACTATTTTAAAATCTTTTTGATCAGCATCAATCTTTCCATAATAGTTCCACAATAAGTGAAAACCTTCAACTAACCCTGTTAATGTTTGACCTTTCCCCCTTCCCTTCCCTCCATGCTTCAATCAGTCTGTGCGTCATCATGTTTTCCTCTTCTGGCTCCTGTTTGAGAAGCACTGCTTGTGCCAGGCTTTAATCTGCTTGAATCTCTGTGCTCAGGGGCTTCCTGAGAAACGGTTGTGTCCAAAGATGCAGATCAGTGCCCGTTTAATGACCCATTGCCACCTGAGCGATGTCCCCTTGTGCCCTTTTGTCCTGTCTGTAAACTGTTTGTAGGGGAGTATGTTGGTGTGAACACGCCATCCTTGAACCGGACAGACATTTTCAGCACTGTCCCAGTGGTGCATCAAGATTGAATTGTTTTTTCCACATTCTCTGGTTTATTGTTGGTGGTGCCATGAAATAGCCGTGTTTAAATGTCCCTCGTTGCTATTTTGTGGGCAACAGATCAAAGCTGGTATTGTTTAGTTGGGCATTTGTTTGGCTTAATTTTGGAAAAAGAGTCTTTCCTATACTGGTAAGGTCAAGGGTGGCTCAAGTCAAAGGGAAATAAAGAAAATGTGATAAGTTAAATCTGGTAAAAACTATTACACTACATTTGATTTTTCATGAGCTTTTAATTCAAAATAAATTCTAGTTGAAAAATATCTTTCAATGTTGTCTTTCCCTATTGACTTCCAGCTTTAGTGCTGCTTATCTGTACAGGCAATGTCTCTCTCACTGACTCGTATTTTATTGCAGATTCCTGGTGCGCAGGACTTGGTGGACTTCTCTCCTGTGTATCGCTGTTTACACATCTACACTGTATTGGTGAGTATGTTTTATTTCAGGTTTGACTTGTCTGATATTTCTAATCAGAATACAATCTCCTTGTTGGCCCTCACGCTTACACATTATAACCCTCGCTTTGTTCCCCAAGGCCATTTGTTGCAATGTGTAATTCTCAGGGAGAGAATGTATGTTTTCAGCATATGTTCATGAAATTGTGGATGTGTATTTTGACCAGTGTGTGTGTGTATGAGAGGTTGGTCATGTGGTAATGTTACCGTTTTATGAGTGAGTGTTTTACTTTACCGTTCAAAAGTTTGGGGTCAGTAAGATTTTATTTGGAAAGAAATTAATACTTTTATTCAGCAAGGACAAAAGTGACAGTAAAGACTTCTATATTGTTAAAAAAAAAATTCTAATAAATATTGCTCTTTTGAACTTTCTATCCATGTATTATGGTTTCCAGAAAAATATTAAGCAGTACAACTGTTTTCAGGTTTGATAGTAATATGAAATGCACAAAGTCAGCATATTAGAATGACATTTTAAAAATATATTACAGTAGAAAACAGTTATTTTAAATTGTAGCAATATTTTACAATATTACTGTTATTACAATATTTTTGTTCAAATAAGTGCAGCCTTGGTAAGCATACAAGACTTCTTTTAAAAGTGATGAAATATGATCAACCCCAAACTTTTGAATGATAGTTAATGTATAAATAAATATTGATTTGATGTATAACTGCATGATTCAGATAAAATTCAAATCCCAATGGCTAAAACATAAGTCAAAAAGGACCGCTTTCACGTTTGTAGTTCTTGTTGAACCTTTGCTTAAAAAGGTTAGTTCACCCAGAAATGAAAATTCTGTCATTAATTACTGACCCTCGTGTCAGTCCACATCTGTAAGACATCTTTGGAACACAAATGAGGATATTTTTAATGAAATACGAGAGGTTTCTGTCCCTCCATAGTGATCCAACATAACTACCACTTTCAAGGTCCAGAAAGGTAGGAAAATTTTATGATGCAACACGAGTGCTTTGTTTGTGCAAAAAAAAAAAAAACCACAATTTAGCAATTTATATACAAAATAATATTATCCAAAGCGTGTTCATGCAACAATGTCAGTTCTCGCGTAAACACAACCTATGCGTCATGGTAGAGTCCTGCACGGGTCTGTTTTTGGAGACCCACCCCCGCCCGTATCCGCAAAGTTTAGCACCAGATCCGACCCGTCACCCGTGATAATATCAAAATTAAATCCGCACCCGCCCAGACCCATTCATATTTGGCCGGTTACCCGATCCGTGCCCGCGATAAATCACACGCGCTAAAATCATTCCAATTAAAGTGCTTTATTTTTTAATCTCGCACCTCTCTCAACATCACAACAGCGTCATGAATGGCTAATGAAACAGGCTAAAGTGCGATTTGAAGACGTGCCCAGCTTCCGGCTATCAAACGCCAAAACTTTATGGCATGTTTTGCAAGCCGCAAAGCCGCTTATGATGTTATTTTCCTGATCTCGTATTACACCACACTTTCTCCAGACATCCGATTTTGCCTTTAAAGACTCGTTGTCAACAATTTTATATGCTCCACTCACCAACTTTACTTTTACTTCATCCATAGCTACTCCTGCTAGGGTACGAGAAGCATCAACAAAAGTCGCACTGTCGCAGTGGTGGTGACATGATGGGTCAAATGTCATATCGTTGTTGCATATGTGTAATGGTAATTTAGACACACAAATATTGTGCATATTTTTCATCCGCAAGGAGTTAATTATCCGCCCGCATCCCCGCCCGTGAATTTTAGGAATGTCACAATCCACCCGTTTTAGCCACTTTTATGCGGGTACCTGACCTGTTGCAGGACTCTGCGTCATGGTGCTCTTGTGAACTCGTGTTAAAGATCGATATTTTCATAAATAAAGTGGTAAATTGTCTTTCCTACCTTTCTGGACCTTGCAAATGGTAGTTGCGTTGGATCTCTATGGAGAGACAGAAAGCTCTCAGATTTCATTAAAAATATCTTCATTTGTGTTCCAAAGATGAACAAAGGTCTTACAGATGAGGAACGACATGAGGGTGAGTAATTAATGACAGAATTTTCATTTTTGGTTGAACTAACTTTTAATATCTTGATATTAGATGTTCACAATACCACAAAATCACAGTATTTGACTGTCACAATAAGATTTTTGGTCAAAAACATCATATAGCTCTAAACTGACTTCTATCTCTTCATCTCTGTAAGTACATCTGTTAATCTGTGCTGGCTGGTCATTTTGAATCTAAGTGGTTAGCACTAGTTGTTTGTTGATGACTTTGCTGAAATTTGCCAGTGGAAACTACTCCATAGTTTACCAGCAAGTTCTCCACCCAAAAGTACCCTGGAATGTTTCCCGCACAAACAAATATTTCATTTGACGCAGTCACAAGTAGTGAAAAACACTTCTTAAATGCATCAGTGTTCATTTATTAACTATAAACATGCTAGACACTCATTTATGGAGTCAAGAGTCTTTAAATTATTTGTAGTATGCTTGAAAATACAGCCAAGAACTTGGTGTAGGTCTATGTGCTTGGGTGGGTACGTCTGTTTGTTTTTTTGCGCGAACACGCACGCGTTTGTTTTTGGAGCGTACGTGCTGACAGCTCCTCATGAAGACTCTTGAATTGTTTGAGTTGGTGGAATGTCACTTTTATGACCCTCCAGCCTGTAAATTTCATGTGCGAGCAGATGGACTGTCATTACTACAATAGTCTTTGTAATGGAAGCTGGTGAGAATGGTGTTCGGGGTAGAGAGGAAGCCTTTAGAGTTCATGTCTTGCCCTTTTTTTGACCAGCCCAAAGCTGCACTGGAGACCAGGTCTAGGAGCCGTCTGAGGACGCAAAGGAAAGGGAGGGAAAGTAAGGGACGAGAGTTGTTTGAAAGTGACCAGGGAGTCATAGAAGGGACGCACACACATTGTTTTGGGGTTATAGGAAAAGAAAGCAAACAAATGAGAAAAGAGCCCCGATAAGTGAGTCGATGTGTTTCTTTTTAAGAAGGAATGTTCGAGTTTTTGTGTTTCCTTTCCCTGGTGACCCTTGAGTCACCTCAGACCCTGGGAAATCACACTGCTTACTTATACAAAAACAATCAGAATTGCACTTTATATGTCCCTGAAGGACTTTTTTGTTTAAACGGTGAGCACACACACACACACACACACACACACACACTCATGAACGCCTGTGTTTCACTGCGCCTATGGCAGGTACTTCCCATTCACTGTATATTCAGTGTCCTAAACACCCCCACAGGAAGGAAGTTGTTGAGACTGTTGTATGTTTATATGTCGATTGGCCTTAGTGTGACATCACTCCAGATAACTTAAACAAGCATCATGTAAACACTGCTAAACGCTACTGTAAGAGTGAGAAGGACAGAGAGACACTTATGGAAGGGAGGGAAACGAGTCAAATATAGAATCTGTTCATGACCTTGGTCCTGTAGATGTACAATGGCGCTTTTTTGGTTCTGCTCTGACTCCTGAGCTGGCTGCACTCCAGATGGCAGGAGACTCTGAGGGGGTTCACCTGGGTTTCCTTCATACCAGGGGGTCGTGACCCGGCCATGGTGTCCCTTGGCCTTTTTTTTCTTTTTTGTGCATGTGTGTGAGACAACATGGCTGTGGGGCCTGGAATTATAAGTGTGGAGCTGCTGCTGAGGGACAGGAAGTTGAACTCTGGTTGGAAAGTCAAGTCGAGGAATGAAAAGAATAAGGATGGCGAAAGAGAACAGGACAAGAAAGAGGTCAGAGTGCCTGTTGGAGGGTACATCCTGTTCTTTTGTCATGTTTGGCTGAAAAACTTAAATGGAAGACAATGTGTTTTAAGTTTTTCTTCACACTGCCATCAAACAAACAATTGACATTTTTATGAATCTGAAAATAATAAAGTTCAAATGGACAGAGGAAAAAGATTATCCCTCTGGAGTCGTGGAATTAAAAGAGAACGGAGGACTGCAGTAGAATAGAAAGCAGAGAAAAGAGGAAGCGTGATACTCGAGTTTAGTTGTTGAAAGTGTGACCTCTCTGCCTTAAGGTCTTGCACTTACCGTAATCGCTTATTGTTAATGTTTTATGGCGTTTTTCTTTTAAACTCGTATAACCTCAAGTGCAGAAATTGAGCTTTAATGCTGCTACTGTGTCAGAGATCAGAGGCTGGTGGAGATCTTCTGGGGTCAGTTTATGCTCTTACCTCTGTTTGCTTTATATCTCTTTTAGTTTTTCTTTTGAATTCTTTGTCACATATTTAGACCATTTTAGATGAGTTTTTTTTTTTTTTTAAATGCTTTTTACTCCCAGTGTTTTCCTGTTAGATACACTATTGTTCAACAGTTTGGGGTCAGTAATTTTTTTTTTTAAGAAGTTAATTTTATTTAGCAAAGATGTTTTTCAAACGTGACAGTAAAGACATTTGTAATGTTATAAAAAATTTCTATTTCAAATAAATGCTGTTTGTTTGAACTGCCTGTTCATCAAAGAATCCTGAAATAAATGTCACGTTTTTCAAAAAAAATATTAAGCAACTGTTTTCAACATTTGCTAATAATAAGACTTTTCTCTTAAGTACCAAATCAGCATATTAGAATGATTTCTGAAGGATCATGTGACATTGAAGACTGGTGTAATGATGTTGAAAATGCAGCTTTGGCACTACAGAAATAAATTACGTTTAAATAAACTAAAATAAAAAGTTATTTTAAATTGTGATCATATTTTACAATACTGTTTTTACTATATTTTGTTATATGCTACCTTGGAGAGCATCTTTCAAAAACATTTTAAAAGATCTTACAGACACAAACTATTGAACAGTAGTGTAAAACGGTCATAGATCTATTCTATTCTATTCTATTCTATTCTATTCTATTCTATTCTATTCTATTCTATTCTATTCTATTCATAATAATAATAATAAAAATAATAAACATTTATTACATAGCACTTTTCATACATGGAATGCAGCTCAAAGTCAAATAAAAACAAAATAAACTTCTATTCTATTAATAATAATAATAATAATAATAATAATAATAATAATAAACATTTATTTGTATAGCACTTTTCATACATGGAATGCACCTCAAAGTACAATTTCACACAATATTAATATAAAAATATTCGAAAACAACTATAAAAGGTTCACAAGGTAAAATAAAGAGATTGGCAATACAATTTCACACAATGTCAATATAAAAATACTCAAAAGCAACTATAAAGGAATCACAAAGTAAAATAAAAACAAAATAAACTTCTATTCTATTCTATTCTATTCTATTCTATTCTATTCTATTCTATTCTATTCTATCCTATTCTATTCTGCTTGGCTTCTTTTCCTATTACTCTCCTGTACCGACTTCCAGCTCAAACTCCTCCTCTTTACTCCTGATAGAACTCGAAGTCTGAACAGTGTCTGGGTTTTCTGACAGTTCTGGTCTGTGTTCAGATCAGTAAAAACACAGACCGGTTGTGATGGGCCAGCTGCAGCAGGGAAACCCTTGAGAAGGAGAACCACAGAAGAGGCCTCCATCCTACTTCTCTGACCCAGAGAACCACACCCAGGCATCTGAGGCCCTAGACCTTTTGGTTAGGGAAGTTCAGCTGAATTTTAGCGTGAATCTTTCCACGATAGTTGATGTTGGCACTGTTCTCCTTTGATTTTGACTGTTTGGGTTAAGGAACATCTATATGAGATGAAGCGTTTGGACACGATTAACTGGGTTTAGACTGCAGTTGGTAGACCTGCTCTTCTCCGTCTAGTAACCGCACAAGAGTTTGTATAGCCAACAGGATGGACACACTCAGTTAAATTCCCTTCACTCAGAACACAGCATCCTTCTCTTACATCCTTTTTTCCTTCTCCAAAATTTCTTTTTAAGGATTCTGAGGTAATATACATCCTGCTCCAAAGAGTCTATGTCATCAATGACTGTATATCATTGCAAGAGTCATTTTGCCCCACTGTGGACTGTTCAGTTTTGAGGGGAAGCTACTTTGAAGCTGCAGCGTGTCAAACTGTGAGATGGTCATAATTTAAAGCAAGCATTTTTTTTAAAAAATCCATTTTCATTTAATCCAAGTTCATGAATGAACCAACTTGCTAAAATTTTCAGACTTCCCAACACTTTTTGTGAGAGAGAAGGGTTTTTGTGTGTGCGTGTCGTTGCACTTAGTGTTGAGCAAGTTACTTTCTTATACTCTCTTTTCGTGTTCCTCACTGATTTGTTCCAGCTCCTGTCTTTCATTGTACTCTGAAGGCCTTTGTGGTCAAAGCAGAGTATCTGTTTAATCCCTGCTGTTATTAAAGGTTTAAGATTTTTCTGAAGTAATTTGAAATTTGTATAAAGCTTTTCTATTTCTGTGCCCACTCTTTTTTTCCTTCGATTCTTATTTCTCAAACCTTATTCTTCCCCACACATCATTACATCTGGGTGGTCTTGGGGTGGCGTAGCCTAGTTTGGGCTTAGTAACCGAATGATCGCAAGTTCAAACTTTGAAGGGTTTCAGTATCACAGTATCACTATTGTGCCCTTATGCTGTAAATCGCTGTAGATTGAAGCATTAGCTAAATGACAAAGTTGTAGTTGCCTAGTGAGCTTTCATTAAAGACAACAGTTTAGTCATCATAAGCTCACCGATTTGAAGGCCTATCCAAAGCTTGGACAGCTGCATTGTAATGCATTCTTTTGGCCAAAATTGAAGTTAGCGTTGCATGTATCCTGCAATGTGACTAGAATTGAGTGGGGAATTGATAGTGGACTTCAGAGGGGTACAACGGGTGGAAGGTCCAAATTGCTGTTTCAGTGCAGCTTCAAACGGCTCTACACAATCCCAGACAAGGAATAAGGGTCTTATCTATCGAAACAATTGGTCATTTTCTAAAAAAGAAAAGAAAAAAAAGTATATACTTTTTAACCACAAATGCTCATCTTGCACTGCTCTGCGATCCGCCACGCATGCATGTAATCACGTTAAAAAGTTTACGTGTAACCTCACTACATCTGAAACAGGGCTTATATCTCACTTTTGTAACTTGGAATGGTTCTGCGTGGTCAAGTCTTGTACTGTCGTTTTATCCTCTTATAAGAGTTACAGTCACCCGCTCTGGCCAGATAAATTCAGAGGGAATAGTGATAAGTCCTACCGTACTGCCACTGTTTTCTGTCTTTATCTCTGTCTCTCTGTGCGTTTCTGTGTTGTGTCTGCACTTTTTTCTAACTGGGACGTGTGTGCATGTATTGGTGTCATGCCCTCATAGACTTTGATAGCAGTCTGTGTGAGGTGGACAGGAACTGCACTCTGGGATTCTGGGAAAAAGATCAAGTCTTTAAGCAGTGAATGAGGGCCTTTGTTTTTAGACCACAATCCTCTGCTGTACTGTATTCTGAATCGTACTAGAAGAGAGAGTACCCAATATGCTCTTTTTTGAAGTTTAGCTCGGTCTCTACAAGTGGAAATCTGTTTTCCTGTGTCAACTGCTTCTCTCAGTCATCACCTTCCCTCTCTTGTTTGTCATGCCGGTCATCTTGAGCTTTTTCGGTCTTAAAGGTGCCCTAGATTATGTTTTTAAAAGATGTAATATAAGTCTAAGGTGTCCCCTGAATGTGTCTGTAAAGTTTCAGATCAAAATACCCTATAGATTTTTTTTTATTAATTTTTTTAACTGCCTATTTTAGGGCATCATTATAAACGCGCCAATTTTATGCTGCGGCCCCTTTAAATCCCGTGCTCTCCGCCCACAGAGCTCGCGCTTGCCTTGAACAGTGCCTTAACAAAGTTTACACAGCTAATATATCCCTCAAAATGGATCTTTACAAAGTGTTCGTCATGCATGCGGCATGCATGCGTCGGATTATGTGAGTATTGTATACTGTTATATTGTTTACATTGATTCTGAATGAATTTGAGGCTGTGCTCCGTGGCTAACGGCTAATGCTACACTGTTGGAGAGATTTATAAAGAATGAAGTTGTGTTTATGAATTATACAGACTGCAAGTGTTTAAAAATGAAAATAGCGACGGCTCTCTTGTCTCCGTGAATACATTAATAACCGATGGTAACTTTAACCACATTTAACAGTACATTAGCAACATGCTAACGAAACATTTAGAAAGACAGTTTACAAATATCACTAAAAATATCATGATATCATGGATCATGTCAGTTATTATCACTCCATCTGCCATTTTTTGCTATTGTTCTTGCTTGCTTACTTACCTAGTCTGATGATTTGGTTGTGCACATCCAGACGTTAATACTGGCTGCCCTTGTCTAATGCCTTTTATAATGTTGGAAACGTGGGCTGGCATATGCAAATATTGGGGGCGTACACCCCGACTGTTACGTAACACCCCGACTGTTACTTTATATAAAAAGGAGGAAACAATGGAGTTTGAGACTCACTGTATGTCATTTCCATGTACTGAACTCTTGTTATTTAACAATGCCAAGATAAATTCAATTTTTCATTCGAGGGCACCTTTAAATGACTGATGCTCATTGGTCACAGAGCTGTTCACACAAATTGAGAGCCATATTCTCACTCAGGTGCTTAGAATGTGTATCTGCTTTACCCAGGGTGACCGGGACACGTTTGAGAACTACTACAGGAAGCAGCGGCGGAAACAGGCCAGACTTGTGCTGCAGCCTCACTCTAACATGGTACGCCCTCACACCGCCTGAGCACATCCTATATATGACTGTCTGTCTGACACCCTCCAATCATATTCACTGCACCACCCCAATCACTAACATCACCTGACATAAACTCTCAGAAACTGTGAGGTAAGTCATTAGCGCTACATAACATACAGGTTTATTCTTGGTTTATTCTTGCATACAAGGAACCTATAGTTAATTTAGGGCCTGAAAATTCATAAGGGGACCTCTAGTGTAGAGGTGTTCGTATACAGTTTTCATTGGCTTGAACAACGATTGGAAAATTTTTGAACCATTGTTCCAGTTAAAATGTAGCTCAGTTGTTCAACACTTTCATTTTCCTTACAGCAGAGCTGAATTGGACATATTTTCCATATTTCATTATTTTCATTTTTTTTTTAAACTGTGCTCTTAAAGGGTTAGTTCACCCAAAAATGAAATTTCTGTCATTAAGTACTCACTCTCATGTCGTCCCAAACCCGTAAGACCTTAGCTATCTTCGGAACACAAATTAAGATATTTTTGATGAAATCCGAGGGTTTCTGAACCACACATTGGCAACAATGCCATTGTACCTTTTGAGGTCCAGAAAGGTATTAAAGATATCGTTAAAATAGTCCACATGACTATGTGGTTCAACTTTAATGTTATGAAGTGACAAGAATACAATTTGAACTGTTGCCATACGCAGTTGACGTAGTGAACGCAGTGCTGGAATCTGTGTTCTGCGTCCAAACACCGGCTCAGTATTGGCCGACGCTGTTCACGTAATTTGTCTTCCAAATATGAATGAAGGTCTTACAGGTTTGGGACGACATGAGGATGAGTAATTAATGACCGTTCAAAAGATTTGGGTTAGTAAGATTTTTTTTTTTTTTTTTTGTTTAAAGAAATTCATACTTTTATTCAGTAAGGACAAATATTAATTGATCATTGACACGTTTAATGTTACAAAAGATTTCTGTTTCAAATAAATGCTGTTCTTTTGAACTTTCTTTTCAAAGAATCCTAATAGAAATCTTTTATAAAAATATAAAATATTTTATGCTGAAAATTCAAAATTAGATTTTAAAATAAATTAAAATGGAAAAAAAGTTCTGTTTTACTATATTTTGATCAAATAAATGTATCTGTGAGCATAAGAGATTTCTTTCAAAAACATTAAAAAAATCTTACCAACCCCAAACGTTTGACTTGTAGTGTATATTAAAGTGTTGAAGACCTTTGCTGTGATTGTACAGGTATGTTGTTATTTGATCAAAAATATGACTTATTATTGAGGTAGAGGTAACATTATTTTTAAAGAAATAATGAATTATGAAGAAAATAATAAAAAAATGTTTTGGGTTGAAATCTAGTTTATTTCATGAAAAATAATAATAAAAAAACAGTAATAGTAGACTGCTCAATTGATTGATGTTCATAAACTCTCCTCCCTCTCTCCTGTGGTCTCCAGCATGAAACGTTAGACGGATACAGGCGCTACTTCAATCAAATTGTTGGGTAAGTGCTGTGCACATTTTATTTTGAATGGCCAAATTAACTGAAAATCAATTATACATGCTTACAACATTAATTTCAAATATAGGAGAGAATTAAAACAGCTCAATCCTTTTTTGGCTCAGCGTTCAGACCCTCCCTTTAGCCAAATGCTCCCCTTCCTCTGGCTCTTCCTGATTCTCCATCCCAGTGCTGCCGAAAAACTCTGAGCTTTAGAATTTATGGTTCTGGGGTTGTGGAGTGGCAGATTGGTGTTATTCTGAGTGTCTGAATGGGAACATCGGGAAGGCTGGTGTCTGGAATGGAGGCTTTTGCAAACATCCTAAAAGACACAAAAAAGGCTCAGGGCACTCACTCAGTGGGGATGTCTGGGATTTTTTGGGAATTTTGCTGGGCAGTTTGATGACTCATTCCTTTGAGTGCTAGAAAACCTCAGTGTGACCATTTGGGATATTATTGATTTACTATAATGAAATGTTTTCATATGATGTTGTCAAGTTCTCACTGTTTCTTTTTCATTGTCTTTTCCAACATTCATTGATTTGTTCCTGTATTTCTTTGTATATGTCCTGTAGATTTTTTGTAGTGGAGGACCACATCTTGCACACCACGCAGGGCCTGGTAAACAGGGCTTATGTGGAAGAATTGTGGGAGCTGGCTCTTTCCAAGACTATTGCAGCCTTGCGTACTCATTCAGTATGTCTGCACACTACACACTCAACACACACTGAGCAAGACAAGCTAACAGACAAACAGTAAAGCTGTTCAGTCAAGGCATCAATTTGAAGGCCAACCTGGAAGGCTAATTCACCATGACTTCCCTCTGGAACTTGTGATGGATTTTTAGGATAGTGGTTTTCTAATACAATAAGGTGCTTAACATTACTTGAAGACACTGTGCTTTCACATTTCGTTGTACATAGACTACCGTTCAAAAGTTTGCAGTCGGTAAGATTTTTTAAAAAAGTTTTTGAAAGACATCTCTTATGCTCACCAAGGCAGCATTTGTTTATTCAGAAATGCAGTAAAAATGGTAATATTGTGAAAAATTCTTAAAATGTATAATAACTAGGGCTGGATTCACAAAACAAAATGAAAATTATCTCATAATTTACTCACGCTCAAGCCATCCTAGTTGTTTATGACTTTGTTTTTTCAATCAAACACAGTTGGAGTTATATTAAAAATATTCTGGCTCTTTATTAAAAAAGTAATAAAAAAAAAAAGCACATCCATCCATCATAAAAGTAATCCATACTGCTCCAGGGGGTTAATAAAGGCCTTCTGAAGCGATGCGTTTTTATAGGAAAAATATCCATATTTAGTGTTAGTTCATGAACTAACAATGAAAAAACATTTGTTACATTATTTATTAATCTTTGTTAATGTTAGTTAATCAAAATAATTGTTCATTGTTTGTTCATGTTAGTTAATACATGAACTAATGTTAACAAATGAGATCTTATTGTAAAGTGTTACCATCACTTTTTATCAATTTTATGCACCCTTGATGAATAAAAGTAATAATATCCCCTCCACCCATAAGAATCCTACTTAATCAAATTTCTAAATGTGTAAATTGCCTCAAATGTGAAGTTTAAAACAGTGTTCCTGCAAATGGACTGCAACGGTTGTCCGCGTAAATGAACTTGCTTCCTTGTGGTAGTTGTCTAAATTGAGAACACTTTTCTAAAATCTATTAAAATTCTGAGAGAACCTGTGATTTAAAAAACAAAAAACAAAAAAAAACAACAACCCTCCTCTGGGGTTTAGGACTACAAACAGCTCTATTGCCAGATACTCATTTGGTAAAATAAATGTTGCATAAAATATATCATCTTTTCTAGCATTTATACAAAGTAATCTATGTGCTTTCCTTCCTCTGCTTCTGCTGTAATCCATCATTCTCCCTTGTGTCTCCGTAGTCTTATTGCACTGATCCAGACCTGATTTTAGATCTGAAGAATCTCATAGTGCTGTTTGCAGACACACTGCAGGTGAGATGGGATAGTACCTGACCATCAAGACAGCTTTTGTGCTTGTGCTTGTGTTTATATGGGTAACGTCTAAAAACTAGGGGTGTCAAATGATTTGATTTTTTTTTTTTTTAATCGGGTAAATAATCACATATAACAATGGTTTTTGTGAAAGTAAATATAAAGACAATAGTGTGACAAACAAATAAAGCATTGAATAAACGCTGAACAAAAAGGTTCAGTATATTGTTTGTTCCATTGATATCACTAGCACACAGTCCACTGCAATACAGTGTCAAGTTAATAGTAATGTGTCTTGAAATCACTGCATTCTCATTGTCTTTGACTACAAGAAATTGTTCTGTATAAATGGCAGAAAACATAAATACATTTAGGATTAAATGCTTAAGAAATATGTTGTGACAAATGTAAATGGTAAACACCATTTCATCCTGATTTCTGTTGAGAAGTTGCATGCATTGCTTCCTTTTTAACTGAGATGGGTATTATCCATCCCTCTCTCTCTGCAGCGTTATGGTTTTCCAGTAAACCAGTTGTTTGACATGTTGTTGGAGATGAGGGATCAATATGGGGAGATACTGCTGAAAAAGTGGAACCAGTCCTTCAGGTGCTTTTTCTCTCTCCCTTTTCTCTGTTTTCTTCATCTCGATCCCTTGGTTCATCATTTGAGTAAGGATAATAATGATTTGGTTATCACCTTGTGACCCTTGAGAAATCCATACTGAAGGAATTACACTAATAGGGTTATGCCCAAATGTAAGGCGCGTTCAACTTAAATCAGATTATGTTTACTGTATGTCATTTGTTCTGTTCTGCAATTCAATACTCGGTAACTATACATCAATTTTTTTTTTTTTTTTTTTTATGAAATGTGCATTTTTAATGGCCTGTATCAAAGTACCATTTAAGGAAATTGCCTGAATCTGATGCCTGTAGTGCTCAGAGATTTATGTTCGCAGAGGCTGTGGATTACAGGACAGTTGAAGGACAGGGAAAATTTGTCAGGCCAAACTATTAAACTAAAATCACTGATCAAATTAAACCCATATGTCTAAATCATATTGCTTGAAGGACAAATATTTTTTCTTTTTTGTGTGTGCTGGGGTTCCTTTAAAGAGCATTTAATCCAAAAAAAAGTAAATTCATTGTTGAAAAAAATGTTAAAGCTCCTTGGAGGGGGATAGTTACGATTTGTTCTGCTTAATCTTGAGAACAGATGACATGGAAAGGTTGTTGTAACCTTGCTGGAGTCATTTTTCGATCCCTGTCAGAGACACTTGACTCACTCCACAAAAGAATGATGCTCTGGAGTCTTTGAATGGCTCAGAATGTCATTATCGTGGGAACAGGCATTCGAGGAGATGCGTTGTGTGTGTTAGCCTTGACTAAGTTACACAAATACACATGCAGACAGACACACTGCTCATGAGACCCGTAAATAGTTTTTAGATTATTTAGTCTTCTTAAATATCCTGCTGTTGTTTATGATCAGCTGATCTGTGAAGTCAGGTCTTTCCCCCTCACACTTATTCCGTTGATTAGGCAAATCTTGGATCAGGACAACTACAGCCCCATTCCCGTGGCGTCCCCTGAGGAATACCAGCGGATCGCAGGCCAATTCCCTTTCCAGGATCCAGAGCTCGACAAGGTGAGCATTAGGCACATAAGAAAGCTTTTATCCTAGAGATTTTTCTCACAGATTCCCTCAGTTACACACCCTCCAGTCTCCACAAAGACATAAATATCCTCCTGCTGTCCAAGAAGTTGATTACTAACATGCACATCCTCTGAAATACTTGAACTTAGCCATACATTTGAATTCTCCCATTGACGTCAACAAGAACTGCTGGCAGTACTGTTGTAGTAATCACAACAGAACTGCTACCATTCTTGGTGATGCATGCACTTGCAGCTGTTCTTTTTCGTGCAAATAGGCTGCCTTTGTGTTTTCTTTATAAAGGGAAATTCCTGGTGTGCTCTATCAACAACATTTGCCAATATTAAGAGAGAGCTTTAAATTACCTCATGTGTCAATGCACATAAAATTACAATAATAATGAACTTAAACAACTTACTGAACTCTTACTTGTACCACCTGACTGCTGCAGATTCATTGCAGCGTTGATGGTGTTGACATAGAAACGCATAAATCCAGGTCTGAGGACAGCTCAGAGTAGAAAGTCACGGGTTGCCGTCTCTAAATTACAGTTACAACATGGCGTAAATGCAGGTGGAACTGTAAAAGGCAGCTGCTGTTTGTGGCACTCTGTGACTGTCTGTCTACAACTCTGCATAGCCTTACAGAACGCACTGATCACATGTAATGTCTGCAAGTAGGGTGTGCGGAGGTATAGAAAAATACATACGCTAACAGGCAGGTAGTATCGGTCCGAATGCAGTGATTGGACGAATATTTTTTGGTCCTGAGACTTCCACGGATGATATACATGTACATTATGTACTTTTTATTTTTTTATATTTCGACCACTTCTATCATTGATTGCTATCAGGACGTGAAGAGAATCTCAACCAGAATAACAAAAAGTATTTGTGGAAAAAAACATTGCCTACCCTACCTTTTAAAGCACTTACATTGGAAGTAAACAGGGCAAGGCAGCTGTTAAAATACATCCCAGGGTCTGTATTACAGAAATCTTAATTAACGCTTTATTTCTTAAATTACCATTGTTATTGAAGAGATATGATATGATTTCGAGTTAGGATGTTTCTGTTATATAGCCTCAGAACCAGAAATGTCCACCTAGAAAAGTATTCCCACATCAAATGAATGATTTAGACAACTTCATAGCTCAAATAAACATTTAAAGAATAATTAATAAGTTCAAATAATAAGTTCACATTTCTGACTTTAAACCCTCCAGAACACTTGCTATATGTAATGTGATTTCTTTGTTTATTTTTTTTTTTCTAAACAGATGCCTTTTCCGAAGAAGCTGCCATTTTCTGAATTTGTGCCTAAAGTATACTCACAACTCAAAGAATTCATCTACGCCTGTTTGAAATACTCTGAGGACTTGCACCTTAGGTACGAGCGTGCAAACACACTTTAAGCTCTTTCACACCTGCATATATAACCCCTCCGTCCAAATGTTCTCATTAGCAAATCATGCTGCCTCGATGCCAGTTTATATACCTATTTTTGAACTGCCTTTTTTTTTACCTTTCATTCTTCTGTTATGAAATCACTGAACCCACCCCATTGTCTTTGTCTATCCCCTAGAGTAGCCACTGAACCTCAAAGAGGAAGTTCCGTCTGCACCAAACAGTTTCTGTGTGTTTTCCTAATTAATTGCATGCTTTGTGCTAGTGGGTGTTATTTCAAGGAATTTCTCCCAGTGTTGACTGATCTCTGGTCAGTTTATGAGTTCTTAGAATTACTGATGAGGTTGCCAGATGCGCTGAGCTGTTTAGTGTGGCCTACCCTGAATTCCCAGTCTGCAGACTGTTGGACAGAATAAACGGCTCTGTGAAATGGTGCTTCGGTATGATCTCCCTTTATGATATTTCTCAGAATAGAAGTCCATTTCACAAGTGTACAAAACAAACAGTTGTGAAAACAGCACTTGCGGATTTCTCAATAAAAGACCTGCTTAGTGACCTGTTATGTAATGTCAGTGAGTAAATTGAATTAAAGGTGCCCTCGAATTAAAAATTTAATTTATCTTGGCATAGTAAAATAACAAGAGTTCAGTACATGGAAATGACATACAGTGAGTCTCAAACTCCATTGTTTCCTCCTTCTTATAAAAATCTCATTTGTTTAAAAGACCTCTGAAGAACAGACAAATCTCAACATAACACCGACTGTTACGTAACAGTCGGGGTGTACGCCCCCAATATTTGCATATGCCAGCCCATGATCTCAACATTATGAAAGGAATTACACAAGGGCTGCCAGAATTAACGTCTGGATCTGTGCACAGCCGAATCATCAGACTAGGTAAGCAATCAAGAACAATAGTGAAAAATGTCAGATGGAGCAATAATAACTGACATGATCCATGATATCATGATATTTTTAGTGATATTTGTAAACTGTCTTTCTAAATGTTTCGTTAGCATGTTGCTAATGTACTGTTAAATGTGGTTAAAGTTACCATCGTTTCTTACTGTATTCACGGAGACAAGAGCCGTCGCTATTTTCATTTTTAAACACTTGCAGTCTGTATAATTCATAAACACAACTTCATTCTTTATAAATCTCTCCAACAGTGTAGCATTAGCCGTTAGCCACGGAGCACAGCCTCAAATTCATTCAGAATCAAATGTAAACAATATAACAGTATACAATATTCACATAATCCGACGCATGCATGCCGCATGCATGACGAACACTTTGTAAAGATCCATTTGAGGGTTATATTAGCTGTGTAAACTTTGTTTAGGCACTGTTTAAGGCAAGCGCGAGCTCCATGGGTGGGGAGCATCAGCATTTAAAGGGGCCGCACAGCATAAATCGCCTCATATTTAATGATGCCCCAAAATAGGCAGTTAAAAAAATTTATTTAAAAAAAATCTATGAAGTATTTTGAGCTGAAACTTCACAGACACATTCAGGGGACACCTTAGACTTGTATTACATCTTGTAAAAAAACGTTCGATGGCACCTTTAAGGAAAGTTATTGCTCATGATACTTAGGATACCCTGTGTATTCACCTTTTAAGTGATTTGCTCATCCCAATCAATTTGAGCTATGGAGATGAATGATGACTCAAATAGTGTGGTGATTTTCTAAATGATCAGACTTAACAATTTTCTTTGGGAATGGACTTGAACCGGTGTAATCTAGTTATTCAGTTATGAGTTAAGAGGATAGTGGAGTCTACAATTATAACAGCACAGCCACTCAAAATCTATCCAACTTTAAAGCATGGACTGCAATTACACTGCCAGAAATTTTTTTTTTTTTTTTTTTGTAAGAAATTAATACTTTTATTCAGCAAGGACACATTAAATTGATCAAATGTGACATTAAAGATGCTTATGTTGCAAAAGATTTCTACTTCAAATAAATGCTGTTATTGAACTTTTTATTAATGAAAGAAATGATAATATGATAATAAAGACTGGAGTAATGGCTGCTGAAAATGTAGCTTTTTTTATCACAGGAATAAATTACATTTTAAAATGTATTCAAATAGAAAACCGTTATATTGTCAACTATTATTACAATTTAAAATAACAGTTTTTACTGTATTTTTGATTAAAATAATGCAGCCTTGGTAAACTCAAAGGATTAGTCCACTTTTATATACAATTTTACTGATAATTTACTCACCCCCATGTCATCCAAGATGTTCATGTCTTTCTTTCTTCAGTCGAAAAGAAATTAAGGTTTTTGATGAAAACATTCCAGGATTATTCTCCTTATAGTGGACTTAAATGGACTCCAGACGGTTGAAGGTCAAAATTACAGTTTCAGTGCAGCTTCAAAGCACTTTAAACGATACCAGATGAGGAATAAGGGTCTTATCTAGCGAAACGATCGTCCATTTTCGAAAAAAAATACAACTGTATATGCTTTATAAACACAAATGATCGCCTTGCACATGCTTCCGCTTTCCGCTTATGCCGTATGTCCTACGCCTTCCCTATTCTACTTACGGAAAAAATGAAACTGGTGCCGCGTTTGTTCCGTAAGTTGAATAGGGAAGGCGTAGGACATACAGCGTAAGCATTTTGAAAAATGCAGAAAGCGGAAGCCCTTTGAAGCTGCACTGAAACTGTGATTTTGACCTTCAACCATCTGGAGACCAGGAGAATAATCCTGGAATGTTTTCATAAAATACCTTAATTTCTTTTCGACTGACAAAAGAAAGACATGAACATCTTGGATGACATGGGGGTGAGTAAATTATCAGGAAAATTTTATTTGAAAGTGGACTAATCCTTTAAGATACTCAAAAAACAGTAAAGAAATACATTTTAAAAATCTTACTGACCCCAAACATTTGAACGATAGTGTATGTTTACAGGGCACCTAGAATAAACATAACATTTATCTTCTGTTGGTGTGGACATGGCTATAACCAGGGTTTGAAAGTTAGTGAGGTCTGGGGTAGGGTGTTAAGAATTGTGTTATAACACCTATGTGTTATATTGCACTAATCTATTTTGTCAGACCCTTTTTGCCATTTGACACTTTGTCCCTGTTTGCACCTGGCGTTAAGATGCTTTTTGGTCGATCGGATCACAAGTAGACGAGGGAGACACATACCTGTTTACACCTGGTGTTTTAATCCGTCTCGTTTGTCCACTTTCAACCACTTCTGTCCTGATTTATTGGAGGGGAGGATCTATGGGTGGGTAAATGTATAAGATTGTTCAATTCTTTCTATCTAATGGATGAAATAAGGTTGCACAATTTACATATGAACGCGCACAGAGACGAAGGAAAACATATGGAGAGCATCAGCTTTCAGTTCTGCTCTGAAAGCCGCAAGACCACGCCGAACGCAGTGAGTGTGTGTTAGAAATCAAGAATTGTGAGAGAACATTGTGTTCTTGGTTCTTGGTGCGTTTTTCATCTTCAAACCAAACTTGGGTCTTCAGCCGACAGTTTAAATCCCGTCTGGCTTGTGTGCTTCCCATAATGATTACACATTAGTTCAGTAGGTGGTGAGTAGGCGGTCTTCTGTGGCTGTTCGAACACATGAGCGTCTACACTACGAAAGCAATCCAGTCGAATGGGTTTTCAACTACCTCTGGAAGTGGTCGAAAGTGGACAAGCTAAAAACGTTTTAGACCCTGTTTACACCTGTATTTAGTGTTGTCCTCTTGGTGGAAACAGGGCTTTTGGGTACACTCTCTCTGTTCTGTCTGTTTCGGGGGGTGGATGTTATTTGGCATATTTCATTCTGTAACCTACTTGTTCTACAGATCTGTGTACTAGTGTTATTATGCTACTGTTTTTGATACGTACTAGCATTGATACCGTTTCTTATAGATAGTTTCATGATGATCATTGCGTTTGTCTTACTGAATGTGGCATCCTGTCTCCAATAAAGCTGTGTATGGCTGCAATTGTGCCCTCACTCACAACTCTCTCTCAAGCCCCGTTCACTCCGCCAGCGTCTTGCAGCGACATGAATCACTCTTCATCATTTTCACACCAATCTAGCAAAATATCTAAACTGAATTATACATCTAGGCACTCATTGGAGGAGTTTTAAACGGCTAATTAGTCATTCAGAGAACTGTTATTTTTGAATATGAAAAATTTACACCAGAATTCGGAGGCCTCATAGGTGGCTATGGGTGTGGACACCAATGTAGTTATTATAGTTATCGTTATAGTATTTGTTCATGGGCCTTCGTGTCACTAATTATTTTAGACATGTCTTTAATATACAATTTGTTCCCAGTGACATATCAATAGGATTTCCATACAGTAAACATTCAGATTTTAGCTAGTTTTTAGATTAGTTTTTCAAAGAAAGTAATTGTTTGTTTTATTTCTCCATATCTTTTTGGATAACTGTTATCAATCTCAGAAAGGTTTGTTAAATAGTTTGCCAGGTCTTCTTAGGTAAGTGAAAACCCTACTTAAAGAGGTTGTTCCACATTATTAAGAAAGTCACAGTTTTCATGCAATATGGGGAGGAAGAAAGATCTTTCTGAAGATGAAAGGCATGACATGGTGCAATGTTATGCAAAAAGCATGAAAAAATGAATGGAGATTATCAAACTATCATAAGATTTGTGAGTAATTTAAAGCACGGTCAGATAAAGGCTTATTAAGGAAAGTTTCGGTCAAAAATTAATTAAAAGGACGGCTATAGAAAAGCCACTGTTGAGCAGCAAACGGGTATTTGAAGCTGCTGAAGTCTGAAGAACCTCTCCATGCAGGCTGGCAGTTGTGCGTAAAGTTGTATTTCAGCCATCCTTACCAAAGCTTACAAAGAGAAACGTTAAACAAATAGTTTACATCATCTTTGATGCTATTATCCATACTGTAAAACTCAATAAGTTCAGAATACTCAAAACATTTTAGAAAACATATTACCTCAAAATATTTAAGTAAACTTACATGTTTTTTAAGTTGGTTTAAGTTACTTTTTTTTAATAAATTTTTTTATGACAAATGGGGTGGGGCCGAGAGCCCTGGAAATGGACCAAGGCCAGTGTGGTGCACAGGTGTCTGTCATTAACAGTCACGTGACTGGCATCCCTTTGCTCCCACAGTTCTTAGCCTCGCCCGAATCATCATAATGTTAATTACATACAGTTCATTTACATAGACATCACATTCAGATCTTGGTTAAATTTTAGATGGCAAATACACATGCTAGAGACTGTCATTATATACTTGCATGTATATAATCAAACAACATACAGTATATATGGTCTAAAAGTATAAAAGTTTTGCAGCCCATCCTCAACCTAACCACAGGCTCTACTTTTTACCACAGTGGTAACCCTACAAAACTAACATAAAAGAACCCCCTGTAAGTACAACAATCAAATTTTGAGTTCGCACAGCTTTTTTCTATTAAGTACAATGAACTTTCATTATTATTTGAGTGAAATGAACTAATTTCATTTAATTTATTTCACTGTTTGGTTTTGCAGTGCAAAAAAATGCACCCCAGATCATAAAGTGCCTTATCTTTAGTAAGTGCCTTACTCGAGCAGGTTTCATTGCTTGGTCACCTCTGTTTAGAATCGAAACTTTGACCTTTTGTATTAAAATCTTTAAGCATTCATCTCCCAACCACCCCTTAACCTCAGTCACGTTGTGTTGCGATCTGATATCTCTTCCCTTCTCCTAATCTCCTGAACGGAACAGTAGGTCAAGGGGTCGAGGTTAAAGGTCACTGTCTGTAGAACTATCGTTGGCATTTCCATCTGCCGCCTTCTGATTGAGCTATGTACTATGACAAGTCCTCTCAGTTGTGATCGTTTGATGTTCCCTGTCTCTGACTCTTTCTTTGAGCGCCTCGTCAGGTCTGGTTACTTTAGAAGCGGATGTCTCTGTTGGGTCTTGTGTGTATGTTTGTGTAGTTGGTTTACTGAGAAAATGAGGGAACATGTTCCAGGGCAGAGAACACGTAGAAACCTGCATCCTACCAAATTACTACTCCATTATCATCATCATTAGTGATTAGTGTCTGAGACACTGTCTAGCCAACCAGACACTCTTAACAGTGTCGCCTGTAGAGTGGTCCGATAGAAGATGCCCATTATAACAGTAGAAAAGACTTAAGTGAATGTTCCTGGCCCATTGGCTTAATTTCAAGCAATGATTGCCTGTCCAGGACTACCTGTGCTGTCAAAGTATTGTTTTTGGAGATACATTCTACAATCATTGCAAGAATGACTTTAAATGAGCAATAATACCTTTTTCCTGTCTGACGGACTCTGTGCGTGCTAAATTCTTCTAGCCTGTCCAGATCCTGTAGAGAGTGTAGCTGCTCTGGACGTTGAGGATAACTGCTTGGTTTATGTCAGAGGTGTCAAAATTATTTGGCCCAGTACAATCCCGCCTGCTGGATGATTTAAGGGAAAAAATATGCTAAAAGCATTTGCCTCTGTTAAAAATATAAGTATTATTCTCATATATTATTATATTTTTGTTATTCTGTTTTTAGTACAGCAGAGCAGATAAATTGAATTGGATGTGTTGCATGTTAAAGCTTGCATTTGAAAGCAGCAGAACCTTCCTTTTAATTATGTACAGCATTTGGCACAGATGTTTGAATTTAATATAAATGTAAGCTTGTGATATGGACTGTTTAATCTACAAGCATTCACACCGGTGAATAAAATTAGTAAATCATGTGCTCATCTACACACAGTATTTTAGGTAGCATTCTGGTCCTGGATTATAAATGATACCTTGAATTAGATGTAAAAATATACAGAACATAATCAACAGTTCTCTAGAATGCTTCATTTTGCCTGATCAGTTTTGGCATTCTGCAGTCAAATATTTTTGTATAGTAATCACTAACCATTATTCCTTACTTAGTGGTAAAATCCAAACATTGGCTTTTAAACTCTTTGGGAATAGTACTCAGAAAGGAGCCTTTTTGGATTTAGCATTTGTATTGTGTTTTAAAGGTGTCCGTGTCATATATAATACTGTATGTATGTTGGCGGAGAAAGCTGTCTCACTTTTATTGGGACCCCTACCAAGACTTTGGCTACTCACTGCCTCTTCACATCCACCAGTCATGTCCTATGTGGTTTTCAGAACGTGGCCGGGTCCCCACGCTCAAATGTCAGTTAAAATTCAACAATAAACATTTGACTTCTTTTGGCCGGCTAACAGGAGTCTGTGCCTCGGCATGTGGGGTCCAAGGGCTCCAGATCAAGCCAAAATCCCCCATACACACAGCTAATTTAAGAATACTGTCAAATAATGGCTCGACTCGCTGGATCTTTTCGTATTTGACATATTTGTAAAAATGGATCCCTATTAGCACAAGTTGCGATGGAGTAAGAGGGCAAGAGGCAGCCAGATGGTGTTCAACCAGAGGTCTCAGATGATGGGGTCTGGATGCTGGGTATGTGTGTAGTGTATACACACATACTCAGGGTTTAGAGAGAAAAAAAACCCTGTTGCTATTGGAAACGGAAACCTATGATTGACACACCAAAGGACCAAAGGAACAGCTCTGCATACTACCCAGACTAGTCCACCGGAGGCAATTAGTCCTTGTGGTCTCCCTCCACTAATATTGAGATGAGATGTGGTCAGAGGGGGAGGTAAGGGGCTCAAGTCCATGTGCAGGTGCCTGGAGACTAGACGTCAGGAATGTATGTGACTCCCCCAATGCATGTCCAGCGAACTTTAGACGTCCCTCATGAGAGCCGCTTTACAAATGGGCATTTACCATATTAACCTGAAGTTACCCTTGAGTTAAAGCTAGCTGTAACGTTACTCTTTGTGATGGTTGAATAGCTAATGAACATAGATTCTGTGCTAACCGATTGGAGCCGTGTCTGTCTCGCTTTCTTCTGTTCAGTTTCTCTTCTTTTAAAATGAAGTTAATTGGACATTTTCAGTCTCCGTTGGTTCCCTTCTCATCTGTTTCTCTCAGATCATTGTTTATCAGACCAAACCCCCACCCCAATTTTCACTGAATAAGTGAGAGAGTTGAATGGATGAATAAATCAAACGTAAATGCCAGTAAAACGTCTGTGTTTAATCAGACTACAATTTCTCTTTCTGTATTGCAGCCCCCTCCCTCTTGAAATGAGGAATAGCCAGAGGCCTTTGGATTCATCCAGACACTGTCAGTTTCCAGATCGTCACAAAAGACCAATGCCTCGCTTTAAGTCCTCAATTTAAAGCCAGGCCTTTCTCTAGTTGAGGTTCAAAGCTATACAAGGAACATTTCCATATTGTAATGTTCAAGATCAGAGCTGCGTAATGGTATTCAACATCCCTAAACTGATGACTGTAACCTAGCATGGCTTTTGCTGAAATTTGAACAATATTTGAACAAAACCAATACTAAAAATATCTGAGTCATCATGAATTTGCAACAGCACAGTTGCTGCTATTATTTTAATCTGTATGTTGGTCTGTAAGCAACTTCTCATCATCTTGTGGTTGAATAGCACCTCCTTTTCTTCTCCTTTTCTTTTTTGTCCTCCATCTCTCTGCTCCGTTCAGCTTTCCTGTTGCCAAGTCAGCGGAGAGAGCTCTGAGTTTTTTCCCCTGCTGAGGAGAGGAACGTTTTTCAAATTCCTCCTCTGCTTTTCTCAGCACAATGAGAGACGATTTAGTAATTTGCAAGGAATGCGTTTGTTGCCCAGATCGAGGGGGGAAAATTATTGCATCCTGGGCCTTGGCTCATATTGATGGACACATTTGAGACGTATTGTCCTTTTCTTACTTTTTACTCTCTTTTTAATTGTTTGTGAACCAGTCTGTGGGGGGAAGTAGAGGAAGATGCAGCTGCAGCTGTACTAACGAGCACAGGACCGTTGGCTGACAAAATTAGCCCCTTTACTCCTCCCCACCCCCATCGTTCTTCAATAAAACAGAAAAGAAGGATAAAGAAAAGCGATATCCCCCTTTTCCCCTTGTGTTGATTTAAACTGTAGTATCTCTGTGTGGTTGTTCTCTGGTTTTTGGAACATGCGTTACTGAAACCCAGAGGGTGTTATTGGGCCCTAATGAGTGGTTTTAAATCCTGCCCATAGTCCATGTCTGTCAGTGTTCATGTGTGTAAAACTCTAAGAGTCTGCATTTGTTTGGTTCCACTTTGAGCCTTTTTTCTCTCAGAGGAGGTGGAGTATCGAGGCTGTCAATGCCATTGTTTTGTCTCAAGATGCACACTTAGGCAAGTTTATAAAAGCTATTTAAATGTCTTAATTGAACTAAGGTCTAATCCTGGCTTAATCTAAACCCTGTCTGTGAAACCAGGCCTCTGTGATTCAGAACGATGCTTATGTAAATCTGCAAAAACATTTTGCTTCTGATTTTGCTTGCTTGTGACATGAGGGTGAATTACTCACCCTCATGTCGTTCCAAACCCGTAAGACCTTCGTTCATTTCGAAACACAATTTAAGATATTTTTGATGAAATCTGAGGGTTTCTGAACTACACATAAGCAGCAACGTCATTGCACCTTTTGAGGTCCAGTAATGTATTAAAGACGACATTAAAATAGTCCATGTGAATACAGTGGTTTAACCTTTATGATATGAAGTGACGAAAATACATTTTGTGGCCAAACAAAACAAAACAAAAATAATGACTTAATTCGACAATTTCTTCTCTCCCCTGTCATTCTCCTACACTGTTGACGCAGTGCTTCTGTGTGTTCTTTTGAACTTAATATTTATCAAATAATCCTAAAAAAAAGGATATTGGTATCGGTATTGGCTGATGCTGTACATGTGAGCAGCACGACACGTGTGATGCTGACGCAGGAGCCGGCCAATAATGAGTCTGCGTTCTGACTTAGAACCTGGAAGCGCTGGACGTAAATAATGTATAAGAAGATATTGTTGAATAAAGACATGATTTTTGTTTTTGAGCACATAAAGTATTCTTGTCACTTTATAAAATTAAGGTTGAACCACTGCAGTCACGTTGACCGTTTTAATAATGTCTTTAGTACCTTTTTGGACCTTAAAAGTGTTTATTATATTGTTGTCTGTGGACGAGTCATATACCTTTCAGATTTCATCAAAAATATCTTAATTTGTGTTCTGAAGATGAACGAAGGTCTTACAGGTGTGGAACGACAAGAGGGTGAGTACTAAATGACAGAAATTTCATTTTTGGGTGAACTAACCCTTTATGCTTATAGTCTTCATTCATTTAATAAAAATTACAGGAAAAACAGCAATATTGTGAAATAATATTATTACAATTTAAAGTAACTCCTTTCTATTTTAATGTACTTTTAAATGTAATTTACTGATGGCAAAGCTGAATTTTTAACAGCCACTAAATAATCCTCTAGAAATCATTCTAATATACTGATTTGGTGCATTTCTTACAATGATCAACGTTGAAAATTGGTGTGCTTAATATTCTTGTGGAAAAAGTGATACACTTTTTTTTTTTCGGGATTCTTTGATAAATAGTAAGTTCAAAAGAACATAATTTATTTGAAATGGAAAACTTTTGTAACAGTATAAATGTCTTTATTGGGTTTCCTGATCAATTTCCATTTTTGCTGAATAAAAATGTTAATTTCTTAAAAAAAAAAAAAAAAAAAAAAAAAAAAACTACTGACCCCAAACTTTTGAACAGTAGTGCATGTAATTGAACTAAAACGTAAACAAAAAACTTATATGTAAGATATTTTGTATCATAAAAAAAAGGATGTAAGCGATCTGGTGTGGGTGGGGCAAGACACAACCCCATATCGATACACATTGTCCCTCCAATCCTGAATATGTGGTTATGGATTTGCATTATAGACATAAATATGTGTGTTTATATTTGTATTTCTAATTAGATGAATTTTCATGTTCAGCTCCACAGAAATTGATGACATGATCCGTAAGTCTACAAATCTCCTGCTCACACGAACCCTTAGCCACTGCCTACAGTATGCCATAAAGAAGAAGAACGTAGGACTGGCAGAGGTGAGGTCCTTTTTACTTACTTTTTTGTCTGTTTATTTGCCCACGTCCATGTTGTTCTTCATTGATGTCCTTTGCTGCCTCAGTATCACTGCAACCTCAGCAGAGAGTCTCTATCTGGACTCTCTGTTTTCAAGATGTTTTTTCAGCACTGGAAAACTTCTTTATCATTTTTGAATAAAAAGATCACTCTCCACATCTTGTTAATAGACCCCTTTAGGTACCATTCTTCTCTCACTCAGGATGGGAACCAGCTGCTCTTTTGGTGAATACTAGCCGCTCAGATTTTTTTTTTTTTTTAATTACTCGCCAATTTTATTTTTTCATTCATGTTTGCAAGCTATAGCATGTTATTCTCTTATACAGACTATTGACTGCCTGCAAAGAAGTGCTTGTAATTAAGACCAAATACATTGATGGTCAGACTCAGCAGCTTTTTATTTTATAAAAATCCATACAAGTTGTTACTTCAACAAAAGTGCGTCGGTATATCTAAACAGCATTTCATGTCAAAGCCCAATCTGAGACAGATTGTTCACAACAGTGACAGGCAGATATAGCAAAATTACCTGCCACTGGCTGGTAGCATGTGTCATTTTTCCCCACTTTGCTTTCACTTCATCCCTGTTTGTCACTCAAATGTGGTTAGTTTCTTCTCCGATCTGCTGATTCTGCTTGCAGTCAGGTCTATTTATAACCCCTAAAATCCAGATGAGATCCAGTGGGTTCCACTGATGAGAAAATGATGAAAGAATAGCAGAGGAAGAAATAAGACATTCATTGTTTTGTTTTTTTAAAAAAAGCAAAGGCTTTATTTATTGGTTTCAGGTAGTTTGCATAGCAAAGTCTAGTCTTACTACTATCATTACACACACACGCACAAGATCAGATATCAAGCTCTTTCCTCCCCCTCTCCTGCCCCGGATCTGGTGGAGGTGCGGAAGTGTGACCCGGGCTCTGCATCAGGCTTTCCTCCCTGCGCGGTGCACCATGACTGGAGAGAGGGAGTAAAGAGTGGGTCCAAGCTAAAGGTCTGGGCTCAATTAGCACCAATGTGCATCAGTGCCTTGCTGCTGACAGCCCTGCCCTGCCTGTGGACCTCAAACTCTGCACCACAGACCAGCTTACTCTGCTTCCCACAGACAAACCCTCTCTGTCCCTTTAACCATACCCTTGACTTCCTCTTTGTACCCTTTCCCCTTTAGAATTACTCCCACTTGGTGCTTTTGCTAGTTATTACTCATACCTCTGCAATCTTTTCCCCGAACACTGCTTTTCTCTGTGATGACAGTTCTACCTATGCGGTTTTACAAAGTTCAGATGATATAAAAATGTTAATCTAGCAATGAAGGCTAAAACTGTTTAAATTATGTTTACAAAGTGATATTGCTCAAATGTTTGGGGATGGTACGTAGTCTCTTAAGCTCACCAAGGCTGTGTTTATTTTAACAAAAATACAGTAAAAACAATAATATTTTGAAATATTATTGCAATTTAAAATAATGTAAAAACTTATTTATATGTAATTTATAATTTAAGTAATTTGTTGCTGTGTTGGCAAAGCTAAATTTTCAGCAGCCATTACTCCAGTCTCAAGTGTCACATGATCCTTTAGAAATCATTCTAATATGCTGATTAGAATAATCTTAAAATGTCTTTGCTGTCACTTTTGATAAATTTAATGTTAAAAGTTACTTAACCAAACTTTTGAACAATAATGTACACTGTAAAAAAAAAAAAAAAAAAAAAATTCAAAGTTGTAAATGGAGGGTATGCACATGATGTCACAGTAGGCGGGAGTCACTGCGGTTACACCTACTAAGTGGCAAAAAGACTGATGGCATTGCTGTTCAACTTGAATTTTGTATTTTAGAAAATTTATTTGTACAGCACTTCACAATACACATCGTCTCCGAGCACGTTTACAGAAAGTCATAATGTTATGTCTGTAATGCCTTGGTGCTTAAACAAGTTTTAGGGCTGGGCGATTATGAAAGTATATAACAATGATTTAAGTGATCATCCGGATTTAGATCTACCCATATTGTGTTTATGGTGTTGTCTAGCAGATACAGCATTCACAGGCTTAGCTTTATGTATTTCCCTGGCATCGAAATCAGGAATGATTCCTGGCCACGTCAATGTCCACGGACCACTGGTTCTTTAGTTAGTAGCAAGGATCACTGTCGAGTCATCTGCCTTTCATTTAAAGCTGCAGTCCGTAACCTTTGGGGCACTAACGGTTAATAAACAGAACTGCATGCATCTTGCAGAAGAACATTGTAGCCAGAGCTACTTCTTTCTACTCCGTAGCAGTGTCGTCCCGACCCAGTCTAAAATAGTCCTAATATAGACACTTATTATAGGTGTACCAGAGCGCGCGATTTAAAGGGGTCGCAGCCTGAATCGGTGCATAGTTAATGATGCCCCAAAATAGGCAGTTAAAAATTTTTTTTTTTTAAAAATCTATGGGGTATTTTGAGCTGAAACTTCACAGACACGTTCAGGGGGCACCTTAGACTTATATCACATCTTGTAAAAACTGGTTCTAGGGCACCTTTTAATGCAATGTGTTACTTGCCATTTCTTTGTAATTATTTGTGAAATTTATTAGCAGTTTCTGAATGTAAATTCTATACCACTTTTTTCAGTGTTGTTCTCAGTCTGGTAGTTATAAAGCATACAAATCTTCACCTTTTTACGCAATTAACTAATTACACTCTATCAGTCAAAAATGGATTAGTCTTAATATGAATCACATTTGATTCCCAAAGTTGGTTCAGATCATCATCAACACCACTCACCTGGAGCAGTCCTGTCACTACCTAGAAGAGTTCATCTCCAACATAACCAATGTGCCTCCTGACACCATTAATGCAACCAAACTCTACGGGACCTCTACCTTCAAGGTATGAATCCTGCAGTTTGTGTTGTAATTCTCCCCATGGATCATATGAATTATTATTTAGAATTATTAACACACATGTTGTGCCTGGTTTGGATTCTCTTAGCCATTCTTTGCTTCTCTTTGTATAGGATGCAAGGCATGCTGCTGAAGAGGAGATCTACACTAACCTGAATCAGAAGATTGACCAGTTTCTGCAGCTGGCTGATTATGATTGGACGGCAACACAGGGAGGCGGACAAGCTAGTGACTACCTGAGTGACCTCATCGCTTTCCTCTGTAGCACCTTTGCAGTGTTCACTCACCTGCCTGTGAGTATTTGCACATAGATTACATGAATACTCAAGATAATTGCATATTTTAGTACCCAGCCAAGGAGAAATTGTTTCTGTGAGGATCCCGGGGGACCAGCTTAAACTTACACTTACCTTGGAAAGGATGGACATACAGCACAAGCTTGTTTAAAGAGTGTGCAATACAAGAACTTAAAGAAGTTTTCAGGGAGTTAAGATGTTATTGAATCTTTTAATAGTAACTTTGCATTCTGCTACTTGGAATTTCACTTATCGCATTGAAGGCAAGGCGATTTCTTTTTTTGCAAACACCTCTCAGACATGCACTGCGATTCTCTGTTGCTTATTTGCATCAGTTTTAAATACATCAATAAATTAATAATAATTTAAGGCCCTATCGTCCTGGGCCGTAATCCGTCCTTGCACCCAGCATGCTCTGACTGAGCTTGTAGTCGTCTCCCCTATTTGACTTCATCACTTTAAAGAAGATTGTACTCGCAGTACACTTGAACTTCAACAGAAGGCTAAGTATGGTCGTAGCAAATAAGAGGATTGGAGTGTTCTGGGTTTGCAAGCGTCAGTGTGGCTTAGCTGACATGGAGTTAAAGAGATTGTGTGGCGTGACCTTAGGTCTCAGCTTTAGCGAAGGAAGTCTAGCACTGGCACAGCCCGGCCCTGACCCCTGTCATAGGGATTTCTGACAATCAAAGAATTTAAGAGCTTTACCTCCTAGGGGCCTCAACCAAACACCTTTCCGTATCGGCATGACTGGCTGGGATTGTCTCTGATCCAGAGCGGGTGGCAGTAATGCTGCTTCCTGCGCTCCTGTAATCTCTTAAATTCCTGACTGCTCTTTTTCTAGGCTTTCAGTAACAGAGAAGTGTGGCCCTTTTAGCTCACCGCAAAACAGCACTCACATTGTTGGCTGGATTTCACCAACAGGGGGCAATGTTTGTACGACCCCAGGTCGGGTTACGGTCATGCTGAATGTCTCACTTTCTCCATTTACACATACACACACATACACATGAAACGGCGAACCACAGATGTACAGTCAAACGATCCTGTTCTCTTCCAGATATGTTGCTTATGTTATTTTGTTATTTTTGCACATTCCAGCTCTGCATGTGAACGTAGTGCATCCTGATTCACTCAGCCCCATCTGTGCAACCTCACCATGTCCCCAGTTCTCACTCCTGATGGTTTTCAGGAAAGGTCAAGAACTGACCGTTTGTGTGTGTAAGCGACCCTGCCATCAACTTCATAGCTAAAAACTCTGATAATGACTCCAAAGCCACAGTCCCATCAGTCACACTCGCTTACTCGGCCTCTCTCACCCGACCACAAACCATCTTTGACACTCAGAGGGACTTTCAATGTCGATCGTAAACTGTTCAGCCAAGTTGATACAGGAGAGTGCGGTTGACCGACTTCACATTTGAACCCAGGGGAGTCATAAACTCGACCTTTGACCTTAATTTTGTCTTTGTCTATCTTCTGTAGGGCAATGCTATAGAGCACGCCATGCTACCGGTGAGTACTGTATGTTTGCAGTGTGGTCTAACTTCAGCCATAACCTTGGCCATTTCTCGTCACAGTACTTCCGCATGCTGCCTGGTGTTCATCTGACCCACTCATAGATGTTTGGTTGCATTTTTATTGCTTGTTATGGAACACAAATGAGGCGTCTGAAGCTGTCCATTAGGTTCCTGGTATTTGTCTTTTGCGTTTTACCGTAAAATTCAAATAGTAATTGGTGAGATTTTTGTGTGCCCTGCACCAATAATATTACATTATATGCAAATGACTTATATGCAAAGTAAACAAGCCTCTTAAAGTGCGACAGTAGATGTTTGTGTACCAGCAACTTAAAGCATCATATGATGCTTATGATGCGATTTACTGTGGCAAGTATTTTAAGGCCTGTACTAAACACACAAGGCCCACTCGTATATGCTTAAGAACAGAGAGAGAGAGACCGGCACCAGTCAGGATTTGAGTCCCTGAAAAGAGTTCTTGGCTGTACACTGTGGTTTTATAAAAGTGTCGAGCCAAAAACGCACACTTTTGTAATATCATGATGTCAACTCTTTCCTGAAGTTTGTGTTTTTCAGTGTTTTTCTTGATGATTGGCAGGGCACTTTTGCATTGTGGAGCCTTTTTTGTGCCATAACATGCTGTTTCTACATGGTGGTCTGTTCATAGGCTGACATTCTTCGGCAGACATTTTGAGTGTTTTTGCTGTCTGATCCACAAAACCGTTGTGTGCAACCTTAATGTTCAGTGTGTCTCTGTTGTATTAACTTGTCATTATTGAGCTGATGCAGGCAAAATGCTCTGAAAATGTGGCAGCTCGGATGTGGAGCTTTATCTTGTAGTGTCTGGTGCAGCCACAACATAGATGTCCATCCTATCTGTTAGTATCGTTGGCTTTGTTTATTTAATTTTGGAAGTGGTGTTGTTTCAAAGTCTTGATTGTTGCTGATTGAAAGAATGAGGCTCTCCCATTTGTGGTCGCGTTTATTTCGCTGTACATTTGCAGGAAGTTGAACTCTGTTCAGCTTCATTGTATCATCAGTTGTTGTCGTTGCTCATGTGTTGCCTTAAAATACCAACATTGAATGTCAGAGACTTACAGTGCCGTTTAAAAGTTTGGGGTCAGTAATATATATTGTTTTTTTTTTTTTTTTTTTGTGAAGAAAGTGACAGTACAGACATTTATAATGTAACCAATTATAAATCTTATTTCAAATAAATGCTGTTCTTTGGAACTTTCTATTCCTTAAAGAATCCTGAAGAAAATGTATCAATATTAAGCAACTGTTATTAATGTCATCACTGATAATAATAAGAAATATTTCTTAAGCACAAAATCAGCATATTAGAAGGATTTTTGAAGGATCATTTGACACTGAAGACTGGATTAATGGCTGCTAAAAATTCAGCTTTGCCATAACAGGATTAAACTACATTTTAGATGTATTAAAATAGTTATTTTATATTATATTATTATTTAATAATATAACTGTTTTTACTGTGTGAAATAGATCCAAAATAGATTAATAAATAGATCAAATAAATGAGCATTGACTTCTCTCAAAAACATAAAGTCTTACTGACCACAAACCTTTGAACGTTAGTGTATGATTTCTTTGTTGTTGCAAATCACTGCAATCATCATTGTGTTTCCATCCAAGTTTCATCATGAATTTAAAGAATTAGTTCACTTCTGAATTAAAATTTCCTAATAATTTACTCACCCCCATGTCATCCAAGATGTTCATGTCTCTCTTTCTTAAGTCGAAAAGAAATTAAGGTTCCATTCCAGGATTCTTCTCCATATAGTGGACTTCAATGGGGTTCACCGGGTGGAAGGTCAAAATTGGAGTTTCAGTGCAGCTTCAAAGGGCTCCACACGATCCCAGACACGGAATAAGGGTCTTATCTAGCGAAACGATTTGGTAATTTTCTAAAAAAAAAAAAAAAAAATTAATATACTTTTAACCACAAATGCTTGTCTTGCACTGCTCTGTGATGCGCCATGGATTATGTTGAAAGGTGAAAAGGTGGAAGTACCGCGGTAGGGCGAAAAACTCCATCTCTTTTTCTCCTCCAACTTAAAAATAGTCTGATATCATTGTTTTAATGTTTTTTTTTTTTTTTGTAAAGGGCATTTGGCTTAATCTTTGCACGTTCGCTTTGTAGACACTGGATGGGTACTTACCGTCTTTCCTTTCTAACGTGATTACGTCCTGGAATGTTTTCCTCAAAAACCTTAATTTCTTTTCCACTGAAGAAGGAAAGACGTGAACATCTTGGATGACATGGGGGTGAGTAAATTATCAGGAAATTTTAATTCAGAAGTGAACTAATCCTTTAATTTTATTAAATTTAATTTTAAATATTGCAAAAACAATCCATATAAAGCAGCCGTTTCATATCATCTGTTCAAGTAAACAAAATCTCATGTCTTCATGCAGAATAAAACATTTATCCACCTCAAATAATGTTTTAATGCAAATTTTGAAAAAGTAATTATCATTTAGTGTTCCCATCCAGCATTTTTAATGCCATATTCCAAAATGTGTGTAAAAATACTTGATGAATAAAAATGTGTCTAGTGTGAATGAGGGATTTTAATCAAGCAAGTAATCTTTGAAAAACCTTCCGAAAAGTGGGAGACACAATTGTTGTTGCTGTTTTGATCACACATAGTATCATCCATTTTTCTGAAAATTTTACTTAGCTTTTATTAAAACCTTTACAACAGCTCTTTATTCATTTGCAAAGCAAGGTGTTAAAAAGTGTGTTGGATTTCTGATTTGCTTCCTGGCCCTCTGTACTGTAGCTGTGGAAACCCTGAGGTAACAGAAAGGCCTTCCATATCAATATCATCAAGCACCTTTTAAGGGGAACACAATTTGTCATTATTTACTTAAAACCTGATTTGAGCTCCAAACTTATTGGCTGCTGTCTTTGTTTTCCCTTTGTGTTTGTGAAATGCTGGAACAGTACAGCATGGTGTCGGGAAGTTCAACACACATTATCACCCTTCCTCCGAACAGAGCGTAATCAGTGCAGACAGGCATCGGTTCTCCTCGAGCGATAGTCTCTGCTTCTTGTTAGGATGTCGTGAGTGTACATTCATTGTTTTTTACAAACAGGGATCGTGTGTGTTGCATAAATAAGCAGGCGCGTTTGAAATATGAGTGCATTGAGAGAGCCTACACACTCCATGCTGCGTTTTCTTAGGGGTCCTCCGCATGTGGTGCGTGTTGGGGTTGTTTGTAGAAGTGTTGTGACGTTTCAAACTTATTATTATTATTATTATTATTATTAAGAAATCAATCCTTGGCCCAGTGTCCAGAACCCCTTGTTCTTGTATTCTTCCTCCTCTTGATCTCTCTTTCTTGCTTTATTATTGTTTCTCTTTCTGTCTCACTATACCGTGTGTTCTGTTTATTTTGACAGCCAATTGCTGTTGAGTAGTTTTTAATGAGGGCTTTGATGAGCCTTTGTTTAATTAACTGGAGACTGTAGAGTTGGAGTGCAAGCGGCCTCTAACTGTTCACTCATTTCACCCTTTCCTACTTTCTTCCCTTTTTTGATTTGTGCTCCCTCTTTTGAGCCCCTGAGCTAATTGTTAACATCCCCCAGCCCTGAACTGTAAAACAAATGTGCTACTGTGAGAGGGGTGTGTCACATGAAGCAGAACTGTTTAAATCAGGCCCTAAACACACACATCTTTGAATGAAGGCTCCAGCGTTTAAGTGTTGAAAGTAGCTAATCTGTTCAGATTTATACATGTATGGTTGAAGCCGGGATTCAACTATACATGTATTGATTTTGTGGGTTTTAGTGAAAATGGCCAAATGAAAGGGGCTGTCCTCTGCAACCAAGGAGGATATTGTTAAAATTTGGTCAGTCTGTTTTAGGGCTGGACAATTAATCGAAAAGTAATCGAAACTGAAATTTAGGGCCTCTAACTGACGTAATTTTCCCATGTCAGTTATTTCATTTTTTTTAATCGTGTTAATACTTCCCCCTTAAAAACATACTACTGTGTGTGTAACCATGGTGAGCCTTGCGTCTTCACTAAACTTTCAGTTGTGTTTGTTATAAGGTTTGCCAGTGTGGACATTCAAGTTGATTTTAGACATCGGATGTGTATTATTATATCGAGCTACCGTGCTTGCGCAGCTGCATTGTGGCACGAACACTCATACAAACAGTAGCTGCGCAAAACGTGATGATCGATCGATGATAGAGAGGAACGCAGAAACTAGTTGTCACTGCTGTCCTGTGATTTAAGACTAAAGTGGCTTAGAAACTCAAAAGTTATTATAGCATATATTTTTCTACTTTAAAGGAACTATTTACAACCTACAGCTACACAATTAATAGAGAGACGGTATGACTAATTCACACATGCAATCTCTCTCATTACGTACTGGTACTGTGCTAATTTATCTTTATCTGATTTACAACGAGCAGAAATCTCTAAGAAATGTTACGAACCATAGATTAAATAACTACTGAAAGTGAGCTGTTATATCAGATTGCTCATGTGCCTGATGTGAATGGTCACAATGTCCACCGAATTATTTCAAAGTACAGTGAGACCACTACCATGCAGATTGTAAAGTGTTGTGGCTGGTCAGGGAAGACTAGTGAGCATTTTGACACAAGGATGAAAAACATAGGAATGTGGGACCACCTCAAAACAGCTTCTGAAGACCTGGATGAGATGTGCAATTGTGAGGAACCTCCAATTTCATCTTGAACTGTAAGCCAACAGCTACAAGAGGCTGGATTTTATTAGTTTTATCAACTGCACCTTTTATTTGCCAAAGAATAGAAGGATTGGAGAATGGAAGATTGGAGCCGTGTTCTGCAGTCCGACAAGTCAAAATTTAACAACCTAACATTGTATGGTGTCGGATGTTTTCAAAGGCGACAGCTGGAGTGTTTTGCTAAATGCATGCGGGAAACATAATGATAATGGGGATGCATGTCTGCAACAGGTGTTGGAAGGATCTACAAAGTTGCTGGCACTTTGAGAATGGACCAGTACTTGGGAATACTGCTGAACATAATGTAGCAAAGTATGGAGGACCTGTTTGGAGAGCAAATGTGTTTTTTCCGACATGATACAGTCCCAAAAACACAACGAATGCAACAAATTCCTTTTAGTCTTCAGTAGTCATGCAGGTCTTCCAATGAACCTCTGCTTTAAGAAGAATTTAGAGGAATGGAATGAAGTTAAGCATGGCACGTGCAAAGTTAGTCAATACCCAGGAAAATGGCTGCTGTAATCAATAGGGGTGTAAGAAAATATTGATACATGAGCATAAGCTCTATCATGCAAAAAGGAAGCCATATGTGAACATGGTTCAGAACACCGTTGTGTCCTGTGGGCTCATTTAAAATGGACTGTTTCAGAGTGGAACGTTTTTCTATGTTCAGACGAGTCCAAATTTGACATTCTTGTTGGAAATCACGGACGCCATGTCCTTCGGGCTAAAGAGGAGGGAGACCTTCCAGCGTGTTATTAGCGTTTAGTTCAAAAGCCAGCATCTCTGATGATATGGGGGTGCATAAGTGCATACAGTATGGGCAGCTTGCATGTTTTGGAAGGCACCATGAATGCTGAAAGGTATATAAAGGTTTCCAGATGACATCTATTTCAGGGAAGGCCTTGTGTATTTCAGCAGGACAATGCAAAACCACATACTTGCAGCTATTACAACAGCACGGCTTCGTCGTAGAAGAGTCCGGGTGCTGCAGTCCAGATCTTTCATCTATATAGAACATTTGGCGCATCATTAAATGAAAAATACGACCACGAACTCTTCAGCAGCTGGAAACCTATATCAGGCAAGAATGGGACCCTAATTCCAACGCCAAAACTCCAGAAACTCAAAATCTCAATGCCCAGACATCTTCAAACTGTTTTGAAAAGAAGAGGAGATGCTACACCATGGTAAACATGCCCCCGTCCCAACTATTTTGAGATCTGTAGCAGGCATCAAATTTGAAATGTTCATTTTGTGCATAAAATTGTAAAATTTCTCAGTTTAAACATTTATCTATGTGAATAAAATATTGGCTCATGTGATTTGAAAG
Source organism: Megalobrama amblycephala (assembly GCF_018812025.1). NCBI lineage: Eukaryota > Metazoa > Chordata > Actinopteri > Cypriniformes > Xenocyprididae > Megalobrama > Megalobrama amblycephala. The sequence goes on from NC_063046.1 coordinate 13,053,179, forward strand.
TCTTTTAGTTTTAATTTTATTCAAATTTAAAAAAAGTCCCAACTTTTCCGGAATTCGGGTTGTACTATATTTTCTGTGAACTTTTTGTTTTTCCATGCTTTTTTTTTTTTTTTTGCATAATACTATATAACCCATATTCCATTATATGCTGGAGTTTGCCTTTCTTGCTAAATAATTTTGTCATTTTAATACCTTAACCTTAAGTCTATTCTTCTTCCCAATATATCATTCTCATGTTTTGATTGGTTAATTGAACCTGAAAAGTTATTAAAAGCAAATATTGTACAAATATACCTTCCGGACATCACTTTTGGCCACTACTGTGTGTGTGTAACCATAACAATTTAAACAAAACACAAGAGACCAAGCCTGTCTGTGAGTGTTTCCACTCTTCTGCACATGCTTTGGAGTTCTCAGTTGAAATTTGGAGTGGTATCTCTACTTGTTTTCCTGTTTTAGTCTTGCATAATATATAAGCAGTATCACATGACTAGCCGTGCAGTATCCCTCTATATCAGCACGGCTGTAATATGATATAGAGCCATATTGCATGGCTAAGAGTGTGATAATGCATTCATACAACAGTTCAAAGGCACAAGTGTGTAAATAGAAACAACAACGGAGTGTCTTTAAAAACTCTTTTGTGAGGAACCGCCAAAGATTCAGATCTCAAGGTGACAGTTTAACAAATGTGACCAAGCCTCCGTTACTAACTCTAAAACGTCAATTTAGAACTAGCAGTTAAGGAATGCCAAGTCGCTTCATGTGCCGCCATCTAATGACGTATTAATGTAACTTTCACTGAAGTCAAAATCACTAACGGAGCCTTTCTCAATACCAAATACGGCATTTTATTTACAGGTGCATCTCAATAAATTAGAATGTTGTGGAAAAGTTCATTTATTTCAGTAATTCAACTCAAATTGTGGAACTCGTGTATTAAATAAATTCAGTGCACACAGACTGAAGTACTTTAAGTCTTTGGTTCTTTTAATTATGATGATTTTGGCTCACATTTAACCTAAAACCCACCAATTCACTCAATAAATTAGAATACTTCATATGATCAATAAAAAAAATTATTTTAAACAGAAATGTCAGAGGGTCTTGATGATCGTCTTCTGGACAACTGCCAAGTCAGCAGACTTCCCCATGACTGCTGTTGGGATTACTGACCTAAACCCAGTATTTATACCCTGAGAATGGTAATGTAATAAAACTTGAAATGAAATATTCTAATAATTTGAGATACTGATTTTTTTTTATTTTGATGAGCAGCAAGCTATAATCATCAAAATGAAAACAAAAAAGTCTGGAAATATTTTTATTTGTCTAATAAATCTAGGATATATTTAAGTTTTACTTTTTTAATTAAATTACAAAAAAAAAAAAAACTTTCATGATATTCTAATTTATTGAGATGCACCTGTATATAAAATATTTATTGAATAGTAATATTTAAATTAACAACAATAGCCATAACAGTGTAAGTACAATAGGAAATACTGCAAACACAAGCAATCAGTTCAGTCAAATGTACAAAAGCAGTGCTCTAGTTAGTACACGAATTATGTTCAAAATAAATATAAGGTTATGAAACTTAATATTTCCCTTAAGCCAAATTGATTTGCTCTGGAACAAGTATAAAAGATTAATAAGACCAAAGATTGCCAGTTTGATATACACAAAACGTATTATATCTCATGTTTAACCACCATCTACATAAGAGCCAGTGGCAAATTCCCGAAGGACTGGCCGAGATAAAGCTGTTCTCGGCTGGGTACATGAGCGCTGAATGGCCTCTGACGACCTGGAGCTCACATCTCCGAAAACGTCTAAACAAATTTTCAAATAGGTGCTATGTTGCTTTGGATGAAAACTAAATTATAAATATAAATCAATCAGTTTCATTCTCATGTGATTTCTTTGTTTTTGTCCAATAAGAAATGTGGGTTTCAAAAGTTTTATGCTGCTTCAATTGAGCAGCAGAAAATATGAATGCACGCAAAAATGAATACAGATATAGCAATATAAGAAAATAGAGAATCTATTTACCCCTGCCCAGATGGTGCAATCCTTGCTTATGACTCTATTTGTTGCAAAAAAAAATCTAAGCTCACCACATTTACAAACGCCTCACTCCAATCAGACCAAATGACTTGTGAGTGATTAGAATGTCCCCAGTAGGAGACAGGTACCCGTGTGTCTTTTCATTCCACCATGAAGAACAGAAACAACCCTTACTACTTTGGCCTCTGTGATTTATTATGGCTATTAAACATACAGAGACAGGAGTCCGGAAAACAAGTGTGTTTATTTTTTAATCACTGCAGTGCAGTGCATGCACTCTAATCATCTATAATCACCTAGTTAGTGCTTCAGTCTGATTAGTGGCTGACTAAATATGACTGCAATGTGTGTGCATATTTGTAGTTGTGCTACACTATTTAAGCATCACGTTGAATGCACAAAAACGGTTTTCTACTCATTATATCCATGTCAACTATAGATTAACACATAGTCCATAGGTATTTCAGAAGCTGGTGGAGGTGCATTATAGCAATTTCACATGGGGCCTGACCCCACACAGGACACAATCACATGCCTCCATCCTCCTCTTTTAGGAGTGAGAGTGGAGGGGAGAGCTTTTCCTGTTGACCCCACCTGACCTGAAACATTCAAGTCTTTGTCAGTCAGGTGCGTGTATACACATTATACTTTATATGAATGTGTACAAAGAAGCTTTTGGCTAAGTGAAGTTCACAGCCATATGGCCAACTGATGTTGTGGGTTCCCAAGACCAACCCTCCCCAGTCCTTGCCGTCTGATTCTGTAAGAACAACCTTATGTCGCGGCTGTACTGCTGCAGTTAGCTCTTGTGCTCACAACATACAGTGACCCCGAAAAGTATTTAGAAACTTATTAGTATTTAGTAAGGGTTAGTTCACCCCAAAATTCTGTCATTAATTACTCACCCTTATGTCGTTCCACAGCTGTAAGACTTTTGTTCATCTTCGGAAGACAAATGAAGATCTTTTTGATGACAGAATGCTGTAATATTTCCTTCCATTGACTGCCTTTGTAACTTCCACTTTGCTGCTTCAAAAACTTCATAAAGAGATCAGAAAACTAATTCATATGAATTGAGCAGTTTAGTCCAGATTTGCAGTTTAGTCGCTTATGATGAACGGATTTCATTTTGGCTTTTATTTGCATGTAAACATTGATCAGCGACATAATAATACGCCCACCACACAGAACGCCCACCACACAGCAGCTTATTGGTGGAGAGGAGACGGAGTGATAAGGCCAATCAGTATATGGGGATGAGTAGGAGGCCATGATGGACAGAGGCCAATGGGCAAATTTGGCCAGGATGCTGGGTTACACACCTACTCTGTTCGAAAGATGACCACAGAGAGTCAGGACCTCTGTTTAACATCTCATCCAAAGGATGGTGCTTTTTTTGACAGTATAGTGTCCCCATCACTATACTGGGGCATTAGGACCCACACAGACCACAGGGTGAGCACCCCCTGCTTGCCTCACTAACACCTCTTCGAGCATCTACCTGGTTTTCCCAGGAGGTCTCCCATCCAGGTACTAACCAGGCTCAGCCCTGCAGCTTCAGTGGGCAACCAGTCTTGGGCTACAGGGTGATATGGCTACTGGCCTGAATAATGAACATAAGCAGAAGCTCAACCTAACCTGAATAACGCATAAGGTCAAACCTCTTCCAGAAGCTCAAATGTGCTGTGTAACACACGAGAATGAACCATATTGGTTATGCAGCATGTTTGAGCTTCCAGAGGAGGTTTGCTCTTTTGCGTTATTCAAGTTAGGTTGAGCTTCTGATCAATGTTTATATGCGAGTAAAGGCCTAAATTAAATATTTTCATCATAACAAGTGATCGATTCTCTTTAGAAAATCTGGACTAAACCCTTCGAGCTTCCTGATCTCTTTGAAGCGTCAAAATGGAAGTTACAAAGGCAGTAAATGGAAGGAAATCTGACAGCATTCTGTCATCAAAAATATCTTCATTTGTCTTCCGAAGATGAACGAAAGACTTACGGGTGTGGAACAACGTGAGGGCGAGTAATTAATGACAGAATTTTCATTTTGTGGTGAACTAACCCTTTAAGACACTCATAAATCTCTATGGAGTTCATTGCATTAGATATCTGTATATAGCCAAGTGCCATTAATTTTGAAAAGAAAGATAGCACAAGTGCAAAACAGCCTTGGAATAGTTGGATAGATGTGGCTCAGAAAAGTGCAGTTGAGTTAGTTAGTTAATGCTAGTGGCTTCTAATTTAAGAAGTGTCTACAGTGGAATTTCCATGGGAGATGGAGAGAGACAAAGGAAAAGGAGGAAAGGGTGAGATGACTCTGAAGCAAAGAAGGCATTGTCTTGGTGTCTGTTTTTCCTTCCATTCTCTACCCATCTCACATGGACAGAAATGGGATAAAAAAAGACCTCTCATTCTCTCTTATTTGGATTTACTGTGTATTCATCCCTCATTTCACTAGATTTATTGCCCAAGTGTTTCCAATGTGCAGGAAGTCCTCTTGTATAATGGTGTTTTGTTTTTATTTTTTGACCCCATCAGATAAAAATCCCACATAGACTCTTGGCCCTCCAGTCTGCTGTTTTCTTTCAGGTTTAGTGTCATATTAATAGCTTTGGATCTCCCCTGAAGTATTAGCCTGATTGTCAGGAAGGCGCTGGACGGCAGACAAGGGCATATTTGAGGTTTTTGGCTTGGAGCTTGAATTGTGTGTGTGTATCTGCGTGTGTGACGGTGAACGTGTGTTGATGTTTAAAGAGCACTGTGGTTCTCCCGGTATATATATACACCAGAGTGCTGCTAAGCTCCCCTCTTTATGTTTATGAGATTGCATGTAAGCATTGACTTTTGTTGTTGTAGATACAAACAAGTGTTTCTTGTGTGTGCTCATGGAGACTACATTAGAGACCAGAATGCAGTAGATCCTGACAATCGAGAGAATGGAAGGAGTATTGGATGATATTCAGTTGGACGGGGATAAAAATGAGGGGAAAAACATGTAAACAATTCAAATAAATGTCTATAGTTTTACTACCTACTGGAGAGGGTTATACTATGTGAAAGATACTCAGTATATGAACCTCACATTTTCTCACTCATCTGTCCTTCTTTCTCTAGGGGAAGGTGGCTCAGACAGCATGTATGTCAGCCTGTAAACACCTTTCCACCTCACTGCTGCAGCTGCTGTTGGAGGCTGATGTCAGGCAAGTGTCTATGGGAGCCCTGCAGCAGTTTAACGTGGACGTCAAAGAGTGTGAGAGTAAGTGTGAGCAAACGCTCAGTGAACATTCATAAGCCTCTTTAAACCTGATTGCATGATTGTGCTTGTGCTCCTGGTGTGGCCCAATTTAAAATTTCCTGAATCATACTGGAGACTCTTAATTAAACCACAATGCTATGTCTACTGTAACTAATTTCTTATTTGACACCCATCTAAGCTGAAAGTTAGAGTAAAAGGTGAGAAGAGAAAATTATGTATTTTTGGCCAGTATCCGAGATTCGTCACTTGGCTCATCTCTCCTCACAGCTTTGTGTGTGACCACAGCTAAAACTGCCTTTGAACGCCTAACCCCTTATGTTTAATGGATTTCCCATGATCCTCAGCCAGAGCACGTTATCACATGTAGGTCAAAGTCAGAGAGAGGAAAATGACCCCAGTCTTAAAACGGTCACATCAGTTACACTGTATGCCACTCTTTTCTTGTGGTTTGCTTTGGTTTACGAAGCAGCCTGATAAGTACCATGTGATTACTTTCATTTTTAGAGACCACATCCTGTTGATTTAGATGATCCCCTGTTTATTTGTATGCTTTAAACCACAAAACTGAGCTTTAATCAAAATGCCACTCAAGTAATAAGAAATTTTCCCCCATGTACTCACACACTCATTCCGAGTCTTGGTGAATGAGGTCACCGTGTTTAAATTTTTTCAAAGTTGGGTCTTAGGAAATAATACAAAACTAAAATAACTTCTTAAAAATGTAACCACTTGAATGCACAGATGATATGTTTGTGGTTCAATCTATCAACAGTTTGGATGTGTCTGCGCTGTGGGATAGAGAGGGAGGGAGATGTGAGGGCACGATGAAGAGAGGAAACGATGAGGATCAGTTTAAGAGAGATTCAGAAGGGTCGGATAATATATTTCTTTGTATAAAGCTTGATCATAAGCAGGCCCAAAAGTATGTTGTAATGTTGAATATGAGTAAACTGTGAAGTGCAGGTGAGTACTCTGCATTTTGAATGTATTGAAGTCTGGAAATAGCTTTAAATGGAGGAAGGACATAACATAGTCATGATGTGTAGTGTTGAAGGTGTGGACAAGCTCTTGATGGCTTCACTGTCTGAAAAAAATGTGCAATAATTGTACCTTTAGCGGTACAACAGCTTGTTACTGGGGCAGTACCCTTAAAGGGACAACTTTGTACCCCTTAAACATGCACATTAGTACCTTAAAGTAATAATATTTTCTCTAGTACTGCTTTAAGGGATAAGTAAGTACAAAAATGTCTTTCTTTGTGTAGTTACTTGAGTGTAGTACACCAGTGACAAGCTGTTGTACCCCTAAATGGAGGGGGTGTTATATAATGATACATTGAACCCCATGTTATGGAAGGGGTATAAGGCAGTTGTAGCCTTCAAAGTTGAGGAAGGGGTCTAACAAGACTATATAAAGTGTTTATTTCAATCTTAGCAGAGTTTCATTTAACAATAGTATGGTTTGGTCGCATTTCATAAACTTATTTTATGATTGGGTATTTTTGAGTGAAACTGGGCATTTAGGTACTTTCATGGACAATTTGACATTATAGTCATATTATATACTAGAATGCTTGCTAATCACTTTTCAATTAAAGGTTATCATCAGTCATCATACCACTGCATTATTGTCTTGAGCCCGCAAGAGGCTCTGTTAAACTGAGATTGGCCTCTCTCGTGTCTGCTTTGCCTCTTTGACCTGTACAACACCAGGAGTGAGTGATGGGACATTCAAAGGCAGAGAGTGTCAAGAGTTGCTTCCTGTTCAGCTCAGCTGGTTTTGGGGAGCATAAAGGTCTTGAGAGCTTTTCCTTGCTTATCCCTCGAGAGGTTTCTTAGCGTAGTCACTAACAGGGCTTTATGCTGGTATGTGGCAGTTAGGTGAAAGCCTAGACGTCCCTGTTCTTGAATCTTGATGAGATGTGCTCTGACACGCGTCACGTAAACCATGCCGCCTTTGCCGCAAGTCTCTCTCCTGTAAAAAGGCGATTGGGGAAGTTCGCAAAATCGACAATCTCTCGGACTGAGACGCGGCAACAAAAGCATGAGGGTAAGCAGTCGCTGGCTCAGCGTTTGCGGGGGTCAGAAATAAAGATGGCAGGCGTGTAATTTGCGTGAGAGGCAAGAAAGGCACGCAGCATCACGAGGTGAAAGGGATTTCTTCTGGCCCCGGCTTGTTTTGTCTCCGCGTGTCAAATGTTCCGTTTTTCAGAATGGTGAAGCCGCTTGTTTACGGGTTCCCGTCCAAAGGCACAGAAAGGTCCAATGGCCCTCAGAAACCTCTACAACTCCTGCACTCCCCACACACCCCCAGCCCATTGGCTTTTCACAAGTGTTGTCGGCCCCTTCGCTAAGTACCACACCACTGGTCTGGGAGAGCGGCCTCATGGGAATCGGCGTCAGGCTTCAGGTTACGGGGTAAAGGCAGCCCCCTCATCCCCACACAGTCCCTCTATCTGGCTTGTCAGATCAACGTTGGGGAGAATTAATGAGAGTTTGATGATGATTTTTTCCCTCGAATGGGCCGCACAAAGCCGGTGGCAGACCCAGAGACATGACTCTGCTCTGAACCACCCAACAACCCTCCACCCCCTCTGCCAGCACCCCCAAAACCTTCAAAGCCCCCTTCCATTTCACCTCCCCCGCCCCCACTGAACCTCCCCCTGTCCTCCCCTTGTCCCGGCTGTCATCCGTCTGCCAATCTCCCGCTCCATGGCGAATTCCCTGCTCTCTTTATCCCTCTCTCTTTCCCACAGGGTTTGCCAGGGCCGGCCCGGTGCCTGGCTTCCAGGGGGACACTCTGCTGCTCGCCTTCATCGACTTGAGACAAGTAAGTCTTTGTTTTTTTTCCACTCCTTTTTCTTTTCTTTCATTCTTCTTTCCCCTTTCTTCTGTTTTTCCCTGTTTACCCCTCAACATCCCCCCCTTCTTTCTCTTATTTTCCCCTATACTGTCAAACCCAACCCCCTAAACCTCCACACTAGCCTTAGTTTTGTTTGAAGGTTTCTTTCCTCCAATGTGTGAGTCTGTGTGTGTTTGTATTCATATCTGTGGTCTCAAGGCCTGGCCTGATATTCACCTTTGGGTGGTTTTGTATTTACCATTGTGGTACGGAGGTGGCCTCTAGACCTCCTCCTGTTCGGTTTAAGGTTAGATTTTTTTTTAAGATGTTTCTTTACGGGTCATCTTATCCCATTTGCACCTCTGCACACTGAACATTGCAGAACTGGAACCACTGATAGGAAACGTTGGCCTGTACCATTGCACTGGCTTGAAAAACACAAACTGAAACACACTGAGAAGAACATCAAGGTGATTTTGCAATCAGAAAGGCAACAGTCCAAGGGATTATTCACTCATCCAAATTATTTTTGTCTAGAGGACTTTTCGATAGTTCTTTGGTTGCACAGAATAGATTTTGTTACTGCAGTTCATTTGAATGTTCAATATAATGTTGAGCCGTAGCCTAGTAGTTAACACACATACTTCAAGTTCAGACACAGAGCATGTACCTGTATGTTGTGGGTATTCAGTTCTTATTCAGGGTGTTCAGTCCTTTACCAGAAATGATTATTGATTTGATTTATTCTGTAATATAAAGGCAAATTTTGTCAGAGTTATGACTAAATCTCTTATGATTATTGGTTGGCTCAACTATGCTCCGATTGCCATAACTACAAAATCCACACTAAAAATTTTTTTTTTTGGTCTAGTTACTGCTTGTTACCTTTGTAGGGAAGTATTATCATAAAAATGAGAACACTTTTCCCCCATTGTTTTTCTTATACAAACAAAATCTTGGAATATACTTTGTTGAACGTTGTTCTTTTGCAACATTGTGGCTTTCATGTACAGTCCTGGTTGGCAGCTCATGTCTTGCATACTGCAAACAACAGCTAAGAGATTGAGTTAGTTTTTGTGGATCTAACTGAAATTAGCTAAACCAATTCTTAAATTTTGTGAATTGATTTACAATTGTTAAAAGAATCACATTCTATTGATGAGCCAGTTTCCTCCCCCATCTCTAGTAAGACAATGATGCTCATGTGGTAAATGCAAGTTCAATTTCGATTACAGTTCTGTATTTGTATTATATATTTCTCCTCTCAACTGTCTGTCTAAAAAAAAAACTTGGCAAAAACCTCAAAAGAAAAAATGTATATATTGTATCAGGTCATGCATCAGTTGCAATAAATATATCTACAGTTTTTTGGGACACATCAAATGAATGTTTGAAAAAATGGCCGGTAAGAAGTATGTAGCTTATGTGTGTTTCTGAGTTCCAAGATCTAGAAAGGATGGGAAACCATAATAGTGGGGGTATAAGGGTCCATATTTGGGACCCCCTCCCTTGTTGCCGAAGTGGCCAACCTGGGCGGGTGTCAGGGACTGAGAGGGGATGACGGATGGGCTGGATGCTCAGGGAGTACTGGATGAATGAGCTGACAGACAGTGACGGATAGCTCTTTCTTCCACTAAAACAATTCCGTTTTGTCCCGCCTGCCATCATGATGCAGTGCCACTTGTTTTCCATTTAGTTTTTTTTTTTAACCTGACTTCACCATGAAGGCGCTTGTGTGGTTTTGCTTTGTTTTTTTTTTAAGAGAGGAGAAAAGAGGATGCTGAAGAAAAGAATGAACAAAATAGCCATTTTGCTTTTTTTAATGTCATGTTTTGCTTTTGAGCTGTCATGATGCATGACTCTACAAAGATATCTTTCATTATTAATACTGTTATTGTTATTATAATTTCAATAGCATCCGAAGTCGGTAGAGGTGCAGTCTTCTCTCGAGGTGGCTTTTTAAAGGGGTTGTTCTGGTGATCAGAGACGTCAGAACTGTTCTGTCCCCCTGCGTGCCTGGCCTTGAATACGCCCGATAAATCAACCTGAAGGGCCTGTTTGTGTCCCGGTCTCCCGGGTCCTGGGATGGGGCTGTGGGTCAATACTTCTGGAGATAGACAACGAAAAGGTCCGGAAGCTCTGGGAGGGGTTTTGGTGAGAGGCTGGAACCTGGATTCACTCTCCTATCTGAAAAGACAAGAATACAAAAAGAAAAGAAGGACATCCAAATTCTGCTTCAAAGCGCTTTAGACAGAGAGGAATAAGAGGATGGATGGAGGATGACGTGACGAACGACTTAATTCTCAGACGTTCTCATTCGTTATTGCGTTAATCTGTTCTCTTTAGCTACATTCACATAGTAGGGAGATATGGTTGACAGTCCTGTTTGGAGTGCTAAATACGGTTGTGTTTGGTTATGAAGCAGAGTTACATTTCTTCAACCAAAATGCCTACCTGAAATTTTATCATTGATATCATGGCTGAATTTTTTATAGTTCTTCTGTTATATGCAAAATGAACGTATAGCATAAGCACACGAAGAATGCCTGGCTACATTCATACACATTATTATACAAATGTAAATGGGGGTTTTATGGTCTAAGAGCAAGATAGCACTTTAGTTTAATAAGAACTGGACTTCGGACACAATCGATTGTCAATCTCGATCACTGTGTGTAAATTGTAAATTTCTGTAATTTGACGTTTAAAAATGTGAAGAATATAGAGGTGAAAGGAAAGACAAAAGACAGATAAAACCTGCCTGTGTTTGACTTGCCTTCCAGTCTTTTTAGCAAATTATGAAGAGTGATTTTACAAGAAAAAAACAACAGATAAAAATGAGACGGTGAGGAATCAGAAGTAGGCATTATAAATGGTATGATCCAGGCTGTAGTTCTATATTTAGGAGTCTTATATTAGCAGATTATATTAGGGAAGGTTTGTGGTGATGGGAACCCTTGGCTGGCCTTGGTGTGGGAGGCCTGCTGGCCTCTGTGGTGAAGCTGGCCCCCCAGCAGTGCACGTTCTCGGGGCTGCCGCATGCCTCAACTCTTGCCCTGGATCTTCAGCCTTCCCAAATTCCTTTGAGCTCTAAGGGGTGGGGGTGGAAAGAGCCAGCAGCCAGGCTTTGGTTGATGCGGAGGCCCTGATTGCTTTACAGAACTGTTTTTAGTATATGAAGGGGTGGTCTAAATAGAGTTTGGCTAGATTTGACTAATTTGATGGTTAACTGCATATGGTTTTTGTCTGTCTTTATCTGTCTGTCTGTCTGTCTGATTTATTCATCTATGTGTTGTTGTTTTTTTTTCTATGTATCTATAAACGTCAAACTTAAAGGATTTTTTATTTTATTTATTTTATTTCTTTTTTACAAATCTTTCAAACAAGACTGTGTGTCATGCTAACATTCAAAGATTGCCTTTACAAAATGCGTTTCTAGTTAACAATTTCACTTCATTTGAATTCTATTTTACATTAAAATTCGATATTGTGATTCTACATTCATATTCATTACAAATTCACTGACTGAATTTCAAAGTCATTCTAATTTCAGTTCTGAATGGTGCAGGACCCTGCAGGGCTCAAATTAATTTGGTGCTCTGGTACAGGTGCATAAAAGCCCTTCCTTCCAGCCTCCATTTGTGCCATAGAGGGTGATGGTTGAAGGTATGAGAGACATTATTTACATCCCCTGCGGTGCTGTCTCTCTTGCCCACATTTCATGATCCATTCTGGGGCACTGCATAGAAGAGCAGAGAGGGCGGGGAAACGTTTTCCTCGTCCCATGAATTTAGGAACTATGAGGCTGCTAAGCATTCCTGTGGCCTGTCCACAGGCATTATCCTAGAATTCCTGGAACGTTGTTAAAAGGATTCAATGTAAAATGCTTTTCCCCTCTCTAACCCCTTCCATTCCTTTCTCTTAGTCCTTGGCGGTGAAAGCCTAACACCAGTGACACCACTAGAGGCTTATGCTTGCGTCCTTCTAAACCCTCAGGGCACCTTCTTAGTGTCCATACGGTTCTAGCAAGCCAACTGCAGCTGTGTTTGATTTCTTTTATCTCTATGCCCTTGTTTCTTTGTCTCTGACATCACTTTTCTCTTGTGATTGTGATAACTCTGTGTTCTGAGGTGAAATTTTGCTGTCAATGTTGGTTATGTTGGTTTAAGCGTGGTTTGATGCTTGCACAGAAACAAATGATTGAAATGTAATCCCTATAATGTTCTGGCACCATCCGATGATTTAATACTCTCAGGGTTATTTTGGAGTCTGTTTATATTCATATGTTTTTGTGTGTGTGTGTTTGGTAATCGCTAAACAAACTCAGAGTCCGCTAGTGACCCATAGTGAAAAAATGTTGTTCCGGCAACAGGGTGCAAGGCGGGGACATGTTGGTGGGCCAGAAATTTGAACCCCCCCCACCTCTGAAAGGAGTTCACTGCGGTTTAAGGAAATTTGCTGCTTGCTCCCAATTCTCAGTCAGCAACCTCCTCTAGAGAAGGGAATCTGGAGAATGTTCCCTCAGTTATAAAGACTTCTCGTAACAAAATGAGAAATTTTGTTCTTCTCAAACTTTAAGCTGTAGTTCATACTTGTGTAGGCGATTGGACGTTATACATACATTATGTATATTTTTTTTCTTTAAAGGTACACTACGTAAGTTTTTTTTTTTTTTTTTTTTAATTTATTAATGTAATGAATCTATCTTCCAAATCGTGTTTTGGTTTATCCTGAATCACTAGGGTATGCCTATATTTGGACTATTTTAGACAAAACGCGACGGCAACCGCTGTGGAGTAGCCCAGTTCTTGCGTGACTCGTCAGACGTATGCAGTTTTGTTTATTAACTGCTAGAGCGCCAAAAGTTATTTGAGCTTGAAAAACAGCAGTCCACTAGAGAGTGCGCACGGACTTTGAAAGGGCCGCGCGCTGAACTGTGCACGAGATGGAGTGGGACACGGAAAATGAAGTAGGCCTAAGGCCTATAGCCTACCCGCGGGCGCGGCTTAAGACAACTTTTATTTTCTTTCACACACAGCACAGAGAAACGTCTTTCTAATAAACCGACCAAACTGCCTGTCAAGTGATAGACGAAACTGACAATGATTTGATCTTTTTTTAAACAAATGAAAGGCAATGTGGATAAACATTCACAGCCACGATGTACAGAACACCACACAAAGATATAGAAGAAAACGAATAAAAACATTTTGGATCAATAAACCTTAAAATATATATAAAAATAACTGCAGAAAAGCCACACTGCAGATATACATTTCATATGTCGGCAAATCAAATTACATCGGCTAAACTGTCTGTGCAAGCAAGCTTTAACTCTACAGCGCAACATTGATGCACCAAAAAATTTAATTAATTTAATAAAAAAATTATATATTTTTTTATCAAACATTAATTTACAGAATTGAATTAGAACAGAAATATGATTGAGTCAAACTGCAAAATGCCTGAAGTGCAGGGGAACATATATTCAAAACACAAGCCACAAATAATTAAATTAGATAACCCAGAGTGATCAATAAATAAATTAAAATTAAAGAAATTATTAAAATAACGAAAGTATAGCCAGAATTGTCAACTTTGTCTTTTTAACTGCAGAGACAATAAACGCTGAACTGGAGTGGCAGTCTTTTTAGCTAAACATTCAAAAATCAAATTACATCCGTCTAAAATAGTTTGAAATCATTTGTAGCTACCCTACCTGATTGAGAGAAAAAAATCCAGTCTTTCACGCGATCTGCCTGTGTCCGTTTGAGTCTTTTCAAATAGCGCGCTATAGTCAGCTCGTTGGCCGGCAGAAGCGCGCCGCAGTGTTTGTCGTTGTTGAGTTCTAGGACATGAGCTGTTGGCACAACTTGCATCATACGTTTTTTGGATCATATTTTACCATTTCAAAGTGCATCCAATTGTACACTTTATCCAAGACATTGTTAAAGATTTAATCCCTGCCGCAAAGATGCTCCTCTGTCGGTCACAGATCATGGAAGTGAAACTTAACAGGGGTGGTTGGATTTATTCACGCACATTAAAAATATTTATTAAAAGCTTCTTTCTTTTCACATTTTTATTTATGGTATTAACATAATAGGCTGTATATTAACCTATTGGGAAAGAACCGGTATGTCTATGTAAAATCAGATATTGAGCACCCCCATATCTCTTCTCATAACACCTCTGCGAAGATTCGACTGTGAGATTGGTAGTCGAATCAGGCTCCTCCTATCGAAGATTCGAATCGTCAACTATTCAGGGTCACCCCTAATATACATATACATGTACTTATATATAATTTTTGACCATTCTTCTAGAAGCGCATTTGTGAGGTCAGGCAGTGATGTTGGCGAGAAGGCCTGGCTCACAGTCTCCACTCTAATTCATCCCAAAGGTGTTCTATCAGGTTGAGGTCAGGAGTCTGTGCAGGCCAGTCAAGTTCCTCCCCACCAAACTCGCTCATCCATGTCTTTATTGACCTTGCTTTGTGCACTGGTGTGCAGTCATGTTGGAACAGGTAGGGGCCATCCCCAAACTGTTCCCACAATGTTGGGAGCATGAAATTGTCCAAAATGTCTTGGTTATCTGAAGCATTAAGAGTTCCTTTCACTGGAGCTACGGTGCCAAACCCAACCCCTAAGAAAAAAAAAAAACACCGTAATCCCCCCTCCACCAAACTTTACACTTGGCATAATGCAGTCAGGCAAGTACCGTTCTCCTGGCAACCCAGACTCGTCCATCGGATTGCCAGACAGAGAAGTGTGATTTGTCACACTTCTCTCATCCAGAGAACACGTCTCCACTCCTCTAGAGTCCAGTGGCGGTGTGCTTTACATCACTGCATCCAACGCTTTGCATTGCACTTAGTGATGTAAGGCTTGGATGCAACTGCTTGGCCATTCCATGAAGCTCTCTACGCACTGTTCTTGAACTAATCTGAAGGCCACACGAAGTTTGAAGGTCTGTAGCCATTGACTCTGCAGAAAGTTGGCGACTGCTGTGCACTGTGCGCCTCAGCATTCTCCGACCCTGCTCTCTTTTTACATGGCCTACCACTTCGTGGCTGAGTTGCTGTTGTTCCCAATTGCTTTCCACTTTACCACTATACCACTAACAGTTGACCGTGGAATATTTAGTAGTGAGGAAATTTCACGAATGGACTTATTGCACAGGTGGCAACCTATCACGGTACCACGCTTGAATTCACTGAGCTCCTGAGAGCGACCAATTCTTTCACAGATGTTTGTAGAAGCCGTCTGCATGCCTAGGTGCTTGATTTTATACACCTGTGGCCATGGAAGTGATTGGAATACCTGAATCCAATGATTTGGAGGGGTGTCCCAGTACTTTTGGCAATATAGTGTACCATCAAGCACCCTTGCTGTTTGTGAACACAACCCGATAAGTCAGTTTTAACTAATCAGCGTGCAGTATTCAGGTCAGGTGACAAGGCTGCTAGTCATTTCAAAAAGACGCGCTAACTGGGGAGAGTTTCGTCAAAGCTGATGAAAAGTGATCGAGGATTTATAATTTCGACTCCTCAACTCCTTATACACCATACACGTCTTACATGCTGAACCCTTGGTTGTCCTTTTGCATTTTAATTACTTGGTTTTGTTTAACTCTGAAACATGAAATGTGGATTTATCTGCTTTTACCAAAAAACAAGTTGTTTGCTTTTGCTAAGGAACTAACTTTTAATATATATAAAAACATACTTTCAATGAACTTTAATTTTGTAAGTTACCTGTATTTTTTTTTTTGAGTTATACTTAATCAAAACAGCCCAACTGCAGTTTGATTGATATTACTTGGAATGCACAATAAAAAAAAAAAAAAAAAAAAAAACATGATTTATGAGAGTTATGTTTTTGCAGATGAACTCTTCATTTCTTATTGTTATAAATGTTGAAAACAGTTCAAAAAAGTCCACAAGAACAGAATTTTTTGTAACAATCTGAAACAATTAAATGCAAACTTGCAAATAATAATAATAATAATAATTTTGTTCAAAACAAAATAAATCATATTGACCTAAAACTAAAAACTAGTAGATCTATACTATTGTAGTTTATTATTGCATTTTTTTTCAAATTCGTCATAATTTTTTTTTTTCGGATTTGTGACACTATAGTTAATCTTCATATTATTTTGTGGTATAGGAGGAAGTTCAAGGGTTCAGAGAAATGACTTACAGGAGTGTCAGGGTTCATGTACAGTATTAATGTACCATTTGTTTCAGGCAGTTGCGCAACATGTGCCAACATGCAGACTTTGGGGAAAAATATACGTGACATCACTTTCTATTAACAGTTTCTAGTTAAGTAAAAGTGAAAGGCTATGGCCTTGCAGTTTGAAAAGTAAAAACGAAAGAAAACTGCCACTGAACATTGATTAATGACAAGACACAATGTGATCATTATTGAAAAAGTGGAAATTCTGACTAATACATGAGTGACCTTATGGTGCATGTAAATATTACTGAAACTGAAATCTAGCATGTGGGATTTCCAGCCGTTTCCAAAATAGCCGTTCGGTATTTCCCTGTCAAGCATATGCCTTTGGGAGAGTGAATCACTGCAGTAAAGTGTCCATCTGCTCTCTGTGGGACTGCAACTCTTACACCACCTTCTTCTCTTGTACACTCAGGGGGTGAACTTTTCCTTTTGCTTATATTTAGAGCTCTGATAGACATGTTAAGCCATGGTGCTCATGTGGATGATGCAAATCCAATTTCCTACCCCATCTCCACTAACAAAAGAGGCAAAAATGCCTAAATATATATATATTTTTTTTAAATGACTTATTCCTTGTAGACATTCTGTTTCAGAGTTAATAAGAATTCCATTAAGTTTTTTGTCATCCACTGACAGTTCAATGACCATGGATCTGATCTGTAAGGTTATTTTCCACCTTTGGAGGGTGTGTGAGTTTTAAGACCACCTCTGTCCCACATTCTCTTTTAGTGATGTCAGTAGGATGAACTGGAGCCCTGAGTGTGTGTTTTTGTTTTTAATGGAGCCTCTCGGTCAACCGCAGTCTCCCTGAACCTTAACCTGCCTGGTTCAGTAGCTGAGGTCAGACAGCGGCAGTGAAGGTGTGCAGGAAAGAAGAGAGATTGAGGATGAAACCATATGGGCTGTGCTCTTCTCCTCACCCCGTTCAACTACAGCCTCCCACAGATCTGCTCTGTGTGGTTCCTTTAGGGAGAGATAGAAAGTTTTCAAGAACAAAGACTGCCACAGAATCTCGATTGTACAAGCAAATCAGTCCTCCTAGATTTGCCTGTCTTTGCTTATGGAAAATATGTGAAAATGAATGAGAAGGAGTGGAAATGTAGGAAGGAGAAAGAAAAGGAAACGACACAGGCAGTGCTCTCCTCAGACCATTTCTCCATAGTCTCCCTAAACAAGCCAGTGACAGGTGTCACAGTTTAATCGTCCCCCATTTGCTTCCTCTCAATGCCCAGTGAGTGTGTCACGCTTAAATCCATCCCCCCTGCTCCTTCTCAATGGTGTGCTGGTGTGTGTCAGTGAAAGGCCTGTTTGAGGCGCTGTCATAGGTCTCCAGGGGTCAGACGGATGAGCTGCCCTGCTTGTATGGAGTCAGTGAGGGAGCAGATATTCTCCGAGCAGGGGGTTGACATCTCTCTTTGCGGCAGGGTCCCATTCAGCCCTATGAGGATGGCACTGACATGCATCTTCTCTCTCACTCCAGCATGAACACAAACTGTCAACTGATTCTTGCTTCTCCAGCTTACCCTTTTCTTTCTTTCTTTCTTTCTTTCTCGAATCCTTAAAAAGGATAGTTCACCCAAAAATGAAAGTTCTATCATCATTCACTCACCTACGTCATTCCAAACCTGTTTTTCTTTTTCTTCTTCTGTGGAACAGAAAAGAAGATATGTTTCTGCATATTATGAAAGTCAACACACTCTAAAAAATGCTGGGTTAAAAACAACCTAAGTTAGGTCAAATATATATTACATCTTTCACAAGATGTAATGTAAGTCTCTTTCAGCTTAAAATACCCCACAAATTTGCCCCTATTTGGGGGTGAGAAAAAACATGCCTTTTACTATATTACTATATTGCTGGCTAAAAAATAAATCCAAAATTTGGTTGAAAAAAAATGCATTTTTTAGAGTGCAGGATCCAGATTTTTCGAGGTCGAAAAAGGACATAAATGTGCCATGAAGTTAATCCATACAACTGGTATATCTGAAGTTACATGATCACTTTGTAGGATGAACAAATCGGATCAGAATTTAAGCCTTTATTTACTTTGAAATCAAAACAAAAAATTGATCAACACATGCATAGACTACATCAGATATGGCAACACAAATGTTAAGATGTTTTGCCTTGTGATGTGCAAAGAGTTTTGACATTAGTTGAAGGTTTTGTTGCCATATTTGATTGTGTTGTGTGCATTGATCAATGCTTTTATTTGACTTAAAAGTAAATAAAGACTTAAATATCAATGTGTTCATCCTGCCACATGATCGTGTTGCTTCAAAAGAATATATCATTTGAGTCATATTATTTAGTTTCATAGTACTTTATCTTTTTAGGAACAAATGTTTTGGACCCTACTGACTTTCATTTTATGGTCAAAACTAGCTGAAATATCTTCTACTGTATTCCATGGAAAGGTTTGGAACAACATGAGGGTGAGTAAATTATGATGACAGGATTTTTATTTTAGGGTGAACTATCCCTTTAAGTTAAAATTTTTCTAAAAAAAAAAAAAACTTGGAAACCCGTTGTCCAGCTGCTGGACTGGAGCTCCACCACTTTTCAAATGTGTAGAATAGAATGTTTTTGTCTCTCTCTCTCTCTCTCTGTGTGTGTGTGTGTGTGTGTGTGTGTGTGTGTGTGTGTGGAGGGGGGGGGGGTGGTTATATAGGAGTCATTTATGGGACCCACATATTTGTGGTTTTCCCTCAGTTCTGACCCTTGGTTCTGGTAACTTACACTGTAGGAGCACTGTTTTAGTCAGTTTGGATGGAATTATTGTTCTTGTTCCTTTGTTTAAAAGCTTATTTATACATTCTATTTAATTTTCTTGTCCTGTGGATTTCTGTATAGCTTGATATTGTGGTGTTGTCTTTGATTACCAAGACCTGTGTTTTTGGGAGAGAAGAAAATAGGCAACAAAAAAGAAAGAAGAATACTCTTATGTAATGTCATAGTGCTGGTCTGGAGGTTACACTCTTTCAAGAAGAAAGGGTTTGTCATAGATTTATAAGAAAAAGTAGCTTTTATCTCTGGTTGTAAAGAAGGCAATAATAGAAGAATAAAAACACAATATCAGGGTTATAGGATTAACTGCACGTAGAGACAGGTAGATGTTTGTTTTTATTGATGATTTATATATATATTATGCAAGTGACATCAGTAAAAAAAATAGTGAAAATCAGTAGGATTTTAGTACAATAAACATTCAGATTTTAGTTTTTCAAAGAAAGTGTTTTTATTTGTTTTATTTCTCATATCTTTTTAGATAACTGGTATCAATCTCAGACAGGTTTGTTAAATAATTTGCCAGGTCTTCTTAGATAAATGGAAAAGGTTGTTTCACATTATTAAGCAAGTCACAGTTCTCATGCAATATGGGGAGGAAGAAAGATCTTTCTGAAGATGAAAAGCACAAAATGGTGCAATGTTATGCAAAAGGTATGAAAACAAATATTTTATGAAAATTGAATGGAGATTATCGAAAGATAATCATAAGATGTTTGATTTACAGCAAAGAGAACTTGTATTCAATTAAATATCCAGCAAACAGGTATTTGAAGCTGTTGGTGTCTCTGAAGTCTGAAGAACCTCTCCATGCATGCTGGTAGTTATGCGTAAAGTTGCATTTCAGCCACCTCTAATCAAAGCTCACAAAAGCTGCGATTCCACGGGTGGTACTCGGTGTGTTTCGACTGCAGGAACCAGAGTCTAAATGAAGCTCCGGGTAAAAAAATCCCCCCTCTGAAAGTACCTGCTCACTAGGTAGTACTTTATCAAAGTTCCAGAACTTTCAGGGGTGGGACTTGGATGCTGAACATGCTGATTGTTTGACTCCACACAGCATTTTATTTCAACCATCATTTTTTTGTTTTCTGTTGCGGTGTGTGCACTAAGAGTTGTTTGCTATTCGAATCAACAATGGAGTTCTTAAAAAATACGACCAATGGACTGACGATGAGGTTCAGGCTTTATTAAAGCTTATATGCGGAGGACAAAATCCAGTGAGAACTGGAAAGTCGTGCGCAGTCCTACATCACTGGACTATCTTCACAGTACTTTAGACCGCTATGGAAACGCAGCTAGCAATAGGTCTGGGGGGAAAAAAGTACCTGGGACAAATTGTTCCGGGTGTCAAAATGACTTCTGCAAGATATGTGGGGTTTATAACTGACCATTTTCTGCTATGGTATAAAAAGAAGCATAGTGCCTTCTGAAATAAAAGGATTTTCATTTAAGACAATGCACTATCCCATTCTGCAAAAAACACCATCAGAGGTGGCTGAAATGCAACTTTATACACAACTGCCAGCCTGCATGGAGATGTTCTTGAGACTTCAGAGACACCAGCAGCTTCAAATACCTGTTTGCTGCTCAACAGTGGCTTTTTTATAGCTGCCCTTTTAATACAATTAACATGTTTGACAAACTTTCCTTAGTAATCCTTTATCTGACCGGGTTCTGCTGTGATCTAAATTGTTCACAAATCTATTGAACTATCAAGCTATCACAGATGATAGTTCGATGATCTCCATTCATTTTTCGCAAAATATTAGTTGTTCTCATACCTTTTGCGTAACATTGCACCATGTCATGCCTTTCATCTTCAGAAAGATCTTTTTTCCTCCCCATATTGCTTGAGAACTGTGACTTGCTTAATAATGTGGAACAACCTCTTTAAGTAGGGTTTCCTTTTACCTAAGAAGACCTGGCAAACTATTTAACAAACCTGTCTGAGATTGATACCAGTTACCTAAAAACGACATGAGAAATAAAACAAACACTTTATTTGAAAAACAAAAATCTGTTTATTGAAATCCCAATTGAAATTCAAATGATGTCACTCATAAGTTGCATAATAATTTGACACTATATAATATATAGTATATGCCACCTGTGCAATAAGCCAATTCATAACATTTCCTCACTACTAAATAACATTATTCAAATAACAAATTCCAGTGAAAGGAACTCTTAATGCTTCAGCATACCAAGACATTTTGTACAATTTCATGCTCCCAACTTTGTGGGAACAGTTTGGGGATGACCCCTTCCTGTTCCAACATGACTGCAGACCAGTGCACAAAGCAAGGTCCATAAAGAGTCCTGACCTCAACCCGATAGAACACCTTTAGGATGAATTGGAGCGGAGACTGCGAGCCGGGCCTTCTCGCCAACATCACTGCCTGACCTGGTCAAAAATTCCAATAAACACACTCCTAAACCTTGTGGAAAGCTTTCCCAGAAGAGTTGAGGCTGTTATAGCTGCAAAGGGTGGGCCAACTCCATATTAAACCCTATGGATTAAGAATAGGATGTCATTAAAGTTCATGTTCACATAAAGGCAGGCATCCCAAAACTTTTGGCAATATAGCGTATATTTTTTTTGCTTCAGAAGTTGTGTTTTGCTATGGATGAATGGATGTTTTTGAAATGTTCTATTTAGTCTCTATATTTACTTGAATTAGTTACCTGAGTACAATTTTTTGAATTCTTAAAGGATTAGTCCACTTTCAAATAAAAATTTCCTGATAATTTACTCACCCCCATGTCAATATTTTTAGAAAATGACAGATCATTTAGCTAGAAAAGACTCTTATTCCTCGTCTGGTATCGTTTAAAGCCTTTTGAAGTAGCACTGAAACTGTAATTTTGACCTTCAACCATTTGGGGCCAATTGAAGTCCACTATATAGAGAATAATCCTGGAATGTTTTCATCAAAAACTTTAATTTCTTTTCGACTGAAGAAAGAAGGACATGAACATCTTGGATGACATGGGGGTGAGTAAATTTTCAGGAAATTTTTATTTGAAAGTGGACTAATCCTTTAACTTCTGAATTTTGAACTTCTGAACTTTCATGCACATAATACTACTCAGCAACATTTTTGTGTGTAGTCAACTTTTTAATGTGCAAAAATAGCAAATTTCACCCATTGTATTATGTAGAACACACAACTAAAAACTCTAAGTGATGAGGAAAGAAAACGGGGGAGTGAGTGGGAAGACACATGAATGTGACGTTTTGGACAGTGAACTCATCCTGGCCCTGGCGCACGCTGGCTGACCTTCCTCTAGTTAACAGCCAGAACTAGACCAGGTGTAATCACTTTCTCCAGCCTTCCGCCTGTCTTTCCGTCCAAGGGAGAGAGAGTAAGCGAGTAGGGGGTGGGCCAGTCGAGTGGCCTCCGGCCGACCCTGCTCGCATTCCCTCAGAGCCAGCGGACGATAAGCCTGACGTGCTATCTGTCTCGCTCTTTTTCCCTCTTCGTCTCTCACAGGCTCAGTTAGTATTGGCAGGTCGAGGAGGGTTTGTATGGTAAAGCAGCAAGTCTGTGTGTTATGCATGTTATACATGCTGGAATCGGGACAGAGAGAGGGGGAGCTGACCCTTCGGTAACCTTGGCTTTGGTCCAGTCAGGGAGTCAGGCAGGATCCAAAGTCTGAGCCCCTCACCCTGTACCACTTTAGATCAGCCCCGCGCCAGGGAGCTATGCCCTCACGGGAGAGCTTGGGTAAAGGGGGTTCAGAAAAGAGAGACTGGTATTATTTTCCCTTTTTTTTTTTTTTTTCTTTCTTTCTTTCTTTCTTCCCACCCCCTGCTCCTCTATTTTTCTTTCCTTATTTTCTCCCCTCCCTTTGTGAATTTCTACTTTAAGGCTTGACAGAAAGGTCGATTTACCGGTCTTGCCTCTTTAACAACCTCCATCTCAACCCTCATCACCTTTTTACCGGAAAGCACAATGTGTTGTAGGTCATTTACAAATGCCAATTTGTTTGGCATTTAGTAAGGTAAATAGGATTTGGTAAATTCCTCTGGGATAACAAGCACCAACCTGACCCTTAGTTTCTTTTTGTTTTGTTTTGTTTTGTTTTTCTCTCTCACACACTCACTCTTTCCCTTTTTTTTTGGCAGCTGTTTATCTGTTTCTCTTTATGCTGTGGTGATCATGAGTAAGCAGTATTCAGTCTGTAGCCTCTCTTTGACCTTGATCATGAGGGCTATCAGAGTTCACGTCCATAGAGACAGCACCACGGCATCACCAAAAAAAACCTTTTATCAGATTATATTGTTATTCATGACCTGTGAAAGGGGGTAGGAGTTCTGTAATGCTGGTTTATTGTCTGTCACCATACCACACGCACAAACACACACAGATCCACATTCCATTTTCATTTTCCTACAGCAGCTGTAAGAGTAGTTTTGATTTGTCCCTTTCCTGTAAGCCATAAAAAGGCTCTTTTCTTATAAATGTGAACGATGAGACACCATTGGCATAAATATGATTTCTGGAAACTGCCTTAACAAAAGACACTGTGTTTGTCATGCTGTTAACAAAGCTGTTTTTATTTTCTTTCTATCATATTTGAATATTCCACTGCATTTCATCTTATTTCTACTGCATTTCGGAATAGAGCGCAAGAGTCATAAGTATGAATCCCAAAAGGAAGTAAAAAGCTCATATTTTCTCCATAGGGGAATTGACTTTAAAGACAGACTTTTAAAACGGCTTTTTGAAAGTGTTTTAAGGTCTCTTATGCTCACCAAGGCTACATTTATTTGATAAGTACAGTAAAAACAGCAATATTTGTGAAATATTTCAATTTAAAATACCTGTTTTCTATTTTAATATATTTTGAAAAATATAATTTATTCCTGATTACTTTAATCTTATGTGTTACCTTATCATTCTAATTCCATCTTTATGAT